>NC_143395.1:15109089-15412119 GCF_052110815.1 Crocodylus siamensis | reverse complement strand
GTGTATTGTCAAAGAAGGAGACAGGAACCTCCCACTATACCATCTGGCAATTGCCCCTATGATGAAGAATTCTTAAATATCCTCTGGTACTTTGGGTCATTTAGATTAAATAATTTAATGGTGGGGCATCTCTAACATGGTGGTGGCCACCCTTTGGTACAAATGCCTCAAGTGCCATGGGTAGCCTCTGTTTGTGGCATGCAACAGGTAAGGGAGCACAGCAGCAGACAGTTCAGGGAGCAGAAGACAAAGCAGGAGATTGGGCAAAGAGCACAAAGGAGAGAACAGAAAGCAGAGCAAGAGATTGGGCAGAGGGAGGGGAACAGAGTGGCGCTCAGAGAGGGTGCAGGGCTAATTTGTGGCACACCTGCCAAAGAGGTAGACCCCTACTGCTCAGATAGGTCTTCCAGGATCTCAGAAGCTTTCCAGTTATTCAGCCTAGATTTTTCTTTCTCCAATTTCACCTGTCTTTCTGTTTGTTCCTGCCCATCATTTCTGTAGCATGTAAGCCCAAACTATTTTTCATCCTCCTTGCCATCTATTCCATTCCCATAATAGCACATAGGTGTCTTCATTTCTGCCCAATCCTAGTGATCTTTTAGTTCAACCAAGTTCTATGTCTGACACCAAATGAATACAGTTGGCTTCATCAGAGAGGGTGAGGAAGGAGTTACTTTTTAACTGCAGGAAAAGAAAAGGGTGGATACTGAGATAGAAAGGCTTCAATTTTCCAGCAGGGGCAAAATCTCTAACCACATTATTGCTCTCAGGGGTGAGGGGGAGTATCTGATCTTGTACTGATTCCCAGGTGGCAATCGATGTGCCAAGCAACATCATTCAAAAAGCTGACAGAAAATTAAATTAAATTCAGGAGATTTACTATTAATCCCCAATGTCCACAAAAATATGTCTCTACCTTGAAAATGCCTTGCCTCCCACAGCTGTATTATTAATTATACACCCCAAAAAGGAACCTGTGTGATACTTCAGGGCAGTGATATTCTCTAGCCATCAGCATTATGGCTCTTCACTTTCTCTCTCACAATTACCAAAGATTCCCTGAAATTCTTGTGATTTATTGCATTAAACCTGACAGGACCATTCAAGAAACTACTGAAGTTGAAGAATACAGGTACTGGCTTCTTAAGCTTTCATTCTGAATCAGTGTCTCCATTCTCTTGAACTGTGGCCATCCATTTCTCTTCTTTAAATGTCTTCCTATATGTTGATATCCTTTCAGACATGGAGGCAGCCAAACTGAATGTTTTGAGTCTGGTTCACCACTATGTTACTCTAGGTCCTTACCATAGAATCCCATTGATTTGTAGATGTAAAACTGGACTAGCACAGTGACAAAATGGGCCCTGCATCTAGGAATACAGGAGACATCATCAAAAAGGAAAAGCAGGAAAACCACAATAGAAGCACTAGTTTAAAAATGACATTTCTCCCACTTTCCTGAAACAAATCTTAGTTTTGCAGCAGTCTTCAAAGACACACGTTCCTCAGACAATCCACAGCCAAGGAGTTGGCCAACTGGATGGCTATTCAAAACAGTACTTTATCACCAAGTTTTCCAGATGTTTGCACAGCCTCTTTGATCTGTGTAATGGTCCAACTGTCATGTACAAAATGCTAAACATTCATTCTCAAAGTAAAGCTTATTAAAAATGTTCTATGAAGTATGGGACAAGACAATTTGAAGGAGTTGATGGATATAAGCAAATGGTCATTAGAAATAAATGAACAGGAGAAATGATTATTTCAGTACTTTGCTGACCAGAAGATACCCAGAAGAAACTTTAAATATCTATAAGTAGCTTACTGTATCTTACATTGATGTTGAATTATATTTTATCTTCTTATCATGTTCTTCTTATGGCCAGTATAAGATAGAGACTTATCTTGTTAACTACCATGTTGAAAAACATGTTGAATAATATTGCTTTAGCATGACTCTACTTGGACCAGTGATTATGTAACAATGGCACCTTCTTACTCCATAGACCTATTATTTAATAAGAGCATTCAGAGCTGGGAGCAAAATATTTTTACTTCTTTTTTAATCCTGTTGGTACTTAGAGCCAACACAGCAAAGAAAAAATAATCTAAACCGGGGTGGGCAGTTATTTCAGCTGAAGGGCCACTTAACGAGTTTTGGTGAACTGTTGAGGACTGCAAGAGTAGCCCCACACCTTGACAGGCGCTCCACCCCTGGATGCCATCTTGGAACCAGAAGTCCCACCCTTGACCCCTGACCTTTGACACCAGAAGTCCCTCCTCTTGCCCCTGGAAGTACTCCTTTTAGGGAGGAGGTTTGCCATCTTGGAACTGGAAAAAACAAAAACTGTATACCAGAAAGTAAATATCTACAATAACATATTTTAATTTTATTTCAAAAAATATTTTGTCCTGATTTATGCGTGTTTGCATTGTGTAATTGCATAAGAGTTCAAAATGAAGTCTTACTCTTGTATATTGTCGGGGGGAGGGGTATGAAGTGGGGTATGGGTGGATGGATATGGGGTTTGTGGGGGACTGTGTGTGTATGTGTGTGTGTATGTGGGGTGTGGGGGAGGGTGTGGGTATGTGGGTATTGTAGAGGAGTTAAGTGTGGGGGTGCATATGGGTGGGTATGGGGTTAGTGGGGGGAAGTGGGTGTGTGTATGTAGGGTGTGGGGGAAGGTTGGGGGTATGTGTGGATGTGGGGGGTGGGTAGGTAAGGGGATTTTGGGGGGTGTTTTGGGGATCTGTGGGTGGGCATGGGGTTTGTGGGGGATGTCAGTGTGTGGGGTGTGGGGTGTGTGGTGGGGAAGGTAGCTATGGGGTGTATGTGGGGTCTGCATGGGGGGAAAAGTCTGTATGGTGGGAGGGGTGTGTGGGGCCTCCCTATAAACATGTCCCACATTGCACACAGCCCCTGCCACCAGCAGAAACAGAATGTGGAGACCCCCAGTGGCTCATGGTCCCAGCAAAATCCAGAACTGTGGCCGCGGCTCTGGCTCCATCACAGGGGGCTCACATGCCTGAGCCCCAGGCCACCCGGGGGAGCCCCATGTAATGAAGGCAGTGGAGCATTTCACAGGACTCGGCTGGGGTGGCAGGGGGAAGGGCGGCGCTGGCCCAGCTGCACAGCATGGAGCTCTGCATGGTTCCCCATGATCTGGGCGTAGCAGTGAGCAGGGCTGGGCTTCTGGCTCCATCACACAGGGCTTCTCCCAGAAGCGTGCAGCTCAGGTGGAGAACCCAGGAACTGCGTGCGAGCCCTGTATGATGCAACTAGATGGACCCACCACCCCCGATGGCCCAGGCTCCATACTTCTGCCACTACACCCTAGATTTCTGCCAGCCCCTGCCCCAGGACACCAGCATGGGCCCTGCACTCCCACTCAGCTGCCACTTCACTCACACCCACCACCACCACTGCCACTACCCCTCACCTGCCCCACTGCCACTGCTGCCACCACCACTCCCATCCCCTACCACCACCACCACCACCACCACTCACCGCCACTGCCACCTTCCCCTGATGCTTCCCTACCTTCCCACCTGCTCACCGCTCTCCCCTCTCCTCCCTTTGCCTGCCCACCCACCTGTCACCACTGCCACTTCTCCCCCACCACCTGCCACCACCACTGACACTACTTCCCCTGCCCGCCACTGCTGCCCTTAACTTCCCTGCCACAGCTTCCCTACCTGTGGGGTCAGGGCCCTACTGCAGGTGAGGGGAGTACACACTGCCCCTGCAGGAGTAAGCAGAGCTTAGCCCCATGCAAGCACAGCAGAGGCAGTCCAGGGCTGGGCTGGATGCAGTGAATTGGGAGGCACCCACCCACAGGCCAGATGAATTGCCAGATGCAGCCCACAGGCCGCATTTTACCTGCCCCAATCTAGGCTTTGCTTTTTCGTGTTCACCTTCAGATGATCTGTTTCATTCCAATTACAGGGTCAGTCAGTTATGTCTGTGCAAGGGGTTAGTACAGGGCTAATCAAGGAATGGTTGGAAAACAAGGGGCTGGCACAGATATAGGAACAGCTTTTGAAAACAAGGGGGCTGACGAAAGTACAAATGAGGGCGGCATCTTTGTTACTGGCTGTATTGTGAGAGAAGGAAATAACCCGTATTCACTGTCAGAACCTGTTTGTGTTCAAACTGTTAGCAAAAATGACCTTTTACTGTTAAATTGATTGTACTTGATATGGAAATCCCTGAAAGACCATACACATGGGCTATCACAATTCATTTTATAGTCAGTTTCATAATAAAACCGCACGTGTAGACACCCAGACAAGTACATGGACATTTGCTTTTCCCCTGAGTGGTGCCAAGTGCTCTCAATAACCTCTGCAAGTTAATAGACATTGATGACCCTCAGTATCTGGCAGATAAAACCTGTTTCCTCATGGCTATAAAGTCTAAGAGGTTCTTTGGTCTGTCCTGGGAAATAACTGTATGTTGGTGGTTGGATTTTGTCTCAGTGTAATTAGTCCACAGATGCAAACATTAAAACTTTCAATAAAATAAAAAATTAACAGAGAAACGAAGCAAAAACCTTCTACCCAAGGGACTGTGAGAGCATTTTTTGGACCACAGATATTAATACCTTCTTTTCTTTCCCCTCCTGTGCCTACCTTTCTCGCAATCTGTTTGCACTGAATAGTGATAGGTTCTTCTACCTCTGCTCAGTACAGCGGTTAGTGCCAGTGCTGATTTCCTCTGATATCAGTGGGAATACTCTCAGCACCTCTGAAAATCAGAGCTTGAAATCTTGTTGAGGCAACTGACATTTGAAAATGTTTTTTGGCCGTAGTTCCTTGTTCATGACTATGCGACAAGCGAATCTTTGGCAGAACCAGAAGCTGAACTTCCTAACTCCAAATGTATTGCCCTAGACCACACCGCTGCCATGGTAATGAGCCGCTAACCGTTGAGATCAGCACCTGATAAGAGTGCATCATATCTTTCACGGCCCTGTGCACCTTCCTGCTTCACAAACTTTAAAAGGATACAAATAACTAAGAACAAATGGCACAAGTATGTCTTCACAGTTGTCTGCAAACAACCATAATGAAGATGACTGAAATAGTAATGTTGGGTTTATTGATTTTGTTTCTTTATCAGAAACATGCAAACATTTCTTCTTTGACCCTAAATCAGCTGGGTGGCTGCAACATTCATTTGTAAAAGAAAAGAAAAGAAGAGAAAAACAGCTAGTAATAACTCGCCACATGAAACAATGTGCTCTTTTCATACCAATGGAGGGATCTAGCTGAGACATGTTTCTACTTCCTTTTGAAACAAGTATCAAAGAAAAAAAATACTTGGCAAATGAAAAGCAAGTTCCTGCCTGTTTATGACAAAGAGGCTGAATGCTAATAAACACTGTCAGATATAAAAAAGAAATACAGGTAAGTACAAAACGAAGCACCACTTTCCACAGCAGTCTCCCAGCAAACCACCTTTAATCCATCACGGCATGAAATCTGACTGAACTGATGAAGTCTCTCTGAATCCTAATTCATATAAATTGAATTATGCTCCAATGGGAAAATATCTGGGGGAAGGTCACTAAAAATGCTAGCTGTCAGAGTGCAGACTTCCCAAGATTTAGAAATGGTCGAATCTGCATAATGCCTTTCAGGCTGAAATGTCGATTTGTTTGAAGACACTTGGAAAAGAAACAGATATGATGTTTAGGTAATTTAAATCATGATAAAACTTAGATCATTGTGGGTCGTATAGCACTGTATGTTTCAGGTAATGTCGTATAGCACTGTGGTTTCAGGTAATGTTTTCTCTTCGGATTTTCAGTTCATCCTGACACCAGATTTTCACTAATGAGAGTCTTCTTTCTAAAGCATCTGCTAAGTGATACAAAGCCCATGTGCTTTTATAGTGGTGTCCATATCTATGACTCAGAATAGCATTGATTACTTTTTTCCACCTCTTTAATAGTTACACCTGATAACACAGACAGGATTGCACTGAGAGGAAACTATGACCTCTCTGAGGGGTCAAAAAACAGAAGACGAGTAAAAAAGAACCCCAAATATACGTTGTAAAATGTCACTTTTTCCTTTGCTGATTTCATTATGTGGAGAAAGGGAGTCACCTGTGATTTTTAATGCTTAGGGCCCTTAGTAGTGTCTGATACTTTGTACTAGGAAATATCCAGGATATACTTACTAGAGAAAAGGCACATCTACACGTCACTCTATGTCATAGTAGTGACACACTGCAACACCATACAGTGCGCTGCAGTGACATAGCGATCATGTGGGTCTACGCACGATCAGCAGCTACATCACCATACTGGCACGCTCCCCTGTTTCAGCACGACACTATGGCAACGTCGCAGCAAAATCTAACTGTGCACCTTGCACACAGTGCAGTACAGGCAGTCGCTGCACCATGCTTTAGTACTTCCAGCAGGAACCTCGCTGTACGGCAACCTGTAGATGCGCCCAGAGCTCCTTAACTACTCGGCTAAGTTTCCAAAGAGCTCAGCTCATTGGAAACTGGATGCAATTAGAAAGGAATTATGTCCTTCTCCTGCTGATGGATATGCTCTGCATTTTTCAATAGTGTGTTGCAGAAAGGAAATTTAGTGATCTTTCCAAAGACGAGCAGCCTGCTGAAGACACAGGTAGGAGATGGGGGTAGAGAGGACATCTGAAGAATTTACAAGGAGGATACCAGTAGGAAACACAGACCCATGGGTTGCTGAGTAAGATGGGATATCTCCCTAGGTATGAGAAACATCTGCATGGGGGAAAACTTTGATGGATTTCCCTGATGTTCTTCAAGAGAGATTTGGCAGACTCTTTCACACAAGCCCAAGGAACATAGCAAAGCTGCAGTTACAATAGTGTTGTGCCTCAGCAGCTGGATCCCACCAGTCACTTTCTTATTTGAGTGCCATGTCAACATCTGTGGAAAGAAAAAAACTCTTCCGTGCTGTGAACAAATGATCCGGACTTTTATTGTAGTTTTGCCATTAAACTCACATTTGCACAAACAGCTTAAGGTCCTAATAGTACAAAGCAAAGCCAGCCCTACAGCAGAGGCATAGCAGAGCTCCGATTGTGGCCTCAAATGTCTCTGAGTTGTGACTTCATAGTAATTGCATTCACATGTTCTGGAGAATCAGATGATTACCCCCTCTGTTCCCAGAGATGGATCTCCAGATAAGCAACAATGGTTCCTTGTTTAGGCCCAGATTTGGGGTTTATGTTGCTTGGTGCAAAGCAAAACAGGAGGAGCCTGAAGCAAGATTCCATGACCAACCCGCTCCAGCTGAGGGGGTGGCGGAGAAATGGGAGCAACAGCAGAAAATATTTGTCATTTGGGAAACAGAACTAACTTTTAGTAGCTGGAGAAAGGGGCTAAATGCTCTAGTAATTACAGTGGCAGGGTTTTCAGAAGATGCTGATGTTCAGGAATTGTCCCTCGAATTCTCAATTGTAGAAACCGCAGATCTCATTAATCTGTCTTGGCAGATTGGAGAAGGTTGTACAGGCAGTGGTGTCAGAAGAAAGAAAGTGTGTGACAGACCATAGTCCAGCCCCAGTCTTTACAACCAGCAGGACCTTGCTCCAGACTTTCCCACTATGCTAAGAGTGGTACTCAGCCTTTTCCTCGCTGGGGATGCTAGAGGACTCCTTGGTTCATCTAGCTAGGGTTTTCCCCTACTTAGGAATATGGGAAAGTCAGAGCAGTTACGACCGTCTGACTCCTTGTTGCACCCATGATCCGATATTGAGAAACCCTGTGCTAACAGGGCTTAAGCCAATTCCTCTAAGGTATTTAGAGATTGACCTCTTATAGGAGTTTTGTGTTTCATGTGACACAAAAAGTTAGATCCCAATATCCCTTGTAAATTGGGAGCTTGGACAGATCTAGACCTGGATATCAATGATGGCTCCTCTTTTGGGTGAAACTGAATTTCTGAATCTGATCACTGGAAAAGGTCAGTTATAAATCTACACTTAGACCTGGACATGGTGTTAATGGGAGATGCATTGCTTTATTACCCAGGCTCAATTATGCCACGCTTCCCCACCCCCTGCCAGTACAAAAAATGTGTTTTTAAAAACCTTGCTCTTATTTATATGAAAGAAGCTTTGTTGACTGCATGTTGCAAGAGGTCATGGGGCAATGACCTAAAGCAAATCAGTGAACTAAGAAATCAAGCTATAATAATCTTGTCTTTTCTTAAGAAGGCAAGGGTGGGACACAGCGTATATTAATTGCACACAACTTCTAATTAGTTTTGCTTGTTTTCTTCCTTCATCTAAAGAAACTTTGCAGAAAAGTTTCCATTGGTATTTGCATTTTCTCACTTACATGGCTCCTGCCCCCGACAACAACATTATCTACTTTAAAAGTACTTTGATCCTCTCCCAGCACATTTAACAGTATTGAGAAGTATAATGGTCAATGGGGTTGATTCAGGCCAAAACTTTCCTGCCAGGCCCTTGACTTGGGGTTCTCAGGCTTCAAGGTCCATTGTGCTGCCCTAGTTCCCTGCCTGCCATAAACCTTTGAGCTATGCCTGCGTTTGCAGTTTTAGCAGGGAATAAGACTAAACTATAGGCAAAAAAAATCTTTACCTACATGGAGGATAATATGGAACACCTGATGTGGGCATTTATGGAGCGAAATAGGGAGATAATGGGTAGAGGTTCCTTATTAACTAAGGCATGGGAGAACATGCTGTGTGTGGAGGCCAGAACATTACTTGAAGTGGGAGGATGTCACAGGGCTCTAAGTCACTCCATCTGACCTCAGGTGGCAATGAGCCTAGCCCGCTAAATGCTGTCACCGTACTGTTGGAAGCCTCTGTGATCTCTGCATTTGGAAACATTGGCTGCGTTCGCCCTCTATAAAACCTTGGTATGGGTGATCCTCCCATTGGGAAATAGATGATTACCAGCGGGGAAAAAATAAATAAATGAGGAAAGCTAACAAGGGAAACAGGTCAGACAAATCCATTGCACAATGCTATGGAAAAATGAAGCAGAGAGCCGCCTCTTCAGGTAGCAAGTAGTAGAATCAAAAGCACTCAAGGCTGAGATGAGATTTTCCCCATCCATGTGTTTTTACAGCTGTGGTTAATGTGTGACTAATGCTTACTGTGGAGTAACCACACAACCACTCCTTAGAGCTGAATACAGCTGTACTTTGTTAGCGGGAGGCTTGTTTAAACGTAGAAAGGGTGTCATAAAAAAATCAAATTGAAACCAACTACACTTTACACAAACTCCGTGTTAGTGTGTGCACTGCCCCAGATTGTAGGAATAAACCAGTGCAACTAGCTTTCAGCTCCTGCTTTAAAATAACTGTAAGACCAGTCACCTGACATGAACGGTAAACAGTCCAAAGGCTCCTTTTTATAAGCAGCTGCCATCAAATATTAACAGCAAGATTTCAAAAGTAAGAGCAGGCTTGACTAAAGTCTCCACCAGCTGTACGCAAATTGATGTTTTCTCCAGTGCAGTAATAATGATAATAAAAATCCCTTACACATTCAGAAGTCCAGAAAAGAATAATTAAGGTCACACAAGTGATCTTATCTCTCGCTCGCTCGCCCCTCTGGTATCACTCTTGTGAACAATTGCAAATTCCAAAGAAACCTTAATCATCTCTTCTACACCATTAGGAGATTAACATTCATGTACCGTCCTCTTTGGCCACTCATGAAGTGAATGTTTATGGCAACCAGATAAGATTAGCTCAGACTTTCTTACTGCCACCAAGGCGGCTTTTCCTGTGCTCAAATCCTGTGGTGACGAGGTCATAAACGGTTAGATCGGGTGTGACTTTAGCTGTGCTTTTGCAAACTGTATTAATATGTATATTATAATATAAATAAATACACGTATTTGTAATGTACGACCTCAGATTGGAATTTCTAGGCTTTGCAAAGTTGATAGCTGTTTTCAGGAAATCACAACATTGTCACAAGATGTTTCTTGACTGAAATTCCTTCAGCCTGAATTCCAAGTTCAAGTCATTGTTTTGCGCGTGTTTTTATAGCTTTCCAAATGTTGTGCGAACTGCTCAGTGGCAGGAATCCCTGCAAGACTTGTAATGCTGCAAGCACTAGTACTGGGTAAGCGGGTTGGACCTCATCTTTCCAGAATGACTTCCGCAGGTGACTTAATCTTTCCTATTCTCTGTATCAAGCTCCTGGGACGCATCTACACTTGGGTGACTGGTTCCACCTTAGTCAGGGCGGGCACATGATCCCCCCAGCAACCACTCAGGAATTGGGGGGGTTCTCCTGCGGCCAATCTCGCCAACCAGGGGTGGGGTCCCCCCACAGCTGTTCTTACCGACCGGGGAAAGGTCCCCCTGTGGCCAATTGCAAAACAGACGATTGCTGAGGGCAAATATGAGATGGCTGATCACTGCAGCCAGTCACTGCAGCTGCTTCCAGAAGTGGCTGAGGCCACTTCCGGGAGCTCAATGGCACGCCACTCCCTGGCTGGTGCTTGCAAGGGTGCACCAGTGCTTCTGCCTGACCCCCCTGCCCATCACCTAAGCAGCAAGCATGGTGGGTCAGGGGGTGCACATGCACCCCATGCACCTCCTACATGTCACCACTGCATCTACATATGCATAATCATGTGGTGCAATATGCACTGGACTTTTTTGCTCCCAGGCACACATATAAACATGTGCCTATGAGCACAGCATGTTGAGGTAGGTTGGAGCAGCCCTGGCCAGCAGTGGGTCAGGGTGTCCCCAAGGCTGCTCCAACCCAGTGCAATGTGCTGCAAGGGGGGGTGGCTGGGACATGAGGGGCTAACTGGACTGGCCCTCTCGCCAAAGCACCCTCATGCCCTACTGCCAAGTTTATTACTTTACTTCAGCCTGATAATCCTGCATGTGTAGACACCAAGACATTTACTGCAGAGCTAAGTAGACAACTGTAGTAAATATCTCGTGTAGATGCACCCCACATCTCGCATGTAACTTTCTTTCCATTCCTTCAAAGATGAAAAATCTACCTGTAGCCCATTGTTCTCAGTATAATGTTTCCCTACCATGGCTATATGCACCTGGGCTATTGTGCAAAGTAATTGATGTAGGTATACACCACACCTGCACACTGAGCAAAGCCTTCAGTAAGCTAATGTGTGTATTATACAGAATTCACATGCACATGCTATAGGGTGGTGTATATGTCTTTAAGTACCAAGTCATCTCTGGTTTTGTGTTTATACTTCAAATATTTAGTTGATTGCTACTTGACATCACTGTACCTCTAACACACTAATTACTTAAACTTTACAGCATGCTTTTGAAGTAAAACGGATATAATGAACAACCTACTTTTTGGTTAAAGAAAATGATTCCTCTTACTTATTTACGGTTCTGGTTTGTCTTAACATATGTAAATGCATATGTGGGTATGCCCAAATTCAGGTTGTGGCCTGCATGTGTTATCATGGTTCATGCATCTGCTCACTTAATGTACTAGCTTACTGACTTTTTGAGAATGTCTTCCAACAAGAGGTCACTGCTGTTCTCATGTTAAAGCAAAAAAGAGGAGAAATGGAACCATTAAAGAGGGCAGAACAAACAAAAATGAGAACAATTAGAATCATAGAAAATGAGGGTTGGAAGGGACCTCAGGAGGTCACATCTAGTCCAGCCCCCTGATCAAAGCAGGACCACCCCCAGCTAGATCATCCCAATCAAGGCTTTGTCTAGCCAGGTCTTGAAAACCTCCAAGGATGGAGAGTCCACAACCTTTCTGGGTAACCTATTCCAGTGTTTTACAACCCTCCTAGTGAGAAAGTTTTTCCTAATATCTAACCCAAACTTCTCTTGCCGCAACTTGAGCCCATTGCTCCTTATTCTGTCATCTGCCACCTCTGAGACCAGTCCAGCTCCATCCTCTTTCAAAGCACCCTTCTGGTAACTGAAGGCTGCTATTAAATACACTCAGTCTTCTCTTCTCTGGACTAAATAAACCCAGTACTCTCAGCCTCTCCTCAGAAGTTGCGTTTCTCAACCCCCTGGATATCTCTCTGAGGTCTAGTCTGATAAGGGATAGTGGGCCAAAACTGCCTTCAGCTCTCAGTGTAAGCTTTTTGAGACCTTCCCTCTTCCTTTAAATGAGATATTTTGTGGGTGGCAGACAGGACAGGAGAAGTGGGACATTTCTCTCAAAATGGATTTCGACCCAGGGTGCGATTAGCCCCTCTCCCAAATCTTCTAGTCAAGTCTGGTTTAAGACAGACAGGCAGACTCAAGTTATTCAGGAGCCAAGCAAAGTTAGTGTAATAGGTGATAGTGAGCATACTGTATTCTTTATATTTGTAGGGGTAACATTTTCCAATTTGGCCTTCTCAGCATTAAATGGTAATCTTAGCACCCTCACACAAGAGGCTGAAGTACACCTCTTCTATATGGATAATTGTCTCTCATTAATTCTTCCTCCAAAAAGGAGGAACTATACAATTTGTTGAGCTAAGCTACCTAATCTGGCCTGAGTTTTGAGAGCACTTTGAACTGATCCTGCTGACATGCGACTCCATTTTGTACCCTCTCGAAATCTGTCCATCTTCCGCCAAAGAACAAGATCAGATTTCCATGCTCTCTAGACCCATGAAGACCAGCCAAACATCAGTCCCAGAACTAGAAAGACAGTTATATAGGGTCCTTTCTAACCAAGGCTCCTCTAACTTTTCCCCCAGTTGAGCCATGCCCAGAGTTTACACTATGTTGCTAGATACTAAGGGCAAATTCTACTCCCCTTCCTGAAAGAGTTATCAAACACCTTTACTTGGCCCTACAAGTCTTTTCGAGCAACTTTCTTAAACTTGAATGCAGGCCAAGAGCTGAAGAGAACCTAGAGAGTAAAAGATAATTAATTCATCCTGTAGACTTGCCATAAAAGCAGTGCTGTACTCAAAGGTTAGCTTATGCATAGCTCTATTTCAGGCAAAAGAGAATTAAAGATGTGTGCTTTCCTCTTGGAGGCGGTTCCTTTTACCAGGTTGCACAAGAAAAGCAGCTTCTCAGAACAGGTCCTTGCACGTTCTGCCTATGTGCCAGTTGCATGTGGTTGGTTTTTCCATTTAGTCCAATATCCATTCTTGGGCACAGGAGCCTCCACGTCCTACAGTAGGGCATGCCTGTAGTCCAAAAATCCTTTCTTGGCATGTGTCTAGTCTAGCCGCTTCCTTCCTTCATTCCTCAGTGCTTGAAACTGAATGAGCACCTTTGTGAAAGGAAAAGCGTTGGTGGTAGATTGCTTAGTCAAAAGGTACAGATCTACCCTGCCTTCTAGAAGATTTAGAAAACACAGCCCTCACCTCCACTTGAGACACTATGCACTCCCCCCCAAGCCTTACCTGTGAAATACCCTTGTGTTAGAGTCTCACTCACCTGTAGGCCCCCTTCTGCGCATTTGGGAATCTGTCCGAGAGAAAGCAAGCACTCCCCCCCGGGATGGCACTTCAGCAACTTAAGCAGCTATGATACCAGGGCCTCAGGCAACAGGGGTGCAGATAGCCTTGAGGTGGGGACCAAGGCTAAGTTCTTACCCAGTACTGCCCTTAAAACCCATCCAGAAGCTACAGCTGGTGCAGCAGCCCATGTTCTGACAAAAGGTTAACTGCAGTGGCTTCCAATAACTTTCTGGGCTCAATTCAAGATGCTGGTTTTGACCTCCAAGGCCCTAAATACCCAAGGGACTGCCTTTATACCCTATCATGATCCCCCAGTTCAGCTGGGCAGCCTCCTGCAAATACCATCAGCAGGCCAAGTCCACTTGTCAAAAAAAAAAAAAAAAAAAAAAAAAAATGCATAGGAGGTCATTCTTGGCTCCCTCCTGCAAGGTCCACCAGTGCCCATGTAGGTGACAAAGGGAACAACAACAAGTTACTTTTCAAAATGCCATTTATTGCATGTGTATTTTTACACAGTGTACAGATAACCAACTGAAGTATCTTCTATTAAAATTCATTTGCACCACTTAAATAACGAAGAATAGCTAGAATTAGGGAAACCAAGCATGGCAATTTAAAGCTACCAAAATATACAAAGTTTTTTTTATTCCCCCTACAAAGTGGTGATGTACAACTGAAGTTTTTAGATTCCTGTGGCTTGCAAGCATCTCTCTCATAAAGAGAAAAACAAAAACCCAAAAAACAAAAACAAACAAAACACAAAAACAAAAAAACCAAGAAAGCCTGCTATCAAAACAGAATTTCTGCATTCCTATACAAAGCAAAGAGTTACAGCTGCAATTAACACCATCCAGTTGTTGCATTCACTTATAAAAAAAGTCAGTGTAAAAAAAAAACAAAGGCAGTAATTAATATTCCAAATTTTATTTTCTTAGACAATTAAGAGCAAACTGCTAAACAGGCAATTAATTAGTGCATAAATAAGTTTGGAATCAAACAAGTACTTTCTTGGTTTGGTTGAGAAAAATTGAAAAAAGGCACCAGTTTTAGGCAAGTAGTAACTCAGGAATATTTTCTACTTCATTTAAGTTAAAATAATTCTTTTCCCCCCCTTGCATGTGCCAACTGTTGCCAATATTCTCCAATCACTTCCCCGGCACTATAAATATTTACATCCTAATTGTAAACATTCATCTCTTCCCTCTACCTTCACTGAGAGCAGGAAAGAACCTTATCAGCTTGGAACATAATACAAAGTCCAGATGGCAAAGCAAAAGGCAAAGATTATGCAGTATTTTAGGAAGTCAAACATTTCTTCAGCATTTATGGTTTAAACCAAGATCACTCAATTCCATTTCATGGACAAGTGTAGTTAAATGCATCCATCTATTTAGATTGTCATGACACTTCAGTGTGAAGTTCTATTGTATATTAAAACCCACTGATTTCAGGCAAAACTTTGAAACAAGCTACTTCCCTTTACATCTTTTCTACTCAAAGCAACAAGAGCTGCTCGGCTTGGAAGATTAGCCAGGTGATACTGTAAAGATGAAGGCACGCGCTTATCCAGTAACATCCTTGTACATAAGGATATTGACCTGAAGACAAATTTCCTTAAGCTGCAACAGCTGACATGTCTACAAACCGGCTGTGTTCATTGAGCTTGTGCCAGCTTAAATACATAATATGCTTCCATGTTCCCTGGTCCTTGGGGATAGTGTCCCAAGACACTTGGTCTGCCCTGGTTTTCGTACCATTCATGCTATGAACAAATGCAGTAGGTATCAGGTATACTCGTGGCAGATTTAGTTGCAGTGGTCACTTATGTTCTAACAGCACACAGAGGTAGAGGCTAGAATATGGGATCAGAGTATCACATAGTGGTGCGGGATACAACAGGATCAACCCCAAGACTAGAAGGGAAGTTTGGCATCTAAAGAATGGTGGGATTAGACCATCTAATCCCAAGGAGTCATTTCTTGGTTTTAAAAATCAGCCCGGAAGGATTAAGTAGGATAAGGAAGCTCTGTTTCAGTGTAGAGCATGCAGTTTTGTCTAGTTAAACCCTCAATAAAAAGTACCAGTACGTGTACCGACTTAAGGAACTTGGGGAAACTGTTAAAACGGTCTTTTCAGAAAAGTATAAATTAGACTCCTTAATTCAGTGGCAGTCAAATAAGCCTGCCCTGTCCTTTCACTCCTCCTCTTAACCAGTAGTCATCTTCTGTTTGGTGTCTTATGGCCATTAAGTGCTATACATTTTGGCAGCTAGAAAGGAGTCAAAAAACTGGAAGGTACCAACCTTTCCTGCCAAATGCAGGCAATCATACTAGATACAGAGTTTTGTCAGTTAAAACATGGAAAGAAACTCTCTGTACCAGAAATCAAGCTTCGTTAGCTGTTTAGTCCTGCCATTTTTTTAACCGTCAAACAGTTTATATACATGCAGTTCTCCCTCATCTCTTTTCACCCAGCAGTCTTTAGCTAAACCAAAGCAAGTTTAGGAGCTTTGCAGTCCTACTTTAAAAAGATCTTTGTGCAAGAAAGCAGGATGAGATCAGCGAATCCAGATCTATTTTGTAGTTTGAATTTCCAATGGCAAGGTAGCAGGAGTTGCACCCAATGGTCATATGGCTTGAGTTTAATGCAGAAAACCAGGAGGAGGTCCATGTGCAGGGACAGAAGAGCCCAAGGGAAAAAAAAAAAAAAAGGCAAATTAAATGTCCTGAATATCAGTGTTTACGCATAGAATTCTTCTTGTTTGTGTGGTTTTTGGTATCCTCCATTTGACTGCTTTGGTTCATCCAAGGAATAGCTTCCTTCGTCTTTCTTTTTCATTCTGTACAGCATAAACCCAACTAGGAATACTGCAAATAGCAGGCCTACTAATCCTCCAGCAATGACACCTGCAGGGAAGGAGAGAGAAAAAAAACAAACAAACCAAAAACACAAAAACTGTATTTAATGCCATGCTCAATACTGACATCCCATCTGCTATGCCAAAATTTCAGGGTTAAAAACTAGTATTGCATAAAGCAGTCACGGTTAGATGCGCCTCACCCCCCAGTATACTTTAGGCACAGATCAGACCAGTTCATGCAGTGCACAAAGTAAAATGCCTTCTTTCTAGAGCTTGTCTCGTTCTCCCCTGCCCCCCCCCTCCTCCCCAAAGAATGACACTTTTCCTGAAGTGGTGGGGCAAGTGACAGCTGCATTAATTGCTGCAGTTCCAAGAGTTTGAAGATCGCAGTTCTCAGGTTTGAAGATTGATGGGGGGGGGGGAAAATCACCATTGGTGACTCATGTATGGCCTACTTGTCTAGGTGAGCCACACCCAGAGTTGCAAAAGCTGTTTGAAAGTGTTTGGCAGAGAATTTTGACCTTTAACACCTGGCTGTGAAGTCACAGCAGTGCTCTAGAGCACAGGTGGGCAAAATACAGCCCACAAGGCCATTCTATCTGGCCCACGGTGCCCCTAAAAAAAAAAAATTTAGAAAAATTAAAAATTTCTGTCCTTTCCTTTCTGGCCTGGGGTTGTGTGGCTGCCTTGAGCTGGAACTGCAGGTAAGAGGAGCAGGGGGGCAGGGGACCAGCTGGTGCTGAGTGTGGGGAAAAGCAGCCCCTTCCCTGCCCTATGGCTAGCACCCCACATGGCAGTCGCTTGCAGGCTGCACAGGGCTGTCCCAAGCAGGCACAGGCAGCCCCACACAGGCTGGTGGCCACGGGGCAGGGGAGGGGTTGCGCCCCCCACCTCCGCCACACTGATCAGCAGCTTGTAAGCGAGTCTGGGCCCTGTGCTGGCTCTGGGCTCGCCTGTTGGGCCCCCCCGCCCCGCTTGCCACACTGGGCAGCATTTGTTGCTGCTGCCTGCCCGGAGCTTGCGCCGCAGTAGGCTGCCACTGCCGCCTCTGGGCTGCCCCGCGGGTGAGGTCTGGGCAGGTAGCAGCAGCAAACACTACCCAGTGCACCAAGCGGGGGGCTGCAGCTGCTAAAAATCACCATGCACAGCCCTGACCAGCAAGGCCTAGAGCCAGCATGGGGCCCAGGCTGGCTGCAGAGGTGGCTTACAAGCTGGTGCTGAGTGTGGGGCGAAGGGGAAGGGAAGTAGCGCCTCGCCTGCCCTGTGGCCAGTGCCCTGTGCTACAGCCACTCGCAGCCAGCTATGAGGCTGCCTGTGCCTGCTCAGAACAGCCCTGCGCACGATGCGAGTGGCTGCAGCGTGGGCCATGAGGTGGGTTAGAGACCGTTTTTCCCCGTGCTCCATACCAACTTGTTACTTACTGCTGAGCAGGGGGTTGGGGCTGTGTGCTGCCCCCTGCCTGTACCATAGGGCTGGGGGGACACTGGGAGTGAAGAGGTGGCAGGAGTACAGAGCTAAGAGCTGGGCCAGCTCCCCCCTCTCCCTGCTGGTGCAGCCCAGCCCAACCCCACAGACCCCTGCCAGCCTTCACCCCCTCTGGGCCCCACTGGTGCTGGCCCTGGGACATTGGTCCCAAGATGGTGACGAGGAGGCGGGGCACCTGTCAAGGGGCAGGGCAACCCATGCAGCCCTTAACCGCTTGCCACAACTTGGTAAGCGGCCCTCCGCCCGAATAACTCTAGAGCAGCGGCAGGCAGAGTTCAAGCATGTTTTACACTTTGAAGCAGAAGCTCAGAATCCAAATCGATCACGCTGCTACTAAACCAGGCGAACTGAAGCCCTCTAGTCTAGAGTATTTTTAAATACCTCCTAGGACTTCTTTCCGGTCCATTATTCCCAAGGCTCCTGCAGCTTTATTATTCATTTCAGAGTCAACATCGGTATTCCTGTCAGAGTCTACTGGTTTTTCATCATTCCTAGAGATGAAGAAGTCTCCCTGTTGAAAAATGCAACCCAGGTTAGTAATGCTTCAGATCTTTAACAGCTACTGAAGGGTCATTGCTTTACCTAGTTGTGCTAAAATTGTACTTTTAAATGCAATTTAAAAATTCATACACAATTGTTTTCCCCATCACTACACATACAATGTGCAATTCACTTTCTTTGGAGAGAAACTGAGAAGTTAGTGGAACCTGATCACTTTGGCATTAGAAGTTACAGGGAAGATATACATTTCAATATACATTCTTACCACGTCTCCAGAGCCATCCTCAGAAGTCACAATCTCTCCATCTTCATGTGCTGGACCGCTAGTCCCAAGGGTAGTGGCTGTGTGGAGAGCAGCTGTAGTGACATCTTCCTTGCTAGCAGGGTTAAAGTTGGGATCGTGCTCTTCTGTAGCAAAATCAACCACATCAAGACTATGGATGGCAGGTTCCACGGCATCAGCTGTACTTGAGACTTGCGAGGTAGTTACTTTGACAGTGGGACTAGGAGTAGCAGGATTTGTAGTTATCACTTCCTCCCATGCACCTGCACTGAAGGTGACCAGTTCATGTGTTATTTCATCCTGAACATCTACTTCTGGCTCATCTGTCACCACATCACTGCTGGAGGATGGAGCTACTACTTCCTCGTCAGCTGGGCTTCCCGTCTCATGGAGATAGTGAACAGTTGTGTGAAGTTTGTCATCATCTATGGATGAATTTGTAGATCCTACTGAAATAACTGTCGTCTCGCTCTGTGGAGGCAATGGACCTAAGCAAACATTAGAATTTTTGTTTAATGGAGGTAGAGACCATTTGCTTCAGTAAGCTACTAGCCTACACATTTCTTTTAAAAGGGAAAAAAAAAAAAAAAAGTGTTACTGTAAGGATTGAATTAAACCTAAAAGCAGTTAGCTTCTCACCTTCATCCCTACCCCACCCAATCTGAAGTCACTCAGAATATGGCAGCACTCACAAAGCGCTATACTCAGAGAACAAGGGGACTTTGTAAAGAAAAACCCACCTGCTGAAACGCAAGTTCACAAGTATTCAATTTACTCTTCGTTGGAGCATCAAGAGTGGTCCTCTACTCCTACCCCACTGTGTAGTTCTATGCAGCAGCTTTAATACTAGTTGGCAGACAGAGATCCGCTCCAGATCACCTACCTCCCCTAACCCAGCTCAGCTACCTTATTTACGTGAATCACGCACAGGTGCTTAGTTACTGCACATCCAAGACACGCAGCTCTGGCATTAGAGTTTCTGCAGTACTGCTTGGTGGGAAGCTCACTTTAGCTCTCACCTTTCTGCTTTTCCTCATGAAATAGCATGAGCCATGACAATTAAGAGTACGGGGGTGGGGGAAAGGGAGGGGAGGATGGAAAGAAACAAACCCCTTGCAGATGTCCTTATAGTAAGCAGAGGGCAAGGAACAAGTCTCAAAGATCTACAGAGAAAGCGAGGTCTTGGAATATAGGACAACTCAGCAGTAAGAAATGCACTTACCAGCACCTGAGCCAGAGAAAGCGTCATCATCTCCAGATGAGTCCAAGTCTTCAGGAGGAAGGTTCAGATTTGTAGTTTGCTTTAGAGAGAAAGACAGACCGTGTAAGTCTTCCTGAAGACTTTCTGCTTAGTGCACTGCTTTTAAGACTCCCAGCCAAACAGACTCTATGCAGGGAATCCAAGTCTATTATTAACTCTGCCCAAGATTAGCAAATATAGAAATCCCGCTTCTCCTCACTATTTGGACAACAACAGATAGCTTCTCTACGGCAACCCTGTGCTGCATCCTCCCATAGGATGTGCTTGCTTCTTTAGACCATTTTACCTAGTGGGATAAAGCTCCAGCTCTACTCTGCCCTTTTCTTTTCTTTAAAAAACAAAAACAAAAACAAAAACTGGTATTCTGATGTTTGCGAAGCCCACATCCCTTCCTTGTTACCAGCCTCAAGCATCACCAAGTTAAAGATTTAAAGTTTGCATGCATTTAAGATTAGTACTCAAAGGCCAGGCCTCATGGCTGCAGAGAAGCCCAAGAATGGAAACACAGCATTCTTGCTTAGACCCCGGCCTTTAGGGCATCACAGACAATGGCAGACAATTAAAAAGGGAAAACCCAACAACTGCTATCTGAAGCTTTAATGCTGCTAGGGAAAAAAATTGGTCATTTAAAACACAGTTGAAATAGACAGGTGACCAAACAGCAGGAAACTTCTGGCTTTGTCCTATTAAACCAGGGGTAGGCAAAAAAATGCAGCCCACAGGCTGGATGCGGCCCACCAGGCCATTCAGTCCAGCCCATGGGCCCCCCCCCAGATTCAGAAAATTAATAGTTTATCTGCTGCTGGCTGCCTATCATGCAGCCCTCGATGGCTTCCCAAACTCAGTAAGTGGCCCTCCACCTGAAATAATTGCCCACCCCTGTATTAAACCCTCTTGAAGTCCTAAAACAAAGTCTTCCAAAATCAAAAGGTAAGCCTCCATGTCATTAGGTGGTCTGTATCTTTAGAAGATGGGCATGTGCAGCTTGTTCTAGCAAGACCATTTCATGCATTTTAAGGACCGAAGCCTATCCCAGAAGAAGTCTTGAGGTATAGCAGTCGTTTCCTGATGGCAGTCTGAACATCTTCTTCTGGAATCACAAGCCAGTTTAGGTTTGAGTCTTAAGTCTCCTCCGCTTGGGGCAGATGGAGATGGTTAACACTAGAAGTCTAGTATTTATTTTATGGTTCTCTCACATTTTGCTGTGGGTCTTTGAAGCACAAGATACAATAAGTCAGACTCTTCCTTATTCAGGAGGAACATATCCTCCAAATTAAAAGAATTAAGTTCGCTCAGGCAGCAACTCTGCACATTTCAAGGAAGGGGGTTTTTTTTGTTTGTTTGTTGTGATTTTTTTTGGGGGGCGGGAGGAGTGGAAAACCCAACCTCAGGTTCAGTTAGGCTGCAAGACCTAGTACAGCAGTTTAAAAAAAAAAAAGCTTGTGGACCATATTAGACCATCTTGTATAGGCTGCTATCCCATGCTAACAAAGAAAGGATGTTTACGAGCTGGGTGTCACTCAGCCCCAGCCTAAAAGACAGCAGAGAGCCTATAACAGTGTATAGGGAACTACCAGTGCCTATGCGGCAGCATTTTCATCACCTTTAAAACTTTCCTTAATAAACTGTCCCAAATAGGAAAAGGCAACGTAGGTTAAGTTTTTACAGGGCTGTACAGCTTGCTGGGCCTACTGCGAGGGAAAAGGCATGCTCTTGGAAAGAACAAAGTGTTCCCCCTTACATAGCTGCACTCCCAGAACGGGAGCAGTCTGTTGGGGCCCAGGAACTTGGCTTTGGCAATAGCTGAATTAGTGAGTTTACCAGATAGTATTACCTATTTACAAGGAAAGCTTCCTTCAAGCAAGGGAGCCAGGCAGGCAGAGCTCAGAGCAGCTCTTCCCCAGTAATCACGGGATCCGAGGACTGCCTCAACACACACCGAGTAAGTTTATACATCTGCAAAAGTCCTGTAAGTTTGTGCTTCCACTACTGCTGGGAAATAACTTGTAATCAAGTTCCAGTGATGCTCCAATAAAATTTAGCTGCGTACCAAGCTATTCATGGTCCAAAAAGCCTAGGATCCAACTTTACTTTAAAAAACACCCGCAAGATCAGGAAGAGTGAAAAAAAGACTGGAAGTGTGTTTACTGCATGAAGACAGTTGGCCCAAACTGAAGTGGTCAAGAGGCATGTTAGATAGGAGCTGGTCTAGCTCCCTCCCCCTTTTTTTGGAAGCACACCTGGCTGACCAGAATTTGACCTGGCAAGACCAGATGTTTAGTTCATGACCCAAAAGCTTGATCGTCTCCGGTTATAGAAAACAAACAAAAAATGGAGTCAAATCAGCCAGTCTCTACTGTGATGAAGCAGTGAGTTTTGTAGCCCAACGGCCATGGAAACCACCACCACCACCACCACCACCACCACCACCACCGCCGCAAGGAAACAGCCCTGGATTGTTCTCCTTAATGCTGCTTAGTTATTGGGACAGTATCTGAAGGATGGTAGGAGATCAGTTTGGCAATTTTTTGGCAACAGGTCTGGGAACGGTTGGAGCTCTTAAGCAAGTCAGGAGGAGAAAATTGGCTGATAGTCAGTTCAAGCATGCAAAGCAAGGTAGTAAAATAAAAGGTCATTTTGTAATTATGTCAGCTAGTGAAGAGGATATCCTTCTTTTTAAGAGTTTTCCCACACCACTGGCACCTCCTGGTTAAAGTCCATATCTTTTCAGTGTAGATCTTTCTAAGTATCAGAGTATTCAGACTCTTATCTCTTTAGATTGGGGGTTAAATTCATTCAACCCCATGGATCCAGAGCAAGAGGCTGTCATCTGCCTTGTGGGGTTGCTTGCAGGGCCAGAAATGTGGTGGTGGGGCAAGTGACAGCTGCCTAATTGCTGCAGGTCCCAGAGCCACAGTAGCTGCCACTCATCCCACCAGACTCCCAGCCCATGAATAGCTCCAAGGGTCAGATGACATACTTCATCAGGCCAGGTCCAGCCTGCGGGCCATCCCTTTTACACCTCAGATACAGACCAGTGTGCAGCCCAGGTTTTGCTATGGTCTACATGTACTTCAAGTGCAAGAAGAAAATGTAGGAGAGGTGAACTAAAAAGCCTATTAGAGATGAAAATCCAGGGCCTTAAAGAGCATTTTGCAAGAAGTATTGTAAACACACCAAGACCTAGCATAACCATGTCCAGAAGTGACAGGCTGAACAACTGTTATCTGAAGAGGAAAGGATGAGGGTCTAGTCCAATGGTCTACAGCAGAGGCTCCCAAACTGTGGTACGTGTACCCCTGGGGGTATGCAAGACACCTCGGGGGGGGGGGGGTACACAAGAAATTGTGTAGTGGCAGATTTAATTTTAATTATAATAATTGGTATTTAAGGGGTTAAAATTTAAAGCTGGTAGGAGTGGTAGGAGTATGCGGGCAGCTAGTAAATCTGAAAGGATGTATGCAATAAAAAACGAGTTTAAGAACCTGTGGTCGACAGATGTGCAAGATTCACCATTTCGAAACCATCCCAGATCCACGCCAGCCTCCCCTCACACTCGCCAACAAGAGCAGTTCCACAGTCCCACGGCTGTCACACGGAGTTGTCCCCCCCCAGATTTCAGATTAAATTGCTTTTGCTATACTTTTGAAACCTACTGCCCTCCTATCCTGCCTCCTGTGGCAAGGGAGAGAGTTCTTTCTCCATCAACTTGTCAGAGAAGTTGCCAACTACATTAAAAACTGCCATCACATGCTCTCAATCTGCAGAAGAAAGTTTATTCCTTCAACCTTTCCTCACATGGCTTGCAGTCCCACTGCAGCTTACTCCCGGATCCTCCAGTTTCTCTACGTTCTCTTCAGCGTGTAGGGACTAGATGAAATTAGACACAGGACTCTACAAGAGTCTTAATTACCGTTAAGGTAGAGTGGTGCTGTTGCATCCTGTGTCTGCAGCAAAACACTTCTGTTAATGCAACCCAGAGTCAGTGCAGTTTTGGGGCACTCCACCAACAACGAGATAACAAGTCCATGATCCATGATACCTACCCCCCGCCAAGCCCCACATCCACATCCCTTATTGTGCCAATATTTGTGCATTTGGGTCGAGTTCTCTTCCCTAGGTCTCAGCCAGGCACTGATCCATCAATATGCTCCCTCTTGTCTCTTGATATCCCATTATGCATCCACCTGAAAACATAGTTATTAGTCTACGCTTCTCCGGCCACATACTTTACTGCAGTCCTAGCCTACATTGATGTCCAGTACATTCGCCTCATCCACAAAGCCAGTTCGCTTCTCAGGACCAAATGTCTTATTAGCTGTTAGTGACTTCTCAGACCCTTTATCCTCCACCTAACGACTATAATCAATTTGCTCTAGTAAGTTCTTGGGCATAGAAGCCCAGACTGGTCTACAATTCACCAGGCCTGTTCTTCTATGTATTCACTTTAAACATGAGCATGACCTTCACTTTTTTCCAGTACACCACCCCTCCTCCATGACTTTGCCGATCGCTGCCAATGACTCCAAGATAGCTCTTCTAATACCGTCAGTGTGTTGGGATGCAGTCAATCAACACCCCCCTCTCCCCAAAGACTTGAATTAGTTTTGAAAAGTTGTCAAACATTCTGGGTCAGTCTTCACTTATCCTGAACTGTGGCCTTCCCCCTTGTTTGTCAGTACTGCTAGTCATCTGGGTCAACGTTTTGCAGTGGAGAAAATAAATTGGGCATTAAGCAACTCTACCTTCTTTACATCTCACCTTCCCCACTGAAGGGAGAAAACTAGGCCTCAGTGTCTCTTTCCATCTACCATTTTCCAAGCCTCCAGTTAAAAACAGCTTGCTAGGTATAACTTGTTTTTCTACCTTTGCCTACATGTTTGTGTTATTGTCCTGTACACTTCCCCGGGTGACAAAGGGAATGACAGCAGGCTGTCTCCTGATTTTCAGATAGCCAAAGAGCTCCTGTTTACCCACATCCTTCTCATGCAATTCCTCTCATCTTTCTTCTGCATTGAAATACTCGACCGTCCAGTACAAGGTCTTTCCAGGGCTCTTGGAGTCTGAATTCCTCTGTCCCTGCAACCCAATTCCGAATGGACTGTGAGAGAAGAGGGGGAACCCAATTTTTTTGTTTGGTTGGTTTTTTTACTATTTTCAGGACTACTTCTCCTTAGGGTCATGAATCTTCTCATTAAACAGATAAAATAAATATATATCACAGACTTTCAAAATTCAGCCCAACTAAACTTAGGGTAGTTATCCCCCTCCCTTGCTTCCTCAGCCTTCCAGAAGGAGGAGTTGTCCACATTTTAAGGTTGCCATTTCACAGTATTTACCCAAGATCCATTAACAGAGAAATTCCAATTCCCCTGCTGTTACTATCTGTCTTATCCTGATCTCTAGTTATCCCCCAAGAAAAGCCACTACTGTTTTCCTCCCCTCTCCCTACTGTCTCACTTCAAACAAAACTCCTTCTAGAGGCTGCCCGTGAATGGCAGTATCAGAGCAGAACAAGCCAGCTTGAATCCCCTGAACCAGAAAGGGAGAAGTCTCCCTCTGCTTTCAGTGGGGGAGGATGATGGGCTGCCTGCCTTCGCCATCGTTTCAGCAACCTTTATACTACCAGGATTGAAATACACTCCTTTCACCACTGCTCTCAGCTTATTGCCACCCCATAATTTTGAAGATCAGGTCCTCGGTCAAAGCCATAAAGATATCCATAGAGAAAAGGAAGGGTTGTTGCAATAATGCAAGTTCTGCCTCCTCCTATCAAGTGAAGCAGAGGTCCTGTTTCCAATGGATCCATTCACTACATGCAGCTGGATGATGAACCTCCCTCTTCACGGTGTTTTACCCAACTCTAGTTGCCCTTGTGATGGAGATGCACTAGAATAAACACTCAAGTATCCCAAAGAAGATGTTTTCCTGCCCTGCCTAGAGACAGGTGAAGGGAATCTGCTGCACAGAAGTTGCCCCGCTCATAAACAGTGGTTTCCCAGTAAAGACAGCCAAAATGCTGAGATGTGGACTTATTTCACAACAACCCAAATACATGGTACGTGCTATGAATCCTGGTTGGGTTAGCCGTGAACAGTCACTTGAGAAAAACAACCATCCCCCTGGTAAACCCTGTCCCCTCCCTCCCACAAGCCAAGTACCTATTTGCAGGCAGGTACCACTGTTCTTGGTCCCTCAGATGACAGCACACTAGTGCCTTGCTGGCAATTTGATTAATTAAATGAGAGTGGGTTTCAGGACAAGGGCCCACCTTCCCAATAAGGTGGGAGGGAAAACTACAGAAGCATAACCTGCATGCACACAATTAAGCAACTGTAAGTAGACTTTAGTACTCTACTTCTACAATATCCCACAGTCGAGATGAAAGTTTTCGTGTTTTAGTCCAGAAGAAGTTTGATGAGCTACAGCAGAAGGTCAGATTTTAGTTATTACACCCCCTCCCCTTCCCCTGCCATAGGATCTGGGTCTGGGAAAGAGACATTTTGTTCAACAACAGGACAAGGAGTGCTAATAGATGGGATATCTGCATTGACACACTCCTTGAGAAGTTACCTGCCCTTTTCAACGAGCAAGGTAGAACTGTTTATGGGATTAAGATAATGTCTGCTAATATCAAACTAACCCAGATTTTGATCAATGAGATGGATTATGATGTTCAGACAGTGAACACACCTTGTGGTCAAGGCTTTTCCATGACCTTTTACTGGAGTTACAGTTTATATCCACCAGGAAGCTTTTGATTAGTCAGAAGGATTAAAGTTACAGGACATGGGTAGTGTTACTGAGCTGTGCTGCTGTATGTGAAGGCTGAAGATTAATAATTAGCTAAAACAACACAGGGCCACCTTTCTAGTGCAACATAGTGCTTCCTGGCAGCCATGGCAAGAGTAGTCACATACCAGATATACCTGAAAGTCTCTTTCTGAAGGAGTAGTTCCTAGGCACTGCTTGCTATTCAGCAGCATCTGGTGCCAGACTCCACACAACCTAATAAGCCAGTCCCTTTGGTCCATTTGCTACTGGTTTTGACTGGGGGAAGGGGGAAGAGAAGAGAAATATGACTTTTGGGGGAGGGGCGTAAAAAGCGTGTGGACACCCAAGTACTTAAAAAAAGTAAAAAGCTGCTCTACCCATACATACTCAGTTTTTGTTGTACTGTTTGGCCTGAACCGATGTCATGCATAGCACTTTTTGGTTCCTTTCACCCAGAGACATTTCTAGCCCCTCCCTGCTAGTGTTCAGCACGACAAAGTATTGCCTCCAGTTGATGCTTGCTTGTGTTCAAACCCCACCCAAGCTTGGAAGCGACTTTATTTTCTGCCAGGAGAGACAAATGGAAGCAGCTTGTTTGATTAGCTATTGCAAAGATGGAGCAGAGCCAAAGTTTGAAAAGAAATCTCCTTCAACTAAATTAAGGATGATTTGTATCCCATTTGTATTAATCCCTGGTTAGTGATCAGTCTATTAATTTTGACAGATTGCTGCACTCTTCAGAGCAAGACCTCAAGATCCTCCATTATCTGTTGCAAATGCTGCTATGCACTTGCGTGTTCGTTTGTCCCAAGTAATAAGCCTGCCAACTGCAGCTTCCCTTTTTTTATTTGTGTGATCGTCACATCGTGATCCTACGCCCAACGTGCTACAAAACCTCTCTCGTTACCAAAGGGAGCCAATATTGTTCCTCCCGATACTCCTTGTCCTCAAAGTAGCAGAGAATGTGCAACTGACCTTCCCCAGTTTGCCCACCACGCTTTAAGTCTCCAGGGAGGATTTGACTGAAATCAAATAGATTTCAATCATGTTTTAAAAATCACAATTTGATTCACTGTCAGGGAGCCTCAATTTTTATCATTGTGTAAAAGTGCAGTTTTGTTTAATATCTGTTATTCATTTAACTTCTTGAAACTTTGCACTTCTAGAGAAAGGCAAGGGCTTGAAGGCGTGTACACAAGCCTGCAGAGACAGTAGGGCTGATGGGTGGGTAAGCACGTCTGTTCTCTCTCATCTCCATATACTGCTGTTAACAAGGATGGTTAGTCCTGAAGAAGGGTGTTTGTGCCCAAAAGTTTGCAAAGAACAATTTTTCCAACTATTTAGCTGGTGTAATAAAACATAAATCACATCTGCCCAAAAAACCTACCTAGTCTGCCTATGATCTCTGGGAGACACAAATCCACAGTCTGAGAACTGAAACTAAGCATCACAGAGATGCTTCATGGGATCTTCTAGACAGAGCACTATGTCCCACTGGGTAGAGTAGTTTTCTTTAATCTTTCAAGAATCTATAGAGGAGCCTCCAGGAACCCCAAAAGACTGGGCCCCTAATATATCCATGGCCTGTTGTGACCTATTTATAAAACTTCTAAAAAGGTTACATGAATATATAGTCTCAAATTGTATACAATTATAACTTCTAATCCCTAGCCCATTATGATATATTTGAGTTTTAATACATCTTAATAAACTTATATAAAGATGGATTTTATTTTTTTTATAGCATCTTAACAAAAAATAAAAATAAAAACGATTAAATTAAAAAAAAAAAACCAATTGATTTTTATCCACCCTGTTTTTTCTAGATACTCTATGGACTTCAACTACTTTAGTGAGTTTTAATGCGTCCTTTATCCCCTCTAACATGCTGCAGGCAACAGCTCAGTTGGAGGGCCTGGGTTTAAGACAGGGTAACAGCTTGAAGAGCTTTTTACTTTGGCATTGATACCCATGAGTGGGAGGAGAGTCTCCGACAGAGAGAAATTTTAGCTTCTGTTAAACCTTGAGAGGCTTCAATTAGTGTTTATGTGATTAACTCCGGTTCCAGCTGCTCCAACCTGCAGGAGGCCAAAAGTGGCATTGCCAGAGGCTTTAGATTAGTTATTTTTGTTACTACCCAGCAGTGTCCACCATCCAGACTCCTCCCAAAAGGGCACAAAAAGAACTGGAAGCATTAAACTGACAGCACCTGCCATCCACTTAAAGCCATGAGCCAATTTAGTATTTGGATGCCTAAAAACCAGTAAAGTTTCCTCCCCCTCTCACCCAAAAAAAAAAGAGAGAGAAAGGTTAAGTAAGGCCTATAGGAAGGAAGCAGTTGTATTTCTGAATCATGCAGTCTTGACCGCTGTATGGTTTTATGGTAACCACAAAACAGAGGAGCAGCAGCCAGATTGCTCAAATTGGTGCTCTACCATTGCTTGAGCCCCTTTTAAAAGGGCATTAAACAGATGAACACATTAGCTAGATTTCTAGAAGAGCAGCCAAATACCCAAACTAGCCACTTACACCTAGGCCAGCCAGAGACTAACATAAGCTATGTTAGCAATACAGTCATCCCAAACTGTTTTGGACGGGTTTGGGGCTTTGAGTGGAGACCACCTTTCTGGGAAGAAAGGGTCACAGATCTAGACCTGTGCTAGGGAAATGCACCAAAAGATACAGCAGCACTGGCTCCCAGCTGGGCTCCTGGGGTCTCCGAGTTTGAAGGAGGTTCCCTCCCTTCTCCCATCCCACCCCAAAGTGGTCCAGCACTGCATCTGCATTCAGATGAAGTGCTTTTTCTATATTAGCATCTGCACCACTAGCACCAGAGAACTGCCATGGTGGATAGCTGGCAGGAGAAAGCGAAGCACAGAAATTGCACTTTGGGCCCTAGCCCTATGCACACAAGCTTGCTGGGCTGCAGAATCCGCAAAGTAGGGGAGAATTAATGATGAAGGCAAGCTAGGAGCAAGAGGTTTGCCTCGAATATTTTCAGAATAGGCCCTGCTCTTTGAGATCATACTGGCCCATATGTAGTACAGTAATGCAAGAACAAAAAACTGGAGCCGGCTGATCCCTAAAGCAAACCGGAGAACAACAGGTCTCAGCAGAGGGGGCCAGTTTTCCATCTTCTAGGAAGAGACAGTAGTTTAGACATGTCCTCACCTTTACTCGAGTGACATTTTAGCAAGAGAAGAAAGCCTCAGGGGGCAGTGTCATCCCCACTAGAGCAGAGACATTTGGCTGTATATCCAGGCTGGTTACCATGCATTCGTGACAGTCACCTCCCGGTACTCAACTACTGTCAGTGACAAATGCTTAAACCTAGCAAGCATGTAATCAAGAAACAGAGCAAGTTTGCAGGATCTAGCCTGCTGTAAGCATCCCAGCAAGCTAACTCAGCCCATCGTCTTCCTAGGATGCAATAGTCTGCATTTATGCCAGCGAAACACCACCAGGATGGGCCACACCTTTGCTGGAGGGGAATACAAGAAAAGCAACCATCACGACAGCAAGCAGCTGCACCGCTGCTGCCCTGGGTGTCCTCCTGCCTGGCCCTCAAGACTGAGTAACTTGTGACATGGCAAGAGGCTCGCAGCCTGAGAAGGTGTAGTCTGAAGATGCTGTATGCAGATCAGTAGTAGACTGTTCTACTGTACTTTTACAGAGAGCAATTTTGTAGGCCAAACTTCTGCTTTTAAAGAAAAGAACGACAAATCCTCAATCTAACATGGGGATTAAGCAATCCAGGCACTGCTTGTGAGCCCTGAATAGTTTTCCAGCCAGCCAGGTTCAATCTGGATGCAGCTGTGTCATTGTCAGCAAGGAAGTCTTCTGATCTTTCTTCCCTGTTGCACAAAGGACCGTACATCCGAGGCCTTTCCAACAAGGTCTACACCCTAGTTAACTCTGCAGTGGTCAATGCCCATGTCAGGTCAGCCCTGCCAGCATACGCTTTGCTTTCCAGAGCAATCCTTGAGGCCCCGAGTCATCACCGATACCGTATTTATTGGTGTTGCTACAGCTTCTCACCGATACCATATTCATCCATGCTGGGGGCCTGCAGGACATTCCCAGCACAGCTTCTCTGGTTTTTTACCCAGAAGACTGAGAATTTAGTCCCTACTTCAGGCTGAGGGAGAACAAATCTGCAGATTGAGATTCTCCAACCCTCAAAAATGGGCAAATTACAAGCGGCTTTCGCTGGAGCTGGTCAGCTTGGCCAGCCGTGCTAGCTACCCTGCGTGAAGAGCCCTGTGTTCCGGTGAGGGGCGCATCAAGTTTTGGACAACTTGGCTCCTTAACTCTATATCAAGGACATACTCTCTCACTTTAGGCCTATAGGCATAATATAGTATTGTACAGAGGCACCCAAGCCAGCTTGGAACTAGGACCAATATTAGTAGCTCTTCCGATAGGATGCATGCCCCATGCCAATATGGCTTGAGTGTATGTTTCAATAGATGCCATTCAGCATGTTCACAGCCTTCAGAGTCAGTGTGAAACAAGCCACTCCTAGAACAACTCAGGTGAAGTCCATTAAGAGAAGCAAACCATTGTTACTCTTGTTTTATGCAGTCTGGTTGTAGTAAATTAAATCCATACCTTTAGCCAGGGAGCGTGACAAAACTATGGGGCACATGCTGCAGGAGGCCACGGGCCGATTAGGGAAGAAGCAGGCAGCACAAGGCAGAGAACAGAAATCAGAGCAGCAGATCAGGCAGGGGAAGGAGATCAGAGCAACACTCAAGGAGGGTGTGGGACTTAATGTGACATGCCTGCCAGAAAGACTGGTCCCCACTGCCTTTAGTTATTAAAATAGCTAAGGTTGACCATTTTCAGAGTGGAAGCTAGTTTTTCTGCTCGTTTAGAACCATTCTTGACTACTTTAAATGTAAGGATGCTTATTTCAATAGTCACATTTACAATGCACCTACTAAGTGGTACCCCACTACTCGCCTTCAGTCTGACATTGGATAGGTCTACAATAGGAGAAAATGGCTTAAGTATCTGTGCTCCCTGGACCTGGGCTCAGATCTTAGCAGAGTGAATTTCTCACCTGCTGTCTACAATGGGAGCAGAGCACCTGGCTCTTCTGGATGAGAAGTAGCAGTCATCTGGTATGAGACTAAATTGCCACAAGCAAGTAAGGCTTGGTGCTTGAAGGGGCAGGACGATGCTTACAACGCAAAGGAAAAAAGTTAATCCAGATTCAACTTGTCCCTTCAGTAGTTTGGGCACAGACGCCCCCTGATCAGCACTGATAGCAATCTATAGCTTAGAGTGTGCCTTGCGACTCCAAGGTACCCATACCCCTCAGACAAACCTACAAAACCCAAAAAACTTGCAGAGCAACATTACAATTGAAGGCACTGAACAGGAATTTATCCTTTCTTCTTGAGGGAGAAGTCAAGTTCAGCCTTGGCCCATTATACCATTTATATGAGCCACAAGATCAGTCCTGTTCGCCTCTAGAACAGGCAAAAGAGATTCAATAGATCAGATTGAGATGAATCAAGTTCCTGCAGACTTGGTCTGCTGGTCACAGTAGAAGCCAGCCACCTCCCAGGAAAGAACTGCTACCGCTACAGGAGAATGAGGAATCCTTTCTTCTGCTAACTTGAAACCTAGCTAAGTTGGCATAGACTTGGGAAACATGGAAGGGGAGGAGAAGGGGAATTGTCAAAGCCTTGCAGAGAGGGAACCAGGAGGCAGCAAGCTGCAGCTTCTGCTTTTGGTGGTTTCAATACAAGCCTCTACTTTTGTGGTGGAGTTGCCTGCCAGAAATCAGCCTGCAACAGATCCACAGCCACTTGGAAGTTACTGTATTATGCGCTAGGCATGTCCACACAGCGACCTGTACTACTTTACATGGGGGAAAGAGTTGCAAAGTGGACAAACCATTTAAAAAAAAAAACCCACCCTCTTCCCTTGAACTTCATAATTACTAGGCAACTACAATTACAAAGCACTGTTGAATATACATACAAATCATACCATTCATGTTGCTGGGGGGAAAAAAAAGAACCTGCATTATTTTCCAGTGCAAGAAAGGCTACCAAAATGATCTAGAGAATGGAGAGCCTGTCATGAGACAGGACTAAAGAGAAATTGGGTTATTTAGCCTCCAACATGAAGGCTTAAAAGGATTACTGTCTATTTTATAAACATGGTGTGGGAAGAAGGGAGGGAGGGGGTTAAGATAAAGGATAGTGTTAGCACAAGAAAAAAAACAAAATTACAACCAGCATGTCCAATTTATTTTATTTAGCAGACTTATTTTCTAGTCTATCAGATGAGGGCGGTTGTTCTGAAACAGCCTGCCAGATTTTTTGGCCCCCATCCCCATACTCTTATGAAGTAATTAAAAATGATAATTGGGACTAGGAAGTGGTAAGATAGAAGGGATCCAACTTGTCAACCCAGGAATTCCTTCCAGTTCTTATTACTCAAATATTTAGGCTGTTTTAAACTGTTCCCCCCCCTCAGCAGCACTAACAAGAAGTCCAAGATACTGCTCTTCAGTGCTTGTTACACGCGTTTTGGCATCCACTGCTCTACTGCCTCTGTACATACAAGCCAGAAGTCAGAGGCCTTTCCTTTTTGTGTTTCGCTGTAAATCCATATTCATCTATTCAAGTCCCACCACACAGGAGTTCTGGCATCACTTGCTTCCCCAGGCCTCTGAATAGCAGATTTTTCATTAATATTTGATCACGCAGGCCACAGACTTTGACCTGGCCTCCACTTGCAGGCACGATATTGCAAGCATGGAAGTAGGGATACACCGACTTGGCAGCTGGTAGCCAGCAACCCATAGGTGCGATTAGTTGCTAGCCTGCAACAGTAAGGCCAGCTCTGACCACATCTATTCTCATGGACATCTAGATGCCCGGGCATCCAGTTTCTTTCAACGTGCGGGAAGGCTGGCTCATGCCAAGCTCCTTGGCCGTGACAACATGCAACAATTTGCAGCCAGCTACAGCGAGGCTGTTCTCCGCAGCCAGTTCCACTGCTCCTGGACAGGACTGGACCTGCTGCACCTTGCAGAGAGTTGAAATAGGTCAGCTGATAAGCAAGAGCTAAATTAGTTTAGACCAAGGGAGAAAAAACAGTTCACAGCTTTGTCTGTGGCTCTGAGGTCAGCCTCCGTGCTTTTGGCAAGCGTTTGCTAATCTTTCTGAGAAATCCCAATGCAGCCCTGTGCACTAGATTTCAGTTACTCAATTAGACGCGTTATGGTTCAGTGCAAGACAGAAAACAGCATTTCAGTAAGGTCTACAAGCAGCGCACAGACAGAGCCCATGATTTAAGAGGCCAAATCTGTGCTGCGAGGTGTGCCCAAAGAGACATAGAACATGCTTTGAACTAAATCAGCATTGTTAACAAGGAGTGTGTGCCCATCACTACAATGGTGCATCCTTAAGTAAAGGAGCAAAGAGCATCCTGGTACCTCCTTACCAGAAGTACATTCCTACCAAGTGGTGTGACCCTTATGTTTCTACAATCCTTTCTTCTGCAGCCCAAGTGTAAGTACATAATTCACTATCCCAACTCCTGTGCGAGTGTCCTGCCACATGAAAAGGAAGCAAGAAGTTGGAGGGGGGCGTTTCATGGTACAGTAATTTAACAGTTTAATGCAAATTTACTATTAAGAGTCTTTGCTCCCAAGAACTTTAGAGCACAGAGGGTCATTGCAATAGCCCCATAAAGTGCACAACCCAAACAAGCCCAGGTTATACACTTTGCTACAGATCCAAGAGACTGAGCCAGCATTCAGCCAGGGACTGAACCTGAGCCATGTGCTAAACGCCACCGGGCTTCTGTAAAAGGTCCCCCAAACGGCATGACTGGCACAGCTGGATTTTAAGTAAGAAGAATAAAACTGAGGTTAAGTTGCAAAGCCAACAGTTATTCTGTTAGGGCTGTAAGCCAGCCTATGCAAGGGAGAGGTGGAAGCGCTTTGCTCCTGCCCAGACATGCTGGGAGTCAGCCTCTTTTTGTTAGCACCTTTGAGCACAGGTTTTCCTCCATGCAGCCTCAAACAGCTGCTCAGCACAGCTCAAAGACAAAGACACTCTCATGGACCCAGAGGGACAGCCTTCCATCTTCAGCTCCCTCTGTGCGAAAATTAAGTTTATTCCCTACCTGTGGGAACTTTTTACAATCTACACTTTTTCCAGAGCCTGACGAAGGGACTTTGTTCCGAAAGCTTGCAGAAAAGGACAATTTTCTTGAGATTTCCGTGTTGGTCGAACAAAAAGGTATCACTTTGGAACCAAGGGTTCTAGTTTTGTGTTCCCACGTGGCCTGCACTTGCCTGCTTCATGTTACCAACAGCAGCTTAACATCCTGGGCATCTCCACATGCCACTGAAGCAATTTTCTTAAGGTGCCAGTTGGGTAAATGGGCATGTTAAAACCAGTTTGGCGGAAGAGTTTCATTAGATCATCAATTGTCTGGCTAGTACTCAATTTTTCACACCTAAACTGGGACTCAAAGGGGTGGTGTTTTTTCAGAGCCACCATACAGTTCCCAAACATCTCCATCAGACACTCTAACATTACTGTTTTTTTTCCCAGGTGAAGTACTCCTGCAATAGTGCTCACTGTCAGAAAAAATATAACCCGCGAAAACCCCTTGCTGAACAGACAATCTAATGCTGAACTTAAAGATAGCCTTTTGCTGACAGTAAGCAAACTTGTTTTGTGTATTTTGTAACTCTGTAACAGCAAGCAAAAAAACAAAACCCCAAAGCTAGTGGAAATTCCCCCCCAAAATGCACATGCATATATGCCTCATGCCTATGTATACCTATATTTGCATATGTATGACCTGTTAATATAAAAGGTGCTACCAAACTCAGATCAAGGGAACTCTTGGTCTACTAGGCCCCGAGTAACCCTTCTGCACAGAAATAAATCATCTTGCCGACACATTCCCTCGTTCTCTGCCCAATTGATCACGGCTAGGAACGAGCCCAGAGATGGGATATGGCCAATGCTCCTCGGTGTATGAGCACACCCTTTGGTGTATGGGTGCTACGCAGTAGCTGGCCAATTTCCTCAACATCATCCATGTATAGCAACAGTCCCCATAAAAGGCTTTGAAGGGCATAGTTTAGTTCTATTCAAGATAAGATTTTACTGGCATGTTAATTCAACAGTGGTTGGTAACGCAGGTTAATCCCTAACGGAGAACAGAATTGCTTCTGCCCTGAAGAGTCTTGCAGACAACTGTGCACCACAAGCCAGACTGCAGCACCCTGTTTCTGGTATAACCGAGACAGCACGCCCTAGCTGCAGAAATAAAAGCAGGAGGAGGAGGGTATTCAGAGTCTATTCATCTAGGGAAGGAAACAAGCATGTCCAACTCCCTCACCAGAGCTTCACAATTGGAGCATCTCTTTCAAGTGCCATTGAGAACTGGTCAGTGTGAAGCCAGGTATGAGCAAAAATTTTTTTCTTCTACTGGCATGGAAAAGCAGAACAATGCAATGCAAACTGAGAAATGCCTGCTTCTGGCATGTAGCACCTAGATTTAAGAGCCACAGCGCCTACGCGATTTCTTTAATTCAAGGAACCACAAAACCCTGACAAATAACACTTCCCGCATTGGTTCAGAAAGCTGCATGTTTATTTCAAGTAAAAACAGGGCTTGCAACTTAGCTTTACTGCTTCCCTGCTGTCTTCCAAACTCCCTCCTTAGATCATAAAACAATCTGAGCCTCCACTTCAGTTAGGAACAAGACATTTGAGGAGAGATGAGGATTTTACTTTGGGATGCAGCAATCAGCTAGCTTTTCGCTCCTGTACTGCTGCAGCAGCCAGGCCTGATCCCAAGGGAGTCGATTCAGGCCCTTACCAGCCCCTGCAGTTTCAAAGTAATGGCCTTGCAGCTCCGACTTTCGAGAGACCTCTCATCTGGAAACGGTTATGTTAACAGTCGCTCGCTCTCCAGATGGCAGACTGGCTCCATTCCTCTTCCCTACCCACCCCTGGGCTTGCTATGCAGTTTGTTCTTCTAGTAATCCCTGGATGCTCCTTGGGCGAGTGCTGTTGTCTGGCTCCAGTTGGCACATGTGCTGCTGGCTGTGCCAAAAGCCTTATATTCACTCTCAAATTTAGCTCAAAACTTGATGTCCTCCAGTGCCTCACAAAACACAGTTCAGGAGATTCTGCCACTGTCTAAAACCCCTGCTCTTTCCTGGAGTAAGACAAATCTGGATTTGAACAAGTGCTATTCATGCCCCTCCCTCCAATGTAGGACACAGGCTCCTAGGTGTGCAAGAAGTCCCGGTTCGAACTGCTGTGCACGTGCCCCACTGTCAGACTAGCTTATCACTAAGAAGCTACTGCTCAGATCTGTAGCTAGCTTGGTATTTTGCAGAAAGCCATCAAAGCAGTGCACCATACCAGATGCAGGCACCAAGATCTTGGCTCAAACATTACAGGGGGACTAACAAGTTCCTATGACAGAGCAAGGCAGACAGACTGTTATTCATTTCCCCCTCCCCATAAGGAAAATACTCAAGATGAGCATTACTATTTTTCAGCACTCAGTGGCACCCAGTGAGCACCCCACTAAAAAAATTAAAATGCCATGGGTACACCCCCACCCATTTGATTTCAGTGACCTACTTGTCAGGATAAGCGCAGAGGGCAATGGCATTTTCTCAAAGGAGCAGCACAGTCAGGCAAACCACATGGATTGCTTCATTTAATCACAAAATGCCCCAGAGGGGTTCCTTGCTATGGCTACAGCATGAGAAGTCAGATTGCCACATGTTGGAGGATTTGGTTGAAACTACAGCTTCAGTGACTCAACAGGAAGTTAACAACTAGACAATGACCCAGCAAAGCAGATGTGTCACTCCCCAGACAGCTTGCATAAGTCTTCGCAGACCCGAACATCCAACTTCAGTATTCACTCCAATCAGGGTTTAACGAGAGTCTGTCCTCGCAAACTAGAGAACTGGGGCCATATTACTACTTCATGGGGAAGCCACACCTCAGCTTGTTTAAGACTGAGGTACCTTAAAAAGATCTTACGTCTTCCACAGCTACACCACTATAGCTCTTCCTCATTGCAAAGTTAACTTTCCTATACCTCTGACCAGCTTTCCAAACCAGAAAGCTATTCAGGATTAGCAGATTTATTTCGAGCAGGTTTGCATAATACATACTGGCCAAGTGTGCGTACCTGGAAAAAAAAAAAAAAGGATCATGCCAAATAGCTAAATCGGGTGGTCCAGTATTCAAGAGGTGTCACACATAATATTCACAACCCCGCTTCAGGAGGTGGTGACAGCGCAACACCTTTGAATATTAGGTCGTTCACTGAGAGCGATACCTTAATGCTCCTACATTTGAAAGTCTAGAGGAGTGTTCTCAATATTGTTAGGCAAAAAGTACCCCTTGTTAGACTCAAGACACCCCCTGGAAAATGCTAGCTTTCACTTGTTCTATTATTTTTCCATAGTCAGAAAAAACAATTCTTCTGTGCAAAGAACTCAGGAATTCATTCTGACCTGTCCGTACCTTTCTATGTGAAGTCTCTGGGTTTCGCTTGCGACTCATGCATTCACAAATGGAGTGTGAGGAGGGGGGTGGAAATCACTGCTCTAGTGCATGAAGAGTGAACCGGTCAGGCATACTGTACAGTAGGCAGTTTTCCGCAAATCCCATCAAGATTCGTTAACTTGAAAGAACGTGCAACAGAAAGCTTTACTAAAAAAGCCTAGTTTAGTATGCACTACTGAAGCAGTTTGATGTTACAGCGAAGCGGAGCTGGGTGTTTTCTCCACCCACCAGAAAGCACCAGTTCAAAATCATTTTGGCTGAAGTGCTGCTCCCATGCATTTCCCATTACACTGGCAGATCTCTGATGGAACAAGGGTGGCTGCCAGCCAGCTCGCCTGGGGACTTCCAGCCTCTGCCCGGGAGAAGGCAGCTCACAAAGCTCACTGCCCAACCTCTGGAACCTGGGAGAGTCAGCTGCTTGTTTTGGGGGAGGGACTCAGAGGGCAAGATTTCATTTTTCCACCCAAACTGGCATTGTTTGTTTTCCAGAACAACAACGTCAGAAGAGAACCCTGGATGATCAAATCCCAAGTGTTGACAAAGTTCTGCGTTTTCTACTTTCCAGGTCTTGGCTGAAAAGGCCTGTCTAGTTTGTGCCTTCTTTAGTTTTTTGGTTTCCCCCCCCCCCCCCCCGATATCTGCAAGAGGCTTGTTCAAAAATGCAGAAGTGTTGGGCCCTGGTTTGTGCAGCACCTGAACAAAGGGGTGGGATACGTACCGTTTGTCTTGCCTGCATGTAGCTCCATGTCAGGGAAGTTACAGAACCAGCCATGTTCCCGAAGTCCTACTACAGCCCTGAACAAAGCACGGATGCAGCATGGTTTATTTACAGATGCCTTTGAAGTCTGATTATATTACAAGAGCCCTGTCGCTACAGTTATGCCAGCACAGTCACTTGGGGCAAATGTGACAAATGCTGGCAGAAGGGTATTGTTCCTGCCAGCTTACACTTATTCTTTGAACACCACAAGCTAAATTAGTAAAAAGCCTTCCAGTGGAAGAGCTACATCCACAGCAGGGTTTTGCCAACACAGCAGTGCCAATAGGGGTGTGACCTTTCCAGCCGATCTAGCCATGCCAATAGAGCAAGACTGGACTACCTGCTCTAGTTAAGGGTGGCCAACCCACAGCACACACAAATGGCAAACGTGCAAGGGGCAACCTTTGTGCGTGGCATTCGGCAGATCAGGGAACAGGCAAGGAACACAGGGATAAAGAGCGCAAGGAGCAGCGAACAGGGCAACACGTTAGGCAGGGAGCAGAAAGCAGAGGATCAGCGTGACGCTTGGGAAAAGATGCAGGGCTTACTTCATGGCACAATAAGGTTAGTCCCCGTTATCTAGTCTAAGGTAGGACACGATTTTAGTTTTGCCTGGAAAACTGCTGTTTGACACAGTTTACATAACCCTTTGCTACATAGATCTTAGCAATGATTTCTCCTTTGCTTCATGACATTTTCAGCATTTTTCTAGAAGATTCTAGTTTAACAGTAACAAATTAATGGCTCTTAATGAAGTGAAAAATGTGACCTATGTTCCCAAAGATGCTCCAGTGCTTTCACATCACAGCCAAACCACGACCGCCTCCTTTCGTAGGAAAGGATAGCCGAGAAGACCACCCCACCCCTACTGTCAAATGAAAAATTTTAGTGTTATAAACTCCAGTAAAACACTCCCAGGGGTCCAATTACTTTGGTTTAATCAGGCAAGATCAGGATGGAGGGGTCTACACTGCACTTAAAGGTCTGAAAAGCACCTGCTACAATAACCACACGTCCTGTCAGCTGTGGGACATTAAATTACTGATGTTCACTGCTGCCCCAGCAACAATTCAAGTTAGTGCAGTTGGTGGGATAGCCTCTCCACATCTATATTTAAAAAAAGAGAAGTTTTACAGGTTTGCCGTGCTTGCTGTAACCTGCCTCAGGTCGTCAGAAAGGATTGCTTCATTTCCAGACGTTTCAGAGCATTGCCATTAGAAAAAATATGTTAAATCATTTGCTAGCACTAGTCAAGTTGCTTCCATTTTTGGCTGATGTGAGTATTATGGTTGGTATCTCCATTCAGGGTTTTTCCTTGGCAAGCTGGGCAACAATTATGACGGAGACTAACCACACTAGATTCAGTATTTTACAAAAGGTAGCCCTCAGCAGCGAGCCAAGTCCCATCTAGGCTGCTTTGCATGTGTAACAAGCACCATTACAATAGTTATTTTTCACTTGTTCAAGTTAACATTTCTGGATGGATTCCTTCATTTTCCACAGGCCAGAGAGTTTTAAACAGGAAAACTGGTCTAGCCAAGTCTCTTGCAGGCAGTTAATTACCATGCAGATTAGTTTAAACATAATTACCTGCAACTACACACTATATAGGGTAAGCCAGACTCTGCCCACACTAGGCTGGTACTAGCTTTCAGTATGCGGCTTACACTAGACAAAACCCAACTGTTTAGAAACCAAGACATCATTTGTATTAGGTGATAAGGACATCAGTGTAATGAGCTCCTCTGTCCCATCACACCAAGTTGTGCAGTAATCATCTCCTGCTCTCCTCTAGCCAAGCCCAATGTAAGCTTGCTGAGATCCTATGTAGGATAATGAACTTCAGGGACCGTCTCACCCAGTCAAACATGCTCTGCTCAGTTATACAGAGATGCAACAGCCATCTAGTTGGATTGCACTAGTCCTGCCTTTAACCTGCATTCCCCCCCCCCCAAAACCCCAAACACGCACACTGCTGGGATCAGAAACATCATAGCAAGTCTTTCCTGCCCACATGCAGGGGGGCTGGGCCGGTTGGATGATCTGTACGGTCCCTTCCAGCCCCTAACAACTATGAAACTACATGCTCCTCCTTGGGGGAAGCTTTTGGACTACGCAGCTGGGCAAGGCAGAGCATGGGACAGGCAGAAACAGGAACCACTGTCTTGGGAGACTGGAAGGGAGGCAAGGGCCATCCAGATCTTCCTAGTTTTGCGGGGAGACGCTCACTCCCACTGCAAAGCCCTGGGCTCTGCAGAAGCAGAGTTCAACTGACGAGCCCCAGGAAGCACCAGCCTCCTTATCCCCGCTGTGCTTCAGCCTTTAGCGCCCACCCCACCACTTCTACATGGGGAAGAAGGGGTCAGCAGCCTCCCCCCAGCCACAGACCATCAACAATGGACCACCTGCCCCCCAAGGGCAACACAGCGCTTGGATCACCCCGTCAGCATCCCAAGCTCTGCCTCCAGTGTACCACAACAAGCAGGGGGATGGGATAGGCCAGGAGTAACCACTGCTGTGGCTTTGTGCTGAAAAGGATGAGGCAGTGCATTATGCAGCAGTGCCCAGGGCAGCACAGTGGTGTCGCACTGACTTTGAAGCCAGAGCACATTTTCTACTGCTTTTCCAAGGAGCTGGTGAAGGAACCCAACTGGGACCCCCCTGAACAAGCATGCTGGGCGTGACCGCATCCGACATGCTCCCCTCTGTAGCAGACAGAGGCCTACAGAGCATCATCTTCCTTCCCAACCCCTTAGTTAAGATCATCTATGGTAGTTCTTGCTCCAGGTTGAGGGACAGGTGTAGACCAAAGCGGGCTTTCCCCTTCATTTGCCAGCAGCGTTCACTTGAACGTGAAAAAGCATGCGTGAGCATCAAGTACAAGGGAGGCTGTTTAAGGACTGAGTCACCACGGTGCTGCCTACTTTGAGACTTTTGTTCCTCAGTTTGCTCACCGATGCCCCAAGTATTGACAAAACTGCCACGCAGCTCTGACTCTTCTGGGGATTAGTGTGTTTTTGCACTCGGCTTAGTGCTAGACGTCTGCACTGATCTCCAAATAAGGGAGCTGCTGCCCTGGGACAGGTTTCTCCTTCCCCACCCCCCAAAAAAGCTTTGCAACACTTATCACTGTAATTTACTTTTCCCTTTTTGGGAAAGAGCAGGCTTGAAACTCAGCTCAAGACAAAGAGACGAAGTTCTGTTCAGATCCAAGCACGCTGCCTTGCTCTGTTAAGTTTCCTGGTCTGGGCACATCCAAGTAGGACAATTCTGAGCAAGGCAGACTTAAATCCTACAGGGACGCAGACAGAAGTGACAGTTTTTGCCCAATCTGGCCACAGAAAGCAGTCTATAGCAGTGACCAAACAGGCACGTGGTGGCAGACCGCTTCGCGGGCGTCCGACTGGGCACAGATCATAACCCTCCTTGTACGAGGGTTCAGATGAAGACATTTCAAAACAGCATCATCTGTAACTTGCATCTGTGCTGAACAAAAGGGAGCGTCTTCACACAAGCACAGAAAATTAGGACTGGAAGGGACCTCCGGAGGTCATTTGGTCCAATCCTCTGCCGGAGGCAGGATCATCCCTATCCAAACGGTCAGCAAACCACATAAAACTACCACACAACACAGCCCTAACCCCAGCCTGCCGCAGGTAAAGCAGGCAAGGCCCTGCTTCTAGGAAACAGTGTCGACAGTGTTCAGGACCCCCGAGAGACCCGCAGCACAGAGGAGCGCGTGGGCTCAGCTCCGGCCGGACGCGCGCAAGACCACACCACGGACACGGACACGGACGCGCACAGCACCCGCGCCCTCTTCCTCGCTCCTTCCTGGCCTACAGGGACGCCTTCGTCTCTCGCGAAGATTTACCGTGCTTGGTTTCTGCTCCGGCCAGAGCTGCAGAGCGCCGGCTGCCCCCTCAGGCGAGGCAGGGACCCAGACCGCGGGCGGCCTGGCAAGCCACCCGGCACCGGCCCTCGAGAAGCGCCTCGCGCTACAGCTCTGCCCCAGGACCCGGGCTGTGCCGCCCCGCGTGCCAACCCCGCGGCTGCGCCCAGCGCCCCGCTCCTCCACCCGCGCCCCGGCTGCGCGGAGGGGGCTCGCCCGCGAGCAGGCTCGGGGAGCCACCCCCTTCCGGGCCCGGCGCCAGCACAGGCACGCGGTCCCAGCCGCTCGGGGCCCTGCCTCGCCCCGCGCCGCGCCGCAGCCAGACCCGCTCCGCTTACCGCGCGCCCCCCGCGTCGCTCCCCAGCCCGCGGCAGCGCTGCCCCCTGGCGGCCGCCCGCCCGCGCTGCAGCCGCACGTGGAGCCGCGGGAAGCGCGCCCCCGGCCCCGGCCCCGCTCCGCTCCGCTCACCGCCCGGCACAGCAGGGCCAGCAGCCACACGGCCCCCGCGGTCCTCATGCCTCCTCCTGCGGCTCCCGCCAGCTCTGGCCGCGCCGCCCGGCTCTGCCTGCTCATAAAGCCGCACCTAGCGCCGCCCCCGCCCCGCCCCGCCCCGCCCCGCCCGCTCCAGCTGTGCGCGCCGCGCCGCACCGCACCGCGCCGCGCCGCGGGGGGGGCACCCCTGGAGCCCGGTCTCGAGCCCGAACCGCCCCTCCCCAAGCCTGCTCTTTCTTAATCCCTTGCTGCCTTGAGATCAGCCGGGAGGGAGATGAGGGGTTGGAGGTGACCGACTTCTCTCCTTTTCCTCCCTCTTTGCCGCTTCAAGACGCTGGGCCTCCGAGGGGGCAGCCGCTGCGGCTCCTTGGGTTGAGGCTGCGGGGCTACTGGAGGCGGCTGGCAGCCCGCTCCCCCTCGCGCTTTGTGTTGTGGGCTGGGCTTTTGGTTGTAGCTGGGTTGGTGTAAGGAAATAGGCAGGCAAGGGTTTGGGGTAGATTCATAGATTGGAAGGGACCTCGTGGGTCATTGGGTCCGGCCCCCCCAACCTCCCCCGCAGACAACTGGGGTCCAGCGACTGCCCAGTCTCCTTGAAAGCCTCCAGGGTAGCTGACTGCACCACCTCTGGGGGCAGTTTATTCCACAGTCGGGGCACCCTGACTGAAGGAGTTTTTCCTGGCATTAAGCCTGAAGCGGCCTGCCAGGCGTTTGTACCTATTGCTCCTGGTCTTCCCCAGGGGTGCCCTAGTGAATAATTGTTCCCCGAGCTCTTGATGCACTCCTCTGATAGAGCGGTAAGCCTACTCTCCCCTGTGCAAAGGTGGGATAGCTTTTATTAGACAAACTGAGCAGTTGGAAAAAAGTTCTTTGCAAGCTTGTGGGTGCAATCACCCTTTGTGAGGCACAGGGAGGGAGAACAGCGGAGACTTCCTATGTCTAAAGAAGGGTGATTGCAGCCAAAAGCTTGCAAAGTATTTTTTTTTCCCCCATCTACTCAGTTGGTTTAATAAAAGAGATTATTACATCTACCCAAAGCACCTTGCCATCAAGGTCTGGAGCATTTCTTCTGGCCACTGAGAGACCTCAGGCTGTTACTAAAATGGGACCGCCAAATTAAACCTGTCTCTTAACTCTACAGCGGTTGCCCGCAATCCCTTGGTGTGGGGATGCTCGCTACCACGGCACGCTGGTGGGGCTCGAGGTGACTGAAGAGGCCAGTTCTTGAGCCACAGAGCCAGCTGCATGAATTGCAGGTCTTTCCACAGGGGACAGTAGGCTGCAGGCCAGGATTTCTCTCCTTTTCTTCCTCCACTGTCTCTTGTCTGCTTCAAGGGCAAGACATTTGACCTCGAAATGGGCAGCCACTTTGGTTAAGGTTGCAGCACCAATGGAGTGGGTTGGCAGCCAACTCCTTCCCGCTCTTGATGTCAGCATTTGCTTTCTTGAGGTCTGCCTTTAAGGTGACCTTGGAGCCGTTCCTGAGAGCTTTCAGGCCAGAATGGGAAAACCAGGTTAAACCGGTCTTCTGTTTTTCGTCAGATAGAGGTACCTGCTCATTGTGTCACTTTACCTGTGAAGTATCAGAATTAAGACCGTGCCCCCTGGACAATCAAGGCCAAGTGGAGGGAACTGCCATTCAAGCTTCCAAGCAAACCATTATCCCCATCTGTTTTGATGGGAGTGAAAACCCGGGACAATGAATCCTGGATTAAACCAGTTCAATTTTAGCCTTAGTCGCTTGCATTTCTCTCCTATCAGTTTGCTTCCAGTCAGTTTTTATTCCAGCCTGCAGCCTACTCTCCCTTATGCAAAGACCTGCAGCTTCTGCAGAGGGATCCGCGGCTCCAGGACTGGAGTCTTTTAAGTCACCTCAAGACACATCAGTGAGCGGAGGCAGAGATCATCCTTGGCCTGAGGGATCCCCACTGCCAGGCAGTTTGGCTGTCAGGTTTCCTGTACCCGTGTCCTGTTACAGAATTGTAGTGTTGATGGTAAACAGTGTCAGTGGGTGTGCGTGTGCGTGTATAGTTTACAAAAGTTTCTGTTGGACTTTAAAGAAAAATGTGGAAACAAGCCTACTGGCTTAAGATTTTATAAAAGGTCTGAAGGCATTTTTTTCATTACAGATTACTTGCAGCTGAGAGATCAGATACCTTTGAGGTGACAATCTTAAAGACCAATTTTCAAGCTTGGGGCCCAATTCTGATCAAATTCAACAGCAAATCAATCCCCTGTTCCAATGGGAGCTGAACTCAGCATGTGATCTGGTGTCACGATTTTGCATGACAAACGTCCATGAAGTGAAGCTCAGGGGGGTGGTAGGGGAACTCCATCAGCTCTTTTCTGTGTCCGAGGGGAGGCAGACAAGTGGCCAATGGAGGCAGGCAGACTGGCTGCTGAGGCTGATCTAAAGGGGATGAACAGAAGCATGGAGCAGGGAGTGAGGCTCTGGTTCCACACCTGTATTCAAAGGCTCAATAAGTTAATAAGGAGTTTTTTGTTCTGTTTTTTTTTTTTCATTAGTGTTGCCAAAACTCTTCTGATTTTATCGTGAGCATTGCAAAATGCTTGGTTGGCTTGTTTTAACTTTCACATGATTTTTCAATCCCTTGCCTGCCTTTATTGAAAATAGCTGCTGACAGGGCTGAAGTCAGGCAGGCTGGCCACCATTTCCCTATGGTCTCTGTGGTGGAAGTGAGGCTGCCCTTAAGATGGCTACGAGCTACCGGTGTTTTTAATTAGGATGAAGCTGAGCTTCCCTAAAGAGCACGGATGCCGTTCCTTAGGCGTGTGGTCGGGCAGAGCACTGTGAGCAGATGGGGAATTGTACAGAGCACAAGAGAGGCTGAGAGGAGCTGTGAGCTGGGGGCTGTCAGGGACGAAAGAAATAATAGGGCCTTGGAGGAATTCAGCAGGCAGGAGGCTTACCCAGCCTAAACGGAAGAGGGGATAGAAGAGGAGCCGTGCAGGCCCCAGGCAAAGTCCCTCTTCTAAGCAACTAGCAGGCAGGCTGGCTGCCTTTGTGTATGCAGAGGTGTGAACCTCACCGGACCTGACACCTGGGGCCAAATAGATGCTTTCTTGTTATGGCAATGAAGTAAACCATTCCTGTGAAAGGCAAGCTGACAGCTGCAACTCTTAGGAGCCACAATGACAGTCCCCCTGTAGCCCCACACCTCTGCAGCAGGATGCAAGCTGAGGCTGCTCAGGCCTCGATACAATTCTGCACTGCTAGAGCTAAAATCAGTGTGTCATTTCTTCCAGAAGACAAGCCACCACAAAGGAGGTGGTGCAGCTTTGTCAGTGGGTCACAGAGCCCTTTGGGATTCCCCCAGCAGAGGGGACTTCATCCCAATGGCAGCAACGTTTCCGTGTGTGTCATGGGTTAGACGTAGGGTGGGGGTAGAATGACTTGGTCAACCCAGGCAGAAGGACTGATTTGGAGTGACTCCAGGGTCAGGAGAAACTGGGATCAAAGGATGAGGTCAACAGGTGGACCTTGCGTGGGAGAGTTGGGTGGGCCTGGGCTTCACAGAGGAGAAACTGGGCGGTGTAACAGGGCCAGGAGCCCTGGGGCTGGTCATCCAGTTGCTATGAGTCATCTTTTCAGAGAGAAAGCCCAGTAGTAGGGGAAGAGGGTAGGTAGGCTGTTCCAAGAAGAGACAAGTCGCTCTAAGTGGGATGCACGGTAGAGTCAGAGAGGCTGAGGAGCAAGATGGGAGCTTCCCATGGCAACAAGTGTTAGGGCAGGTGCCACCTAATGGGGGGAGATGACCACAATATGGGGGAAGAGAAAGGGCTTTCAAGAAGAGACCCCTCCAAAGGAAACAGGGAGGGAGTGATGAGCAGCTGGCTTCAGCTGCTTTGCACAAAGTGTGTGCCTGGGCTCCACAGACTCCCCATGGACAGGATCACTGACTGGGCGCATCCAAAGGGGGAAGAGCCTTTTAGAGACCTAGCTGGAGAGCTGGAATTGGATGTGGCCCCCAGAAAGGGTGAGAGTGTGGCTGTGATCAAGGTGAAGGGCAGAGTCATCCTAACCTGGGCTGCAGGAGGAAGATGGAGAAGCTGCTACATGCACATTTCTCTAGGAGGAGGTGTTCCAGTATGGTGTGTTGGTCACAGGTTGCTTGGCTGGAGGTGGAGGTTGGGGGCTGTGTGGGTGATGTGGGGCTCAGTGGAGAGTCTTGCAGCACTGGGGAGAGCTGAAGGAGATGCCGGGTGACCTGGAGTGGACAGAAAGAGACCAGTGTGCAAAGTGCAGCATCATTGGGAGATACAGGGACTCCGGTGGAGGGTTTGAAGCTTCAAAACTGCTATTCTTCACTACCTTGCGGTTTCATACTCCTCCACATGAGCTGGTTCTTGTCATAGATTCATAGATGCTTGGGTCAGAAGGGACCTCAGCAGATCATCAATTCCAACCCCCTGCCCTGGGCAGAAAAGAGCACTCGGGTCAGGTGACCCCAGCCAGATGCCTATCCAGCCTCCTCTTAAAGACCCTCAGGATAGGGGAGAGCACCACCTCCCTTGGGAGCCCATTCCAAATTCTGGCCACCCTTACCATGAAGAAGTTCTTCCTGATGTCCAGCCTAAATCTGCTGTCTGTCACTTTGTGATCATTGTTCCTTGTTACCCCAAGAGAAGCCCAGGTGATCAGAGCATCTCCGATCCCTTGCTGCTCCCCCCACCACCAATGAATTTGTAGGTGGCCACAAGATCACTTCTCATCCTTCTCTTGCGGAGGCTGAAGAGATCCAGGTCCCCCAGTCTCTCCTCATAGGGCTTGGTCTGCAAACCCTTAACTGTATGAGTGGCCCTCCTCTGGACTCTCTCGAGGTTATCCACATCTTTCTTACAGTATGGCACTCAAAACTGGACGCAGTACTCCAACCGCAGTCTGACCAGTGCCACATAGAGGGGGAGTATCTCCTCCTTGGATCTATTCGTCATGCATCTGCTAATGCATGATAAAGCGCAGTTAGCTTTCCTGATGTTTTCATCACACTGATGACTCACGTCCATCTTGGAGTCCACTGTGACTCTGAAATCCCTTTTTGCTTCTGTGCTCCCAAGAGGATCATTCCCCAGCCAGTAAGTGTGCTCGATATTTTTACTCCCTAGGTGCAGCACTGCACTTGTCCTTGTTGAACTGCATCCTATTGTGTTCTGCTCACTTATCCAACCTGTCCGGTTCTGCCTGCAATTGTTCCCATAGCGAGCACTTCACCCCACAATTTAGTATTGTCCACTTCACACCCACATCCAAGTCCCAGATAAAGACACTGAAGAGTACAGATCCAAGGACCAAGCCCTGTGGGACCCCACTGCCCACATTCTTCCAGGTCGATACCGACCCGTCTACTACCACTTTCTGGGTGCGACCGCTAAGCCGATTTGCCACCCACCAGACCGTGTAAATATCTATGTCACAGCCTCTTAATTTATTTGTAAGAATGGGATGAGATACCGTATCGAAGGCCTTCCTAAAATCCAAGAAAATGACATCCACCTCTAGTCCTGCATCTAAGCGTTTTGTGACCGGGTCATAAAAAGAAACAAGATTAGTCAGGCATGATCGACCTGCTACGAATCCATGCTGGTTGCCTTCCTGCATTATTTTTCCTGCTGGACTTCCACAAATATGATCCTTCATAATCTTTTCAAAGACCTTTCCAAGGATGGAGGTGAGACTGACTGGCCTATAATTATTCGGATCTTCCTTACTCCCCTTCTTGAAAATAGGGACCACACTGGCCCTTTTCCAGTCCTCCGGGACCTGACCCGAGTGCCACGAGCACTCAAACAGCTGCGCCAGTGGCTCTGCTATGACACTTGCCAGTTCTTTCAGTACCCTCGGATGTAGTGCATCCGGGCCTGCGGACTTAAACACATCCAGTCCATCCAAGTGACTCTGCACCAAGTCAGCATCGAGAGTTGGTGGGCTCATGTCCCTCTGATGCCCATCTAAGAACCTGTTAGGAGACTTATCTTGAGCCCTGTTCAGGTACACTGAGGCAAAAGACTCATTGAAGAGCTCAGCTTTGTCCCCCATCTGTCACTAACTGCTCCTGCACCTTCCTTTTACTCCCTACATACCTAAAAAATGACTTTTTGTTGTCTTTAATTCCTGTTGCCAGCCTCAGCTCTGTTGTTGCTCTGGCTTGTGTAACTGCCTCCGTGCAAGTGCAGGCCAAGCAGGTATACTCCTCCTTGGCGCTTCCCTCTGCTTCCACTGCCTATATGCCTCTCTTTTTGCACTTTGGCTCCCCTGGATTTCTCTGTTTAGTCATGTCCAGCTAATGCTGTGCTCCCTCTGAGGTCCAAGCCAGAACAAAATATTAAAGCCAATGCCAACAGAGGAGATAAAAAAAAAATCTATGAGGGAGTCTGTCTAAGCCCTCAGGTCACAAGACCTGGCTTGGCTGGATATCATGGGCACACAGCATCCTGTCTCTGAACACTGCCCTAGCCGTTTCCTCAGCCTAAGGCCTACCACGCCAATTGCTCACTCGGTGTGCATTTTGCAGTGACCTGGTAGCTGTTGCACGGTTTATCAGGTGTCCTTTGCAGTGATGTGGAAATAACTAGTCCTGATGTCTACAAAAGCAAGCCATGATTTACAATAAGATCACTTGAACCTGCCCAGTGTGGATTCATGGAGATCTCTGACTCGGCTTGTTTTGTCCAGCTGACTTTGCATGACTCATGACTTCTCTAAGCAATTCCATTGGACTCCTCCTCTTGTTTCGCTTCCTGGGAGCAGAAACCAGTGAGGCTTTTTCTGGCCTTGAGTGGGTCTGTTGCTCCAGGGTGGAAGACTATCTCCTTTCCCCATATAAGCTCTGATGGAAAGGAGGAAAAGTCAATAAAGTCAGAGATGTCTTGAAAAAAAAACTAGAAATCCCTTCTCCATTTAAACACAGCTATCTGAAGCATTATCTATAATGCTAAGCTCCTTAGTCCCAGAGTTCAAACCCAGAATCAATTCAGCTGCCTGAGAAAGATGATAAAGTTCATTCTGTGGCCAAGCATTTGCTTCGTCAGGCAGCTTCAAGGTGAATGCAGGCCCTGTGCCTTAAAGCAAACTCCCTAGCCCTGTAATATTTCTTTGCCAAAAGGCCAGCCTGTAGCTGTCCTGCTACCGAGCTTTATCTCCCTCTCCGTCCCTAGTAGAAGGCAGGGCAGCATGGGACCTTATAGACTCATTCAGAAAGACATATAAGTTTTTGTAAGCTGACTGACACTTCACTGGAGCTTTGTGCGTGCACGGATTCTGCGTAGGTCTCACTCCTTGATCCAGAGTGCACTGAAGTCAGGAGGTGTCTTTCCATTAACTTCAACTGGCCTTGGAGGAGGCTCTGTGCATATTGTCTGCAAGGGAAGGTTGAGTCTCAGCAGAGGTGTCCTGTCCTAGCAGTGGACTTTGCTCTCCCTGTAGTATTGAAGCTGGGTGGCCTTTAACCATGGGGTCATGTCAAAGTACTTTCTCCAATGCCATTTGCATTCCTGTCCGGCCTCACAGATCTTTGACCAAGCAGTTCAGAACAACTCCTCTGGAGTAGTAGTGATTTGCTCACTCTGCATCACCACCCAGCCTTTGCAGTTCTAGCCCTTCCACATCATTTAGGGTACAGACTAGGATTTGCTTGGGGGCAAATAAATTCAGACCTCTCTGCAGCGAGGAGGATTTACTACTGGACAGATAATGCCCAGAACCCTCTGGGGCTGGGCCACGGATGCTGGGTCTTCTTGATGGAGCAGATCCCCCAGGGTTGAAGGGTGCTCCCAGAGCATGGTAGTCCCCAGTGGCCTCCAGAGGGTGGAATAACAGCTCTCCAGTGCCTGGCTTCTCCAAGCCCATTCCTGCATCTGTCCAGTAATCACTTGTAGTACACGGGGCAGGCCCCTGTCATTAGTGGGTAGATTGCAGGGCCTGGGGTTTCTGGGAGTAGTTCCTGGCTGAGAAAACTGTACAAGTTCTCCTGCGGAGGCAATGGTTTTGCTTCCTTGTTAAGCACGTGGAGATTCCTGAATGCAAACCACTCAATAGCCACAGTCCTATAACTGGACCCATACAGAGAGACTCCTGAATCGCTTTTGGGATCTGCAGCCTGACAGAAACTGATAGCTGGCTGGGGCCTTACTGTGCAAAGTCAAAGGCCTGCCTGGGCTGGAAGGTCCATGGAGCTGGCCTGGTAAAGGCGTAGTAGTTCCTGTGCTGTGCTAGCATTATTCCAGCCACTCCTGACTGCAGCCTGAATGTGCAAGTTCCCTTTTACAGCTGGCTGGGGAGTTGCCCCTGACCTGAGTCCAAACTGAGGCTTGAACACCTTCTCTGGAGCTGTAGTAAAACCCCTTATGAACTGCCAGTGCACCACTTATACAACACAGTAATTCACAGATTCATAGATGCTACGGTCCAAAGGGACCTCAACAGATTGTTAGAAATATTATTAAAAATGTATTATCAATAAGTCTTGTTAAAACAGCGCAGCTGTCAGCCCTCCCTGGTGAGAGAGCTGGGAGAGCTACTGAGAGCTCTTTGTATTAAGGTATCACTCTCTCTTTGTTTTGCAAAAGTTACTATCTCTTTGTAACAGTAAAGCATATACTCCTCAGCTTTTCTCATGCAGATAAAAGTAAATTGCAATTCTAGCCTTGAAGCAAGGAAAATTTGAACTCTTGTAACCTCAGATACTTTCTAACCATGCGCAATAAGCTAATACATATAAGCCTATCCGCCCCGCATACTTAAGTAGTTAATTATAATACACATGCGACGTATGATTTGACGTATTCACATGCATGTTTGTATGAATCGGAAATGAGTTGTAAAAGTTCCTCCTTCTGCACACGTGGTCAGGAGAGAGGGGATAAAGCCAGCTGGGCAGCTTCCCTCGGGGGCAGCAGAGTGTTTGATCTTTTGTCTCTTTCTCTGACCCTATTTGCAAATATATACCTTTTGTGTTGCTAATAGAGTGTGTCTGTGGCTGAAGGTTTTTTTTCGCCTCCCGAGAAACGAACCGCGATTTTTACATCAAGATCATCAAGTCCAACCCCAGGCCTAGGCAGGAAAGAGCACTCGGGTCAGATGACCCCAGCCAGATGCCTGTCCAGCCCTCTCTTAAAGACCCCCAGGGTAGGGGAGAGCACCACCTCCCTTGGAAGCCCATTCCAGATTCTGGCCACCGTCACCATGAAGTTTTTCCTGATATCTGCTCTCTGTCAGTTTGTGACCATTGTTCCTTTTTACCCCAAGAGGCACCCTGGTGAACAGAGCATCTGTGATCCCTTGCTGCGTCCCCCTAATGAATTTGTAGGCGGTCACAAGATCACCTCTCAGCCTTCTCTTGCAGAAGCTGAAGAGGGCCAGGTCCCTCAGTCTCTCCTCATAGGTAAGGCTTGTCCTGTAAGTCCCTAACCATACCAGTGGCCCTCCTCTGGACCCTCTTGAGTCTATCAACATCATTCTTGAAGTACAGCGCCCAAAACTGGATGCAGTACTCCAACTGTGGTCTGACCAATGCCACATAGAGGGGAAATATCACCTCCTTGGATCTATTTGCCATGCATCTGGTGATGTATGATAAAGTGCAGTTAGCTTTGCTGATGATTTTGTCACACTGATGACTTATGTTCATCTTGGAGTCCACTGTGACTCCTTTCTGCTTCTGTGCTGCCAAGAGGATCATTCCCCAGCCAGTAGATGTGCTGGATAGTTTTACTCCCTAGGGGCAGCACTGTGCATTTGTCCTTGTTGAACTGCGTCCTATTGTGTTCTGCTCACTTATCCAACCTGCCCGGGTCTGCCTGCAATTGTTCCCATAGCGAGCACTTCACCCCACAATTTAGTATTGTCCACTTCACACCCACATCCAAGTCCCAGATAAAGACACTGAAGAGTACAGATCCAAGGACCAAGCCCTGTGGGACCCCACTGCCCACATTCTTCCAGGTCGATACCGACCCGTCTACTACCACTTTCTGGGTGCGACCGCTAAGCCGATTTGCCACCCACCAGACCGTGTAAATATCTATGTCACAGCCTCTTAATTTATTTATAAAAATGGGATGAGATACCGTATCAAAGGCCTTCCTAAAATCCAAGAAAATGACATCCACCTCTAGTCCTGCATCTAAGCGTTTTGTGACCGGGTCATAAAAAGAAACAAGATTAGTCAGGCATGATCGACCTGCTACGAACCCATGCTGATTGCCCTCCTGCATTATTTTTCCTGCTGGACTCCCACAAATATGATCCTTCATAATCTTTTCAAAGACCTTTCCAAGGATGGAGGTGAGACTGACTGGCCTATAATTATTCAGATCTTCCTTCCTCCCCTTCTTGAAAATAGGGACCACACTGGCCCTTTTCCAGTCCTCCAGGACCTGACCCGAGCGCCACGAGCACTCAAACAGCTGCGCCAGTGGCTCTGCTATGACACTTGCCAGTTCTTTCAGTACCCTTGGATGTAGTGCATCCGGGCCTGCCGACTTAAACACATCCAGTCCATCCAAGTGACTCTGCACCAAGTCAGCATCGAGAGTTGGTGGGCTCATGTCCCTCTGATGCCCATCTAAGAACCTGTTAGGAGACTTATCTTGAGCCCTGTTCAGGTACACTGAGGCAAAAAACTCACTGAAGAGCTCAGCCTTGTCCCCTCTCTCTGTCACTAATGGCTCCTTCTTGTTCAGTAGGGGTCCTATGCTGCCCTGCACCTTCCTTTTACTCCTTACATACCTAAAAAATGACTTTTTGTTGTCTTTAATTCCTGTTGCCGGCCTCAGCTCTGTAGTTGCTTTGGCCTTTGTAACTGCCTCCCTGCAAGTGTGGGCCAAGCAGGTATGCTCCTCCTTGGTAGCTTCCCTCTGCTTCCACCGCCTATATGCCTTCTTTTTTGTCCTGAGCCTCCCCTGGATTTCCCTGTTTAGCCAAGGACATTTTTTGGCTCCTTTTCCCCTTTTCCTTTGTACTGCGATCATCTCCCTTTGTGCCTGAAGAATCACTTCCTTTAGAAACGTCCACCCTTCCTGGACTCCCATCTCGCAAATAGTCCTATACTCCAGTGCATCATTGCCTTAAACTCCTAACCACTCTGATGTTAGTCTTCTAAAGTCAAGCACTTCCACCCTACTAGTTATCTTAGCCACCCTACGCTGTATGGTGAATTCAGTTGATTGGTAGTCACTGTCCCCAAGGTGACCACAAATCTGCAGCTCCCCTACCAGGTCCTCTCCTGTAGCTAACACCAAGTCCAGTAAGGCATTCCCCTTAGTGGGACCCTATACCTCCTGCATTTGGTGAAGGTCCTATATGCATGAATGGTTGGATTTGGCTGACTGCTCCTCCCAGCAGATGTCAGGGTAGTTTAGGTCCCCCATGACAACCATGTCCCTAGACCGTACGGCCTCCGAGACCTGCCTCAAGAACTCCAAGTCTAGCTTTTCCTCTTGGTGTGGTGGTCCAAGTCCCCTTCCCCATGACCTCCATGCATCCTAACCCACAATGCCTCAACTTTCTCCTCCTCTGATCCCATTTTGATTAGGGTAGATGTATAATGCTCCTTTACATAGAAAGCAACCCCACACCCTTTCCTCCCTACTCTGTCCCTTCTGTACAGCCTGTAGCCCTCAATGTGCACCGCCCAGTCATGGGTAGGGTCCCACCAGATTTCCATTAGCCCCACTAAATTAAAGTTACTACCTGCAAGCAGAACTGAGAGCTCTTCCTGCTTGTTCCCCATGCTCCTAGCATTAGTATAGAGGCACTTGAGCCCTCCAAACGGTGTCTTTGGTGCTCCCCCGTTCTGATGTCCAGAGGGCGCCTTGGTACTTACCTGGGGTGTACGGTTGCATGTCTCAGTCTGTAGATTCTAGACTCTCTCCATCTCCTGCCTCCCCGTCCCCCTTGTACTTAGTTTAAAGCCCAACGTAGGAGGTCAGCCAACCTGTAAGAAAAGAGACTCTTACCTTTTGCGGACAGATGAAGCTCATTGCGTCCCAGGAGGTCCCTTGCATGGAAGTGCGGATCACGGTCCAGGAAGCCAAAACCCACGCGATGGCACCGACTCTGGAGCCACGGGTTGACTTCTCTGACACAGGTGACATGATGCCTACTGCGACCACTGACTGCACCAGGGGAGCCGTCTCTGCGCTGAGAGGTCTGGCCCCTGAGATGACCGTCCTCCACTCGCCAGCATCTGCTTCAGGGTATTCCCTCGCAGCTTCTCCGCCAGGCGTCTTGTCCTGCAAAGAATGAAAGTTTCCATCAACATCTTCTCCAATTGCCCTGCAGCCTGCTCACCTCTACCTGAAGTTCCCTCACCTGCCCCTCCAGGGCCTCAATCCAGGCACATGTGGAACAGGCAAGGGAGCCCCTGGCCCCCATGCTACCCCCAGGCCTCATATGTCCCACCAGGCAACCCCCACAGACAGGGGGCCAGGGCACTGCAGACCCACCCAAGGTGTCTGTCTGGGTGGAGGCCCCACAGCAGTTCTGGGCCGCAGGCAGCAGCAGGACAGGGTCCCTGGCAGCAGTCAGTGTCACCCCCCATAGTAGCCCCCCTCCTCATTCACTTACCTGAAGTCTCTGTCAGAAGCTCCCGTGTACTCCTGCCCATGACTGGCCTGCGAACTGCCTGAAAACTTCTCCCCTGTTCCCTTAATAACATAACTATTATATGTTATTAGGACTGCTGAGCCGCAAGGTCTTTTGGGCAGGAGCTCTTGCCTTGCTCTGTTCTTGTACAGCACCTTGCCCACAGGAATCCTGGTTTGTGACCAGGACTCCTCCATGTTAATCCCTCCAAACATAGCACACACTCTCTCCATGTAGCCTTTCCACATGCCATCCATGCATATACAATTGAAAGTCTTTAACTTACTTCTCACCAAGTCTTGGAAACAGTCTGGGGAAGAGAAAACTGAGCAGGGATTTGATAACAGTCTTGAAATATTTGAAGGGCAATTATAGGGAAGATGTGGCCGTACGGGACAGGACTAGGAGCAATGGCCTCAAGCTGCAGCAGAGGAAATTTAGGTTAGAGATGAGGAGGAACTTTCTGACTACGAGGGTGGTCAAGTGCTGGAGCAATCTATCTAGACAAGTTGTAAAATCTCCACCCCTGGAAATTTTCAAGGGCAGATTAGACAGACACTTGGCAGTCAGGGACAGTCTTGCCTTGCGCAGTGACCTTGACCTTGTGAACTCCTTTCCAGCCCGACTTTCCTATTATTCGCTGTCTATGGTTCTCATTGCTATGGTGACATCAGTTTATAATTCAATAAGCAGAGACACAGTTCCATATTTTTTTAAAAGGAAAAGGAGAAAAACAAATCCAAGGACTCAGAAACGCATCACTTTTATGGATTTGGACAGTTATTTTCAAGCATCCACAAATGCCTTGGGTTGGCTTTGTGTATGTGTTATATATACAGCATGAAGTGTATGAAGAGACAAAAATAATTGTCCCTTTGTAGAAAAATCATAAGGTAAATTTCAGCCTGAAATTTATGACTTAATTGTATCCTTGGGAAATATGATTCCTAAATAAAACACTAACCAGGACTTCAGTGGTGAAATAGCAATAACATGGATCTTAGTCCTGTGAATGTACATGTTCATATGAGTCATAGATTTCATAAACATTCGGGCTGGAAGGGACCTCGGAAGATCTTCGAGTCCAGCCCCCTTCCCCTTGGGGCAGGAAGTCAGCTGGGGTCATAGGATCCCAGCAAGGTAAGCATCCAAATGTCTCCTGAAGGCGTTCAGAGTGGGTGCTTGAACCACCTCCGGCAGCCGTCTGTTCTAGTCCATTCCAAACCTCGGGGGCTTGGACAGTAAAGAAGTTCTTCCTTATGTCCAGCCTGAACAGTCCTGGAGGAGATTGTGACTGTTCAACCTTGTCATTTCTTGGGGTGCTTTGGTGAACAGATGTTCCCCCAGATCCTGGTGAACACCCTTGATAAACTTACAGGTGGCCATCAGGTCCCCGCTGAGCCTGCGCTTTTCCAGTCTGAAGAGCCCCATGGCTCTCAGCCTGTCAGCGTAAGATCTGTTTTCCTGATCTCTGATCATGCGCGTGGCTCTCTTCTGGACTCTCTCAAGCTTCTCCACATCCTTTTTGAATTGTGGAGCCCAAAACTGGACGCAGTACTCCAGCTGCAGCCTCGCCAAGGCCGAGTACAAGGCGAGAATGACGTCCCGGGATTTGCTTGAGAAGCATCTATGGATGCACGCCAGCGTTTTGCTTGCTTTACTAGCAGCAGCATCACATTGAAGGCTCATGTTCATCTTGTGGTTAATCATGACCTCCAAGTCCCTTTTGTCTGTAGCGCTAGCCAGCATAGCACTGCCAAGCCTATAAGGATGCTGCAGGTGTTTCTTCCTGAGGTGGAAAATCTTGCATTTTTTGGTGTTAATCACCATCAGGTTCTCATCCACGCATTTCATGAGCCTGTCAAGTTCAGCCTGGATCAGCCTCCTGTCCTCAGGTGTGGATCAGCAGTGAACTTGGCCAGTCCGCTTCTGACTCCAATGTCCACATCATTAACAAAGAGGTTGAACAATACAGGTCCAAGGACAGAGCCTTGAGGGACCCCACTGGTCACAGGACACCATGATGATTGACTTCCATCAACCACCACCCTCTGGGTCTCACCACGGAGCCAATTCCCCAGCCAGGAGATCATGGTGCACCCAAGGCCACAGTTAGCTAGTTTTACTAAGATGTGATCATGGGATTTTTTATAGTCAAGATATACAACATTGATCTGTTCTCCTTTATCCAGGCAATAGGTCACAGGATTGGTCAAGCAAGACCTACCCACAACAAACCCATGCTGGCTGTTCCTCAGGATGTTACCATCACTCAGTCTGTTAAGATCAGACTCTTTGATAACCTTGGAAAGCAGAAGCACAGTCAGCAGGATTTGAACCTGCACAGGGAGGCCCCAATGGGTTTCTACTCCATTGCCTTAACCACTCAGCCACAACTACATCTCATACACAGTCTTCTATATTTCAGGAGGCTGCCCACATGCATAAAGTTAAATTCAAACATAAGGCTTTGTTTTTCTCCACTCGCCCTGATCCTGCAGTGTTGTTTTCCTCTCCTTGTGGACATCATATTAGCGCTCCTCAACCTTTTTCATGCTGTGGAGACCCCCGAGGCCTACCCCCCATTCCCGAATCACCCATCTCATTTCCAGGATTTGTCTATGGCAAACAGGGCATGGTTCGAAGACGTAGTCATGTTCAGGACAGCACCCGTGTGATTGTCAGTGGACCCTGTAAGTTACTGAGTGCCACCGACTTCAATGGGAGTCGAAGGTAGTTGGCAGCTTGCAAGATTCAGGCCAAAGTAAGCCGTCTCTCCCTGCCTGATGACTGACAGGTGCTTCCCCCTTGTGAAAGCAGCCGCTTCTTGGACCCCTAGAGAGAATCAGTGGGGCACTGAACCAAGAGCACAAAACTTAGTGTTGTGCTGTTTTCTTTCTTTATTGACTGTAAGAGAAACTGCTTTTCTCTTCCTAGGCTGGAACCATATTATCACTGCTGCACAGGTCAGGGTCTGCGGGACTGACTTGTGTCACTCAGACGGCCTTACTGCAGGGCTAGCCCTTGTGACAGGATGCAGGTATTAATACACAGGGGAGAAAGGAGGGGCCAATAAACTTACAGGTAGAAAACCTTTCCTGAGACAGGATGGGTGGGGACCCGGGAGGTGAATCAGCAATGACAGTCAGAGCTGGAATATAACTGCATTGCCTGGAGGGAAAGTAGAAGAAAATTCATTGTGCACCGCATTGAGACATGCAGTGATATCTATGGAAATGTGGAAGTAGCTTCTAAATGCCAAATGAATGCATGAAAATTGTGGTAAGCTCCCTCATTGAGGAGAACTGGGATGAAAGAATGTGCATGGCTTCAGCCTTGCCAAATGATTGGAGCAATCATCGTTACCAGGAATGAATGATAAACAGGCACCAAAGACAGGACAAGATTGGAGTCACTGGGAGCCCCTCGGGGAGGCCTGCAGTGGAGGGAAGCTGAAAACACAGTTGCATTTCTCCCAGCTGTTGGAGAACTGAGCTTTGGCGTCCTGGCTCCTTGCAACTTACACAATTACCTGTGAACCCTAAACGGTGCTGTTGTGACTGCTCCACCGTAGTACCTGCTTCTGCTAAAACCAGGGCAGTTCTTGCAAGTGTGAGGGGCGCTGAGCCTGGCTGTGGCCAAATTCCAGCTTCAGGAATCAAATTGGCTTCACCGAAAGTTCGGTGTGCGGTAGATCTAGCTGAAGACGGCGTGGCTGTGCACTGCTGAATAGTGGCTGTTCTGCAGTGGTGGATAAAATGATTCCCATATGTCTGTTTAGATCTGGCCTCTATTGAAGTCAGGCACGTGATCCACGCTGGCTTTGTGGGGACTTTGATCAGGCCGACCACATATAATGCTTTTGAGGGTTGAAAGGTGCCATGTAAGTCGTTATCATTAGTGGAGTGTGGTAGACACAACATTGTCTGCTGACTTGGTTGAGAAAGGGAAGGGAACAAAGGGGTAAGGGTTAAATTCAGACCAATGCAAGCTGAATGTGGAGTACTTTGTTCCTCTGTTTCCATCTAACTGTGGCTTTCTCCATTATTATTACAATACTGCTTTCAGTATCACCAGTTTGCTGTTTCTTCTGTACAGGCAATTTTCCCTGCTGTTCATGTGGGCTGTTCACACAGAAAGGGAAAAGAAAAGCATTTTAGAAAATAAGGCAATGCAATTATAAAATTGTCCCAGGTGACCTGGCAGGTGCCATCCCTGAAACTGAGTTTAAAATTGAATGGATTTGGGGTTGGTGACATCCCTTAAATGAATATAGTAGATACTGGATCGAATGCACCTTTTCAGCTGCTAACACTATCATTTAAACCAAGGCAGCAATCATCACTGTCTGCTAAACAAGGGAACAATGCTTTGTAAAGCCATGCTTAGCTTGCTCTGCCTCTCTTGAAACCAGTGGCAAAGCTCCCATTCATTTCAGTGGGTGTAGGAGTCTGCCCGTGGCTTACCTTGTAGTATGCTTTAGCAGGGATGGATGCTAATCTAGGGCTTTTCCACCTCGTATGACAAGGTTCTTTGGGTGAATCTGATATTCAAGATATCACATCTACCCACAGAACCTTGTCTGCCTGTGTCCTTAGACCAACCCGGCTGCAACCGACACCCCGTCTAGCACAACATTCGATTTTTCTCCCAGCAGGAAGTATGTGACTTTTCAAAAACAACCGTAGAGGGCGCAGTATAGGCACCTGGTTAATGCATTTCCCCAAACTTGCTGATCCAAAAGCTTTCACACAGAGTTCAGGTTGCTCAGTGGTGTCCTGTTCCCTTGCAAGAAGAAGATCTCAGCAAAACCTCTGAAAATCAAGGAATAAGAGAGCGGGCATACACTCAGGCAGTCCTGTCTCTACCCCATCCTGGGGCTGGCAATAGGCAATGGCTGTTGTCAGCAGTCGCTGGGTTGGGTGCAGCTGTATGGGATGGTGTGTGGGGATTAGGTGGACCAGCCTGGCAGTGCCGTGATTGTGAAAGGGGACAATCTGGGAGGGCCACACACTTCTGAAGGGATCACCTTTGCCTGCTTCCATCAAAGGGAAGAGCTACGTGTGTCCCTGGAGAGATCCAGCCGGACTCCTTTCAGCACGGCGTCAGGTAGGTGGGTTGGTAGCGAGGAACAGACAGTCTTCCTTCCTTGGCGACTGTCGGGAGTGAATGTGGCCTGTGGTTTAATGCTGAGTAAGTGGAAGGTAGGTTCAGTGGCATCATGTGTTTATATGCCACAATATTTAGAGGCTCGATTTTCCCTGGGGCAAGGCTGAGTTTTGCTGTTCAGGCAGGTACAAGCAGCTCCGGCGAGGCTGAGCGAGTGAGTCACAGGGGCTTTGCTCACCGAGGACAGAGTTAAAGGGTGCGTGGGCAGATGCCTTCCCCCTGTACTTCCTGGGTGTGCAGATGCTTGGGTTTTGTGGTCTGCCTAGAAGGCTGTGAAATCCCATCAGGCAAGTGGTAGGAGTATAGCAGTTCGTTTTTCATGGAAATCCTTAAATGTATTTAACCAAAACACCATTTTTTGCTGGACTCAGTGATCACCCACCCCCTCCCCATCACCACCCTCCATGCTCTTCTGAAATGTAGGGAAGCCTGAAGTGCTCCAAAGGCCAGATTGCCTCATCAGAAACCAGGGGCTCCTGACCCCCCAGCCCTGGCAAAGCCCTTTTAAGGACATCTAATTTTACTGCCGTTTTTTGTTCAGACTTGGGGACTAAAACCACATCTCTGGGCATTGAAGGCCACTCCACACTTACCCCAGGTAGTGCCCACATACCCCACCTACACCGTGACCTCTTAGGACAGCGGTATTGAGCCTGGTCTTCAACAAGCAGCTGAGCTCAACAAACAGGCTCCAGCTTTGTGCTCAGGAATTGTCTGAATCACACTCTGCCAGGCATTATAGGAGCCAGGATCCTGGAGGTCTTGCCATTATCTAGGGCTTGAGACCTTTTTCCTGCTCTTTGGTACACGTGCCAGTGTCTCAGGAGTCTCTGTCCCCAAGACAAACCCTCTTCCTGTACCCCACAGATGTCAGGATCTGGGGGTGCCTGACGCCAATGCAACAATAATATTCTTTTCAAAATGCAGGTATGTGCTGCCCTGTGTGCTCGTGGAGGATGAGCAGAGCTGGAGAAGAGCAGTGGGAGCGGGGCAGGCAGAGGGGCAGGTGCAGAAGGTAGCAGAGGCGCAGGGACTATTGTAGCGTCCGGCTCAGGCTGTCTGTTCGTGGAGGAAGGGATCATGCTGAAGCTGCGGCCTTTTCATACAGGCATGCAGCAGCAGAGGGTGCCAGACCCAAAGCAGCCACTATTTATGTGCTTGTGTCTTGTGAGATATGACGGCTTAGTAGGATGAAAAGGGAAAATTGCAGCAATTGTGAAGGGGGGAATGCATCTGCCTGCTTCCATACAGGGCGGGGGAGGTCTCCACCATCCTAATAGTCCCAGCAGAGCCCAAAAGCAGAGATTTGTGCATCAGCTGGAGGGGTTTTCCAGCTTACACCTCTGAGACAGAAGCCAAGGTGATATAAGCTGCCTTTGATCTTCCTGGTAAGTCCAAGCAAGGCTGGGGTAGGGGGTGCTGCTGACATCGGCTAGAAGGGGACCTCCACCCCCACCTCCACTTTATGTGCTCACCCTCACTGCCAACACAGCCAAACTGTCGTGCAGACTCGTGGCCCCTCACCCAGAGACGGGTTCGGGAGAGGTCTGGGGTCCATGTGTTATGTGATGTTCTCATCTGAACACGAACACCTGGGGCTGATGAATGTGGCCTGAAAGAGGACCTGACGTGACTTGCTCCTTTTGTCCCAGTGGGCGTTTCCATCCTCCCCCCACAGAAAACGGTGACGTGACCCAAGCATACCCACTCGTAGCCCCCAGTCCGGACTCGGGGCCTGTGCTCTGTGCATGCTTCCAGCCTGCCTGTTCTCAGCTCCGTCCTCAGAGGGGCAGGGCTCCCGCAGCTGCCAGCTTGCATGGAGAGTTGGAAGAGGAGTGCCGATTCCCTCAAACAAAGGGAGCCCTCAGCTCCCAGCACGCGTGCTGGGACAGGGAGAACCTACCTGGATTCTGGTTCAGCTGAAGGATGGTTCAGCCCCCTAGAAAGGCAGGGTCTTGCAAATCCATCTTATATGGGGAAGCAGAGAGGGAGGCTATGGTACTCCAAGAAGGGCAGGGATTCCCCTGTACTTCAGCCCCTGGGACAGGACGAGGGCCAGCTCATCTGAGAGAGCAGGAGGAATGGCTCAGACACTCAAAGGTGCAAGGAGTTCCCTGCTCCTGGCTCTCATGATGGGACAGGGAAAGGGGTTCAGGTCCTCCTGGGCTTCCCAGATCCTGGCACACATCAGCAGAAGGATGACAGGTGTCCTCCTCTTCCTTTCCTCCCTCCCTGTGCTTCCCACCTCCTGATCATGCCTTGCACTGTACCAAGAAGTGTCCTCCCAGCCCCCACTTTCCCTCCCCACCAAGCCCCTTTCCATGCTCTTCCCCGAACTCTGTCCCTCCCAATCCTCTTGTCCATCCCCACCAGCATTTTCACCTGTAATCCGTTTTCTCTTTGCAACTAGATGCCAGGTCTCGTGAAGTTCCTGTGCTCAGACTGCATGCAGCAGGATGGGTCACATCCAGTCTGCTGTAATGATTCTCACCTCTCCACAAAAAAAGGAGCAGGCTATGACAGCGTACCTCTTTTCTTTCTCAGGATTGGAGTCAAACTGAGATTGTGATGTTGAATCAGTTGCATGTGCATGAGGCTCCCACCCATCTAGAGAGTTCAGCCCTTCCCTCCGTGCTGCCTTCAGTTTTCCCCCCCAAGCGGCAGCACTGGCCTTGCTTTAGATGGGTAAGTGTTGAGTGACTGAGACCGCTTGGGGCAGGATGAGAACTGTTGCTTGTTCCGCATATGTGTACAGACAAGTCCGTTAAATCTGTCTGCTCTAAGAGCGGGCTCTTTTGAGGGCAGAAGGCCTGTGTTTTGGGAACCCCTAGCTCACATGACTGCAGAGTTGACACACTGATCCTATCTTGCCCACTCAGAGGTGCACTGAATTGCAGGGCACCCCAGCAACCGTGCCCTTACAAGGGCTGATCTTTAACCAGAAGTCATCGCTGCCCGTAACCAGACTGGTCACTTTCCAGCTATTCACATCTCCAAAGATTGACTAACTCACAGCACTAGTTTAACAGTTATTTTCCACTGCATGAGTGATGTAATGTGTTGGCAGCATGTCCCGTTTCATTTGCTTTTCTTGATATAATCTGATGGCAGCAGCTATACCTAGGAGTGACTAACCGAGGGTGGGGACACCGGTACCAACTGAGCTGCTCCCAAATCTCGCTGGCTGGGAACCGGTTCACAACTGTCACAGGTCAGCGGTGTGCACACACACAGTCACCTTTTCAGTACTCAAGTGCTGTGGCTCCAACACCAGGCGGTGGGAGTGAGCACCTAGCCCAGCATGTCTTGCAATGGGCAAGGTGGGGGGCAGTGCTTGCTGCAGAGGTCCCAGGGGGTGGGTAATTTGAGTCTGAAGGAGTTTTCTGCTTTCCCTTCTCGCTTAGACACAAACTCAGTACATTTCGGGAGCCTGCAGTTCAACTCTGAAGTGTACTTGCCTGACCTGGGGTGCCCAGGAGCGGAGAGTGCTTAGACCCAGGTTTTTGGGTTCCCAGAGCCTAAGGGGGCATGCGAAGGGGCTACGATTGAGTAGGGAGTGAGGACACACCTGGTTGTTGACCAGGTAGCACAAGTGGGGTCACTGATAAAAAGTGTCAACAAAAGGTGGGGGAGAAAAAAGGCAGTAGAGTTCTGGCTGCGAACCAGTTACAGCTGTTAAGTGGAGGGTGGAGGAGTGAAGCAGTGTGGGATGCCTGGAGGATAGATCATACCTGTGTTACACAGTGCATGGTGTGCACATATAACATCAACCCAGGTCACAGCGAACTAGTTCAAGAGTAGTGGATTTTCCAGGAATATTTTTGAATTGCTCCAGGAAGCTTTAAACAGAGCTAACATTTGTCCACTTCAGGATAAACCGCACTGAAACCAGTCTAGGCGTTATGCTTGTCCATGCCCTGAATAAAATACACACAGGTGGTACAGGGTGAAGTAGTCATATCACTGTGTAAAAACAGCAGCATCCCAGCTGGCCAGAAGCACTTCTCCAAGAGAGACCTGCCCACACATGCGGATAAGATGAGTCTGCAACACGACAGCTCGAACTGCCAGCATGTGTCTGCTCCAGTTCCATTCTCTGGTCCCTGGCCGCGGTGACAGCAAAGGAGGTCACTGACAGAGTCCTAGGTAAGGAGGATTACAGGAGAGCTCTGACCTTGAGGCTGGGGTGGGGGGTGAAAGTGTGCACTGACCCCATAGATGCCCTGCCAATTTTTGATATATGGGTTCTTAGAGAAGCCACGGACAGCACTAATCCTGGTGGAATGGGCTTTAACTCGCATGTGGAGACCTGTGTTTTCTCCCATGCAACAGGAACCAACAGTCATAGGCAGAGGGAGAAAAAATTGGGGCTGAGTGCATGCCCCCAGCAGGCAAATTTGTGGGGGAAAGGGCCATTGGGGGGCAGATTGGGGCCCCAGTGGTGAGGCAGGAAGCGGGGCAGGGGCTGGGGTGAATGGGGCAAATGGGGCGCCGGGCAGGCCAGGTGGGGGGACAATCAGAGCCAGGGTGCCTTGTCCAGGGGTGCAGGGTGGGGGGTCCTGCCACTGTGTGCACCCCTGCAGAGGCCGGGGGGGCATGTGCCCCCAGTCTGTGCATGGGGTGGAGGCAGCTGCCACGGAGTGCTGGGCTTTGCACCCTGCCACCTTGAGAGCTACATGATGCCATATGTGTCCTACAGAGGGGCTGGCAGGGGGCACGGCCATCCAGCAGCGGCAGACACATGGCATTGTGCTGCTCTGAGGCAGCTGCAAGCAATGTGCAAAGTGCAGCAGCAGCCGCCTCCGCCTCACATACAGATCAAGGGGGCACGTGCCCCCTGGACCTGCCAGGGTGTGCATAGCAGTAGGAGCCCCCTGCGCCCCTGGATGAGCTACCTGGGCTCCAATTGTCCCACCACCCAGCAGGGCTGGGGCCCCATTCACCTGTCCCTGCCCCACTCCTTCCCCTTCTACGAGGGTCTTGACCTGCACCCCGCACAGCCCACCCCCTTCAGAGTAGACTGGTACTTGCCTGTTGTGCTGCTAGTGATCTACACACCCGGCTGCGACCCTGGCTGTGTGCATGCCCTTCCCCACTCCTGCTGCAGAGGTCCAGATCCTGCGGCCAGGCTGCCTTGCGGCCTTACCTGCTGCCTCGCGTTTGGTGGGGCTGAGCCGTATTAGCCCCACCCTTCCACCTCCTATGAATATAATTTAGCTGCTTGTCCATATAGGCTCCATGCCAAGCCCAGGGGTGCTACGCTGAGGCATGGCCAGCTCTATGCATCATATCCTGGAAGTGGGTCAACCTTAGAGCATGGAGCATTTGCCAGTAAGCACCCCCAAGACAGCAGCAAAGAACAGTGTGTAGCACATGGCCAGCACTGCTCTACAGGAGTAACATTGCTTAATTTCCAGGTATGCACATGCTCATAATGTAGACACCTACCAAGATGGCTTTTCTGTTGGAGTCATAGAAAATTAGGGTGGGAAGGGAGCTCAGGAGGTCATCTAGTCCAACCTCCTGCTCAAAGCAGGTCCATCCCCAACTAGATCGTCCCAGCCAAAGCTTTGTTGAGCCAGGCCTTAAAAATGTCCAAGGATGGAGAGTCTACCACCGCTCTGGGTAACCCATTCCAGTGCTTCACCACACTCCTAGTGAGGAAGTGTTTTCTAATATCCAACTGAAACCTCCCATGCTGTAATTTGATACCATCGCTCCTTGCTCTGTCAGCATTGAGAACAGTTCAGCTCCATCCTCTTTTGAACCCCCCTGCAGGTGGCTGAAGGCTGCTTCCAAATCCAGTCCTCTTCTCTAAATAATCCTGGTTCTCTCAGCCTCTGCTCATATATCATGTGCCCCAGTCCCCTAATCATTTTTGGTGCCTTCCACTGGACTCTCTCCAACTTGTCCACAACTTTTCTGTAGTGGGGAGCCAAAAAGTGAATACAGTACTCCAGATGTGGCCTCACCAGAGCTGAAGAGAGGGGAATAATCACTTCCCTTGATCTGCTGGCAATGCTTCGACTAGTGCAGCCCAGTATGTTGTTAGCTTTCTTGGTACCCAGGACATACTGTTGACTCCTATCTAGCTAACTGTCCACTGCAACCCCCAGGTCCTTTTCCGCAGAGCTGCTGCTTAGTCAGTTTCTGCCAAACCTGTAGCAGTGCACAGGATTCTCAGTGCAAGATTTGACCCATAATCCTATTGGCCTAAGTCTTGCCTTATTCCTGTGGAAGACCACCTAAAATATCCTGAATTGCTTGTATATTCCAACATGGAGGATGTGGCTGCTAAAAGGCAGTCTTCATAGACACGTCCCAGCAGCCTCCGCCCGCAGGGCTGGGGCGCTGCCATGGGGAGCCCAGCAGCTGCCACACTGACAGCACCAGGCTAGGGTTTCTGTGGAGACCGGCCCCAGCAGTGCCGGCAGCTTCTTCCTGCTGGGGGGGATGGGACGCTGTGGATGGGCTCAATGGTGGTGGTGCTGGGAGATGTGGCTACAGGGGGCTATAGTGCCCCCCAAGCTCTCCCCTGCTAGCAGGGTGCAGAGCTGCTCCGCAGCCAGACTGGGACCGTGTGGCAGGGACACCATGGTCCGGAGCTGGGGTAGAGCTGTGATCTGCAGCCTGCATGCCACATGGCAATGTTTAGGTAACTAATAGCTTTCCAGCTCTGAGGGAGAGTTTCTATGTCCTTGTCCCAAGAGTTGCGTTTGGACAGGTACAGCTGATAATCTGAAATGCACATCCAGAGGCCAGCCAAGTAGATTATTTTGCTGAACAAAACCAGTTCTTTTCCCTAATCCTTCCATCTTTGGAGACCTTTGCTGTTTGGATCTTGTATGCACTGCTGCTGTTGATCCAGAGGCTGAGTGTATAGATGCTAAAATCCCCATCTGCAAGGTGCCCTGCTGTATAAGGTGGTTCAGAAGACTCTAAAAATCACCTCTCTAGGAAAGGGGGACTGCTATAGTGAAAACAAATCTACTGCTAAGGGAACCAGCTTTGTGCCGGTGCAGACAGCAGCAATACACCACCTTTAGACCTACATCGCATTCAAAGGAAGGGAATTTTAACTCGGGACAGGGACAGTGGAAGGTCTTCTCCACTACGCATCCCAAGAAGGCTGTTATGGATAAAATCATATGTTAAGATTTAGAGGCTGAGACAGCAGGGAGTAGAAATCAGGATAGTGTTTTGTGAGCCTGTTGAGGTCTGTGTTTAGCAAAATAACCCCCAAGTGTTCAGGATTAATACAGCTCAATCAGCCTGAGAATACATCTGGAAGGCTAGGAAAAACAAATACAGTACTTCTACTCGAGAAGGTTTTTAAGTCAACCTACTACCTGAACAGGAAATGTTAGGAAGTGTTATTCATGTCAAAGATCTTGCTTCTCCTCCTTAGTATGAAGGAGATGGTGACATATTGCTGACCGCAGCAGCAATATGCCTTTCTATCCCATTCAGACGAGATGGGATGGTCTGGATTGCCGTACCATTCTCCTGAGTAGAGCAGAGGTGAGATCTTCACTGAAGTAATAGTCTGAGCTTATGGCAGCATCAGGTAAGTGATTGTTGAAGCTTAGTAGACTCTTGCACATCAAACTTTTTGGCTACTCCCATGGAAACAGTGATCAGGCCATCCCACACTCTTGAACCAAGTATGACAGATTGACCAGCTGTTATGGACATGTCCCTCACTGATGTAAGTGCTTCAAAAGAGGGTCAAAGTTTTAAAAATTAAGAAACTCTGGTAAGTCATAACTGCAGTTCCAGTAACAGAGGGTATTACCTCAGTTACATGCTCAGGTAGACAACCATGAGGACATAGGCATCGCCCGGCCAGTAGCTGCCAGCTAAAACAAAACCAGTCTTCTGAAGTCTGTTCATCAGAAGTAGAATTCATAGCAGCAGTCACTGAAAGAGCCCCAGTATGACAGGTAAAGTAACGCTTCCACCTTAAGGAAGCAAATAAGAAGTTGGGAACTAAGCACATTATTACGGTCTCTAACTCTATTACACGATCTGAAGTAGACACAACTTCAGCCCAAAATAATGCTTCCACATGAGCACAAGAATACTCATTTTAGTCCCACTCCACCATAGTTTTCACTTCTTTGGAGGATATTATTATACAGTAAGGACTAGTCTGGAAAAAAGAAAGGGACTCAGATTATTAGGCTGAATAGGTTAACATTTTACAGAATAATCTAAAAAAGTGCTAATTTCCCAAGATTTTGCAACTTACAATAGCTAGAACTAAACATCCACCAAATATTTATACAAGAGACAATGGGAACTGTAAGCTACACGGAGAACATATAAAATTGGGGTTGGAAAAGGAAGTCCTTTTGTTTCAACAGTACATCAAAATAATTGTAGCGATATGTAATTACTAAAATAGTATCCTAGGTGTTAATTTTCAAGATCCTTGCTGATACTTAAACAGCCCTGTCAACGGTTTTTTGGTTTGCTTTTTTTTTTAAATGTTCAAATTCTCTCAGCCAAGAAGCAAACAGCTGGAATGCACAGAGGAACCCTTCATTCAATAATTAGTGCAACTTAAATTGTACAACATAAATTGTATTTATGCTACTTAAAGAGTTGGTCCACACAAGCTTTTCTGCCTTTTGGGGGAAATTCAGAGCTGAGATTTTCGGAAATGTGTGCATAGAATTGATGGTCCACAAAAAGCCTTAAGTCTGTCCTCTAAAAGATAGACTTCAGTTGTGGGGTTTGTATTTGTTTCATGACTTACCTATTCTTACCGTGCAAGCAGCATCCAAAACATACACACAGGACTCATTAGACCAGTTGGTATCTTTTCTGATAGGAGTGTCTGAGCGGGACAAATGGAAAATATTTTTTTTAGATTTCCTAGTAAATAGAAACAGGAAATAAAGACACCTGACTTTCACCTGAGCACTGAACTTGAGGTATGAATATATTTTCGTAGTCAAAGATGAGGTCACTGGCAAGTGAGACAAATCATGTAATTGTGGCTATAAAGAACATTGCTTCCTACAGAAAAACACAAGACGAGGTGTATTTCACACAGTGTTATTCACACATTTTCATTTTTTTACAGCATATACAAGTGAACATTACATTATTCAATATGAACCACAAGGAGCCAGGAGGCCGACCTAATCAGACTAGACAAACTGGTCCATTAACAATTCATATCAAAAGGAGACACTCAAGGAAAGAAAAAAGCTAGTGGTTCTACCCAAACCCCATATATTTCTTATGTATTATAGGAAAAAAGAAAGAGTTATCTTCAGGTTCCTGCATCCCTTCTGTACCAATTTATTTTATTAATAAGTAGTTGGGAGATCTTGACTCAATGGTTGGAGAGAGCACAGTATGTTACAGCCTGAAATTCGTATATAAATCCCAACAGGTAGGAAGGGGACTAGGAATGCTTGAATAATGTCGACACCTATGTAAGCATACTCTCTCTTGCCCCCCAGGGACCTAGTTCAATGTAGGTCTAATTTGAGGAACTGTAACATACATTTTGTAAACAGGACAGAGAGAGGTTTTATTAAAGAAAATTCACGTTAGCGAAGTCATAATCCTGAAAATCTCCCTTACATAATTAGGGTCCTTCCTTTCTTGGAGAGGAAGTTACAAACTAATAATTGATGTGGAAATTAGACCGGCACGTACAAACAATAAGCAGCAACCTATGAGTACGTGGGATTATTAATGCTAGAGTTATAAACTAAAAGATACATTAGGCTAAAACTCCCAGCATGCCATTCAAGAAATTAGAGCAAACAAAACAAAAGAAAGATTTAGCACCTAAAATATGCGGTAAGAGAAGATCTGTCGATGTTGATATGAACAGCATCAGAATTCCATACACTAGACTACCCATTGCTTGTTCTTTTATCATCATCCAAGCCCGACCATAAACAGCCTATATGTGATGAATGCCCAAGACACTGCTTCTAACATATAGATCAAAACCTTCGGTTATACCATCAAAACAAATGTTTTACACAAAATACTTACGTCAACAAAATACAAAGCACTTTCTTTATCTTTCAGAAACTGAATATACAAAGTAAGCTTTTTCCAAAATATTTCCATAGGCAAAGGATTAAAAAGGATTTTAATTATACACATATGGTCACAATTCTGCCTTAAAAAGATCATTGGGAAATGTACATAAGGCCGCTTGTAAATGTACATCATTTTGTTACTGTTACAATGTCATATGTCCAGAGAAAAAATTGACAGTATCATACATATTTGCTTTCTGTTGGGAGTAAACTATTCAAAAATACAGTACTCTTCTGTACAAAAAAAAATCATGCCACGTTTATTAAGATGGAAGAAGCGTTGGTTGCTGTGATAACCAAATATTTCAGTCCATTTCTTTCTTACTATGCTTATTATCCTGACTTGAATTTTAACTGATTAATTTCCCAAAATGTCCATATTAACAGAATCAACAGCTATGTTATAAACAAAACAATGTTTCTCACAATAGATAAAAAGAAAGCTGGTTCATATTTCTGAAACCATATAAAGATAGAATTTTAAAAAAATCACTCTTGATTTGCTGAAATAAATTTACATTGTACAACACCATATGCCAGGGCAAAAAAAGGGATGGGGGTATGAATATACACTAAAATGCAAGTTTTTGTCCCATAAAAGGGGGTAAAACAAATTACATTTACAGCATGAAGGTTTACAAATGTACATCTGTACAACCAAGATAAGCATCACTACTAAATTAGCAAGGCTTGTAATAAACATTGAAACAAGATTTTTTTTCAAACTGTAAACTTACACCTATTAACTACACGTATACAATGCATATATTTATAGGAAGCAAAAAAGCTATCTTAATATTTTAATCATGCTTAAATGTTGAGCTATCAAGTTTACTCTTCAGTGGCCCCTTTTCTCCTCCATCAATACCTATTTTTTGCACCTACTGTGAGAAAGCAAAATAAATGCTCAACACTTTCAACTCCTGTCTTACAATTCTATATGCAAAATAAAAAAATACAAATCTCCACTCTTCCTGCATTACAAAACTGGTTAATGCAGGACTCTCCTCTTTTCTGACCATGTACTAAATTGTATGGAAGTACCACCATGATTTTATTCCTCTACCTTGTACAACAATTAAATATATAAGTATATACACTGTTAGTTTTATACATTGCTAGAGAAAATCGTGGGGCACCATGTTTAAAAAAATTATGTCTACAGCAGATGCTGGAAGCTAGTCTTTAAAGTTCCCATTTTTTTTTATCATTCCCTCCTTTAATTTGCTGTGCCCTGTTTGCTATTTGGATAACAGGTTGTGAACCACCAAAATACAACTTAACTTTTTGCAACATGTTAAATAATATTTATGCAGTTGATCAAATTTTAATCTGGTATAAAAGACTTCACACAAAAGGGAAAAATAAAGACTAATTCTATATACAACTCTATAAACCTGTTGTGCTATGATGTTAGGTAGACCTACCAGATTGCAAGCCAGTGTATTAAAAGAATACTGTACTTTTTTCCCTTTAAAAACTATTTCAGTGACTTTACAAGGTAAAAATTTACAAAATATGTGACAGCTATTTTGATACAATTACATCATATACAGGCATTCTGTGCTTTGCCAGCAGTCCAATCTGATAGGTCTCCGAATCAGGGCTGGAGATATTCTATAATTTACTCCCCAAAAATATACACAAGAATAAAAATTTTACAAATGGATGAACAGAGTCAATAAATAGATTTAAAAAAATCAGAACATTTTGAGTTAAGTTGTGTGGTTTGATAATTCACAAGAACTTCTTCTTTCATTCAAGTTGCTGTTTGTATAGCAGCGTTTGTTTACAGCATCCCATTAGGTGGTCCTCCAATTGGCCCCAGATCAGCACTGTTTTTCAGGTAATACTTTTCCAGCTTGGCTAGTATGTGTTTACCATAGGTATATTTCCTCAAAGTTGTAATGTGGGGTCGAATCTGCAGTAAGAAAGAGATGAGCTAATTTTTCAGATTAAAAGGCCTCTTAACGTTTTCCAAAATATATTATTCTTATTTTTTTTCCCCAGTAGAGTCTTTTATTTCAAAGGTTAAATCTTTAACCGCTCCCCTCCCTGGGGGTGGGGATGGTGATGGCATGTCAAACTGTGGAAGAAACACACTTCTTTAGATTGCAAGCATTTTCAATAATGTGACCTGGTCAGGAGTCAGTGACAGCATTCATATCAAGTAGCAAGTTAAAAAAAAACCACTAAAGAAAATGCAAAATAACGGTATTATTTTAAATATAACAAAATGTATGTCTTATTTTATAAAAACTAGAACCGAGGACCAAAAAGTGAAATTTTAATGGAAACCTCTTTTAAATAGAAAAGCTAAATGTGTAGAAAAGAAAGTGAAAGCTCCAACTATATTCTGCTTTATGAAATTGCATTAAAGGTTAAAAACAGGATGTTGGACTTACTTTTACTATCCCACAACTGCTCCCTTCCATGGTTATGAACTCAAAAGAAAAGTGTTTTTCAAGTTCGTAAGCATGTAGAGAGAGAGAGCTATAGGAAATGTGAATAGAGGGAAAAAAGTGCATTTGGCCGAGAGACTAAACACGAAACATACCTTGTGCATTATAATTTTCCGTTGAGCAGGTTCAGCCATATCAATCATCTTCTGAACAACATAGTTGGCATACTGGTCCTTCATCATGGTGTATAAGGCACTGTGAGGACCATCATTCTGGCAACAAACCTCATCAATAAGTAAAGCTCTTTCAGCACGAGAAGCGTGAGTAACACACTTTTCCACAACATTGCTGAAAACAAAAGAAGATAATTGTGAACATTTTCTTTTAGGGGACCCAGGAAACTACAAGCTGGTGACTTTAACTTCTGTTCCTGGAAAACTGATAGAAACAAGAATAAAAAAAGTATTGTTCAGTGTATGGATGAACATGACTTGCTGGGGAGAAATCAACATGGTTTTGTCAAAGGGAAATCATGCCTCACCAACCTACAAACGTTCTTTGAGGGTGTCAATAAGCAGGAGGATAAGCGTGATCCAGTTGACATAGTACATTTGGACTTCCAAAAAGCCTTTGAAAAGGTCCCCCATCAGAGGCTCTTAACTAAATTAAGTAGTCATGGGATTACAGGGAATGTTCACTTGTGGATTAGAAACTGGTCTGAAGACAGAAAACAAAGAGTGAGTATAAATGATCAGCTTTCCGGATGGAAAGTAGTAAACAGTAGGGTCTCCACAGATCCATATTGGGACCACTGCTGTCCAACATGTTCATAAATGATCTGGGAAACTGGGGGAGTAGTGAGATGGCCAACTCTGCAGATGACACAACACAAATCAAAATGATAAAGACCAAGCTAGACTGTGAGGAGCTACAGAAGGTTCTGGCACTACTGATCGAATGGGCAACTAAATGGCAGATGAAATTCAATGTAGGTAAGTGTAAAGTAATGCACCAGGGCAAAAATAACCCAAACTCTACCTACATTATGTTGGTAACAGCTAACATAGAGCTAATGCTTATACAAGAAAGATCTGGGAGTCATTGTGGACAGTTCACTAAAACCATCAGCTCAGTGCTTAGCAGCCGTCCAAAAGACAAACAAAATGTTAGGGCTTATTAAAAAAGGAACTGTAAACCAAATGAAGTATTATCATGCCACATTATAAACCTGTGGTGCGTCCACACCTTGAATACTATGACTGGTTCTAGTCCTCACACCTCAAAAAGGATACAGAATAGACTATGGAAGGTACAGAGAAGATCAGCAAGGATGATCAGTGGCATGAAGGGGCTTCCACATGAGGAGAGGCTAAAGAAGCTAGGTCTATTGAGTTTAGAAAAGAGATGCTTAGAGGGGGGCCATGGTAAGGGTTAACAAATACTAAATGGTAAAGAGAAAGTAAACAGAGGTTTGTTATTTACTATGTTTCACAATACAAGAACTAGGGGTCACAAAATGAAACTAGTAGGGAATAAGTTTAAAACTAACAAAAGGAAGGTTTTTTTTCCCCACACAGTGCATCATTACAGTGTGGAACTCACTATTATAAGACGTGGAAGATGATGGTTTAGCCTGATTGATAAAAGCATAAGAATTACAATTTACTGGGTCAGACCATAGGTCCACCTTGCTCAGCAGCACGCACCACAAGTGGCAGATAGTGGATTCAAAAAGGGATTGAACAAGTTCTTGGAGGAAAGGGGCATTGAATAGATACTGAGCACGGGAGCTAAGAGTACAGAGTCTGAATCAGAACCTCCTAAATACTGGGGGCTTCAAGGAGAGAAACAGCAAGGAAAAACCTGGTCATACCCCGTTCACTCTCCCTTTCAGCATCCACTCTGGCAGTATGAGACAGGATACCGGGCAAGATGGACCTATGGTTTGACCCAGTACATGGCAGTTCTTATGTTCTTAGGATGGTACTCAAGTTCATTTGAACACAGACTGTAATACAGAAGATCATTATAAAACTCTTATGACTACAGGATTACTGCATTTACTTGAATACAAGATGAGGTTTTTTTTATCCCAATGAGCATGGGGAAAAAAGCTCCTCGTCTTATGATTGCATACAAGGAAACCTTATTAAATGCATTGCTCATCATTAAACTGCTGCCCAAAAAGAGCATGAGCTCAGTAACAAAAACCAACTAGGAAGCTGACTAAATACAATCAACAACACTGAGCATGACTATAACACATGACCCACACGGGACCATATGGGGTAAACATACTGACGGGAACCTAACACTTTTTTTGTTTTGTTTTGCAAAAATATTTATTTCTGCCAAGTGGCCTTTGTGGTTCAGTTGGCAGATAAAAGCACACTAAACTAAAGACCCATTACACAGTTCACGCCTCTTTTTTTTTTTTTTTTTTTCCCTTTTTTTAAAGAAATGTTTCATGTTCCAAGCCAAATCAAGTCCAAATCCATGAGTCGGTCCAGAACCATAAGTGGCCCTACAACTGGCAAACACCCTCCACCCCCTAGGGCTTCAGATATTTCCAAAGTTTTTTGGCAGGCATCCTATGTGCAGGGGGGAGCCTGGAGGCTTGGGGTTCAGATGCCCCCAGGTTTCACCTGCCCTCAGCCATATGGCTGCAGGAGCAAGCTAGGGAGGAGCCTCCCATTTCCATGAAATGGGCTTTAAGCCCCCAAACCTCAGCAGGTACTAAACCATGTCAGAAGAACAGTTATCCCGGGGAGGGATTAAGGAAAATTGCCCTCATGGACCCAGATACATGGTGCTTCCCTTCTTAGTGTACCCCACCTGAATAAAATATACAGTAGTGCTCACTGCATGCCATTTCCCTCGGTGCCGATTCTTTTCAAGTCATAGTGAGCCAATACCCAGAACACATTCCACCTTCCTCTTCACTCCCACAACTAAGCTGCACCTTTCCTTCCCATTGCCAAGGATTCGTTTCTTTACCAGCCTTAAATGTCTTGTAAATATCACCAAATGGGGCCCCAAATTGTTCACCCACAATCCCTCTGTCACCCCCTCTCTCAGCCTGGTGTGTATGATTAGTGTGGCCCCACCCTCTATGAGGTGGAACTGGACCAAGCTGTCCTGTGCCTCATCTGCATATGAATTTTTGAAGAATCCAAGGATACAACAAGAACACCCAGTTCCAGCCATGTGCGGGGCTAATTAGCACATGGATCCTTTGTGGGTGATATTTGGAGTACACGCACATACTGAGCAGTGCTGAGCTGGTTGGCTAAGAGCAGGCTGTTTGCCTGCTCAGGAAAAGCAGGATCTGACAGTTAAAAAAAGGGGGGGAGGGAAGGGAGAGAGTTGAGGGAGTGTCAAGAACAAGGGGGATATTTGTCTCTCCAGATTTATTTTCCTTCTTGCATCAGTCAGAAAAGGACAAATTCAAGGAAATCTGTAAATGCGTAAGTTTCCAGGTATAGAATCTAATTATTCAGGGTCATCTTATATTCAGGGTCATAAGAAGTAAATATGATAAATGGTGAAAGTACAACTGTATCTTTGCGAAGAGTAATTTCTAAGTTTAAAACTCAAGTCACTTGATTTACATTAACTTAAAGAATTAGACTTCTCAGTAATGTCTAAGGGTCTTTCTTTCTTATTGGGAATTGGGAGCGGGGCTTAGGGGTCTGGGAGCTCAGGTGGTGTTTTCGTCCATCCTCCCAGTCTCAGGCTATGGGCTGAGGAGGGAGAGGAGGATCCCCGCAGTGAACCAAAGACTGCGGAGCTGGTGTCATCGGGAAGGCTTTGGCTTCCATGACCACAGCCCGCTCTTTGGCGAGACAGGCAGCGAGCTGCTGGGAAGAGATGGCCTCCACCTCTCCCCCCTGGGGAGGAGGCTCTTCTCAGCCTAATGCCAGGAGCCTGGGCAACAAGCAGGACAAGCTCGTCCTCCTGCTCAGTGCAAAGAATTATGATGTCACTGAGGTAACGGAGACCTGGTGGGACTCCACCCATGACTGGACCACGGGGATAGAGGGCTATACCCTGTACAGGAGGGATCGTGTTGACAAAAGGGGCGGGGGTGTAGCTCTCTATGTCAAGGAAAGCTACATGTCCCTGCAAGAGGATGCTGGCGACCGGCACGGACAGATAGAGACCCTCTGGGTAAAAATTCGTGGGGAATACGGCACAGGGGACACAACGGTGGGAGTCTACTACAGACCTCCCACTCAAAGTCCTGAGCTTGACCAGGAGTTCACCCGGGAACTGACTGAGGCCGCTTGCTCCAGGACCTTGGTTGTCATGGGTGACTTCAATTACCCGGACATCTCATGGGAAGATCACTCAGCAAAATCCGAGCGATCGCAAAGCTTTCTCTCGTGCGTGGATGACCTCTACCTCACTCAAGAAGTCTATGGGCCAACGAGAGGCAAAGCACTGCTCGACCTGGTACTGGCTACGGGGGACGCCCTAATCGGCGACCTAGTGATCGATGGGAAGCTGGATGACAGCGACCACGAGCTGATCACCTTCACCATCCGCCGTAAAGCTGGCAAGTCAGTCAGCAACACAGAAGTCCTTGACTTCAGAAAAGCCGACTTTGACACGCTCAAGAGGCTAGTCAGTCAGGCCCTGAGGGACCATGACCCCAGGGAGATGGGAGTTCAAGAAGAGTGGTTGCTTCTCAAGGAAGCGATCCTCAGTGCACAAGCTCAATCTATTCCAACACGGAGGAAAGGCAGCAAGAAGGCACAGCAGCCCCCCTGGCTCTCCAGAGACCTAGCGGACCTACTGTGGCTAAAAAGGAAAGCCTACAAAGGATGGAGGACGGGATTCACCTCCAAGGAGGATTACTCCGCGCTGGTCCGGTCCTGCAGGGAGCAAACCAGGAAAGCCAAGGCTGCAACTGAACTCCAACTACCTTCAAGCATCAAGGACAATAAAAAGTCCTTTTTCAGACATGTGGGGAGCCGGAGGAAAAGCAAGGGCAACGTTGGACCCCTGCTAAACCAGATGGGGCAACTGACAACTGACGCCCAGGAAAAAGCCAACCTATTAAATAGGTACTTTGCGTCAGTCTTTCATCAGTCCCATGGGACGCCCATGCCTGCTATGGGACAGGGAGATCAGGGTGTTGGGGATCCCCTACCCTCCATAAATGACCTCATGAAGGAACACCTTGAGAAGCTGGACACCTTCAAGTCAGCCGGACCTGACAATCTGCACCCCAGGGTACTCAAGGAGCTGGCGAGCGTCATAGCCCAGCCCCCGGCACGGATCTTTGAAAACTCCTGGTGCTCTGGTGTAGTGCCCGAAGACTGGAAGAAGGCCAATGTGGTGCCGATCTTTAAGAAAGGGAGGAGAGTGGATCCGGCTAACTACAGGCCCATTAGCCTGACTTCTATCCTGGGGAAGATCCTAGAAAAGTTTATTAAGGAGGCCATCCTTGAGGGACTGGCCCAGGCTAACATCCTAAGGGATAGCCAGCATGGGTTTGTTGCGGGTAGGTCTTGTTTGACCAATCTCATTTCCTTCTATGACCAGGTGACCTATCACCTAGACAAGGGAGAAGAGATTGATGTCATATATCTTGACTTCAAAAAAGCTTTTGATCTGGTATCCCACGATCACCTCTTGGCCATACTGGCCAGTTGTGGCCTTGGCTCCACCACGATCCGCTGGCTGGGAAACTGGCTCCGTGGTCAGACCCAGAGGGGTGTGATTGATGGCAGTCACTCATCGTGGTGCCCTGTGACTAGTGGGGTCCCTCAAGGCTCTGTCCTGGGACCCATACTGTTCAACATCTTCATTAATGATGTGAACATTAGATACAGGAGTGGACTGGCCAAGTTCGCCGATGAAACCAAACTTTGGGGCAAAGCATAGGTGGGTGATCCAGGCTGACCTGGACAAGCTCAGCAAATGGGCAGACGAGAACCTCATGGTGTTTAACACCGAAAAATGCAAGGTTCTCCACCTTGGGAGGAAAAACCTGCAGCATCCTTATAGGCTCGGCAGTGCTACGTTGGATAGCACTACAGAAGAAAGAGACTTGGGGGTCATCATTGACCACAAGATGAACATGAGCCTGCAATGCGATGCTGCGGCTAATAAAGCGACCAAAATGCTGGCTTGCATCCATAGATGCTTCTCGAGCAAATCCCGGGACGTCATTCTCCCCTTGTACTTGGCCTTGGTGAGGCTGCAGCTGGAGTCCTGCGTCCAGTTTTGGGCTCCACAATTCAAAAAGGATGTGGAGAAGCTTGAGAGAGTCCAGAGGAGAGCCACGCGCATGATCAGAGCTCAGGAAAACAGATCTTACGATGACAGGCTGAGAGCCATGGGACTCTTTAGCCTGGAAAAGCGTAGGCTCAGGGGTGATCTGATGGCCACCTATAAGTTTATCAGGGGTGCCCACCAGGATCTGGGGGAACGTTTGTTCACCAGAGCGCCCCAAGGGATGACTAGGTCAAACGGTCACAAACTCCTGCAAGACCGTTTCAGGCTGGACGTAAGGAAGAATTTCTTTACTGTCCGAGCCCCCAAGGTCTGGAACAGTCTGCCAGCGGAGGTGGTTCAAGCACCTACATTGAGCACCTTCAAGAGTAAATTGGATGCTTATCTTGCTGGGATCCTATGACCCCAGCTGACTTCCTGCCCTTTGGGCAGGGGGCTGGACTCGATGATCTCCCGAGGCCCCTTCCAGCCCTGATGTCTATGAAATCTATGAAATCTATTCTGGTGGAACAGATAACTCAACCTGGACCATCGGGAGTGCATATGTACAGAACAGCACTTTTGTTATGGCTGCACTGAAGCCATAAAACTGAAATCACAGAAATTGAGGGTTGGAAGGGACCTCAGAAGGACATCTAGTTCAACCCCCTGCTCAAAGCAGGACCATCTGTAGTTAGACACACAACTAAGAGCCAGCAAAAATCCTGGTACAACATCTTCCTGCATCTTAAGCAGACATGCTAAACATGATTCTTGCAGAACCAGGAAAGCTGTACGATAGTTCTTTTATTAGCAGCCAAGAGCAATGAGTCATTTCCACTCCCAGATGGGAGAAGTTAAAGGTTTGGTGGCTATACCCATTAACTTGATCTGTTTTATTTCAGCTTTGAGTATGTGGCTTTGGAAATGAACGTGCAAAAAAAGGAACAAGAACAAACCTAGAGTTGAGACACTATTTTTCTTTTTCAGGCTGGCAGTCTGCATACAATCCCATGTTTAAACTGAATGCACCCTAGGTTCAAGCCTAGAGTCTATACAATTATTTCAAAGAAAAAATGTCTTGATTTGTAGTTTAGTAAAGAACAGTCAAAAAGGGAGTATCAGACCCCAATCCTAGAAAGGCTTAGCCAGATGTTGGCAACCTATGGGCCTCCAGCAGCAAACCTGGACACCTGTGGCAACTCTGGCAGGTCAGCACTGCATGGGGAACAGTGGTGGCATTTGCTGGAAGCAGTGGCTCCGCATTTAAAACATCCTGCCACTCCATAAGGTTGTCAAAGCCCTGGCTTAGGCACATATTGAGTCTGAAGCATAGGAAGAGTACAGAGATAGAAGGGACCTCACTCTACCAAGTATCTATCCCTCTACTCCAAGTAAGATCAAGTCAAGTCAAGGTAAGCGTGTGTTCTCTTCCAGGTTGGTGAACCTCCTTCGGCGGGCTTTAAACTAGGCTCGTCGGGGGAGGGGGAAGATGAGGGCGGAGGAGACGATGAGATACCAGGCCCAGCAACAGCCAGCGAGCCCAGACCAATGGTCAAAACGGAGAAACAGGTAAGCGATAGGGGACGGGGCATTGCTGAGATTAGGGGGTCAGTGGGCACAACCGCTGAAGGCCTCAAATGCCTCTACACGAATGCTCGAAGTATGGGGAAGAAGCAGGAGGAACTCGCCCTCCTCCTAGCTGTCACCAGCCCTGACATAGTAGGGATCACAGAAACGTGGTGGGACTCATCGCATGACTGGGCGGTGAGTGTCAAGGGCTATAGGCTATACAGGAAGGACAGGATAGGAAGGAAAGGTGGAGGAGTAGCACTCTACATCAAGGAGGAATATACTTCCTCGTTAATTAGCATGGGGGTAGAGGGGGGGCACTCTGAGGTGCTCTGGGTTAGAGTAAAAGGCAGTCCAGGGGAGAGAGACTTAACGGTGGGAGTCTACTATAGACCTCCCAACCAGGGAGAAGAGCTCGACCTGGAATTCTTAGGTCAGCTTACAGAGGCAGTGAGGGCTAAGGATGTGGTCATCATGGGGGACCTAAACTTCCCAGACATCTGCTGGGAGGAGCAGTCAGCCAAGTCTGATCGCTCACGTCGGTTCTTAGCCAGACTGCAGGACCTCCATCTAACCCAGGAGGTGCACAGTCCCACCAGGGGAGACGCCTTGTTGGACCTAGTGCTGGCCACGGGTGATGACCTGGTGAGGGGGCTGCGGGTGATGGGCCACCTGGGAGACAGTGATCATCGCTTGCTGGAATTCACCATCCAGCGTAAGGTGGCAAAGGGCTGCAGCAAGGCAACAGCCCTAGACTTTAGGAGGGCTGACTTCAACAAGCTAAGGAGGATAGTTGGGGAAGCGCTGAGGACCCAGAGGGGAAGGGAATCAGATGTCGAAGGTGAGTGGTTGCTCCTTAAGGAGACGATCCTCCATGCCCAAAGGGAGGTAATCCCAACAAGGGTCAAAGGGAGCAGGAGGGCACATAAACCCCCATGGCTCACTAAGAGCATCCGGGAATGTCTCCTTGCTAAAAGGGAGGCATATACCCAATGGAGAGATGGGGTCATCGCCAAGAAGGACTATGTTATAGTCGCCCGAGGATGTAGGGGGGCAGTCAGGAGGGCCAAGGCAGAGTTGGAGATAGGACTAGCTTCCCGGATTAAGGACAATAAGAAGTCCTTCTTCAAATACATAGGGGGTAAAAAGAGGGTCCCGGGTAATGTGGGGCCCCTGCAGGACACGATGGGCAACTTAGTCATCACGCCAGATGACAAAGCTAACATATTTAACGATTTCTTTGCCTCTGTCTTCCTAAGTAGGGACCAGTTCAGCCACCTCCCTGCTGGGCCCCCCTCGGGCCCCGAGAGAGACACGCCTGGGCCAAGGGTTAGCGAGGAGTTAGTTAGGGTACTTCTGGAGAAGCTGGACGTGTTCAAGTCCGCTGGTCCGGACGATCTTCACCCTAGGGTTCTACAGGAACTGGCTGAGGTCATTGCGGGACCCCTGGCACGGCTCTATGAGCACTCGTGGTGCTCTGGCGAGGTGCCGGAGGACTGGAAGAGGGCCAATGTGGTCCCTATCTTCAAAAAGGGAAAAAAAGAGGACCCGGGAAATTACAGGCCAGTTAGTCTGACCTCAATCCCGGGTAAGCTCTTTGAAAAAATTATCCTGGCACACATCCAGGAGGGCCTTGCGGGGGAATGCATGCTCAGGGGCAACCAACATGGGTTTATCAGTGGCAGGTCTTGTCAGACCAACCTGGTGGCCTTTTACGATCAGGTCACCAAATCATTAGACGCAGGGGTTGCTGTGGATGTAGTCTTTTTGGACTTCCGGAAGGCTTTCGACACTGTCTCTCACCCTGTCCTCATCAAAAAGCTGAGAGACTGTGGTGTCGATGCCCACACGGTCAAATGGGTCGCCAACTGGTTGGAGGGCCGCACCCAGAGGGTGGTAGTGGATGGGTTCTTCTCGACCTGGAAGGACGTGGGCAGTGGGGTTCCGCAGGGCTCGGTCCTCGGGCCCGCACTGTTCAACATCTTCATCAGTGACTTGGATGAGGGGGTAGAAAGCACCCTGTTCAAGTTTGCTGATGACACTAAGATGTGGGGGGATGTGGGTGCACTAGAAGGGTGCAATAGGCTACAAGCTGACCTTGACAGGTTGCAACGGTGGGCAGATGAGAATAGGATGGGGTTTAACACTGATAAGTGCAAGGTGTTGCACATGGGGAGGAAGAACCGGCACCACACTTACAGGTTGGGGAACTCTCCTCTTGCCAGCACGGAGACGGAAAAGGATCTTGGAGTCGTCATTGACTCCACGATGAACATGGGCCGGCAGTGTGGGGAGGCAGTCAAGAAGGCCAATCGTACCCTATCATGCATCCACAGATGCATCTCGAGCAGGTCCAGGGAGGTGATCCTCCCCCTCTATGCGGCACTGGTCAGGCCGCAGCTGGAGTACTGTGTCCAGTTCTGGGCGCCACACTTCAAGAGGGACGTGGACAATATGGAAAGAGTTCAGAGGAGGGCCACTCGTATGATCAGGGGTCAGCAGGGCAGCCTTATGAGGATAGGCTACGGGACCTGAACCTGTTTAGCCTCCACAAGAGAAGGCTAAGGGGGGACCTTGTGGCCTGCTACAAACTGGTCAGGGGGGATCAGCAGGTATTGGGGGAGTCCCTGTTCCCCCGTGCGCTGCCAGGAGTGACCAGGAATAACGGTCACAAACTGGCGGAGGGTAAGTTTAGATTAGATATTAGGAGGCGCTACTTCACAGTCAGGGTGGCTAGGGCCTGGAACCAGCTTCCAGGGGAAGTGGTGCAGGCTCCTAGCCTGGGGATTTTTAAAAGGAAGTTAGATGAGCACCTTGCCGGGGTCATCTGACCCCGGTGCTCTTTCCTGCTAAGGCAGGGGGTCGGACTAGATGATCTACCTAGGTCCCTTCCGACTCTAGCTACTATGAAACTATGAAACTATGAAACTATAAGAGAACTACCAGGGATACATAAAAATTTTCTCAAGGTCTTAGTTTTAAAAGAGCAGCTTTATATGTTAAAAAGTTCTAGGAGGAAGTTAGCTGTTAGTCTGAAGTCAGAATGCAAAGTAGATTTGTAACTAATAGACCTAATTTGTACCTAAATCAGAGGTGCAACCTATGTATTTAAGAGTCAAATGGTTTTCTGCTGAAAAATTTGAATGAGCAAAAATCAAAACATGGCATGGAAACACAGCAATATCATTAACAACCCTTATGAAAAGCAAGTATGTCTATAGCTTTTGGGAGAGCGGATGGAAAAGAGGGCAGTATCCTGTCTACACCCTGTCTGGTTGCCTGTCAGCTTGCTCACCTTGTACCTACATAGTCTGGAACCTACACGTTTCATAGTTGTGACTTCTTGGTAGGTTAGGCTCCAAGTGCACCTGGTACTATGGCAGTATGCCCAGCAGATACTTGGAGGACATTAATGTTTTTCCCCTGAGGCAATGGAGGTCCCAAAGCTACCTTCCTGGCTACCTCTGCAAGCAACCCTCCTGGATAAGCCTTCTTCCAACAGTCAAAGACTGAATAATACCTGGCAAATTTGTGCTGACTCAAGGCAAGAACTTTTCCTCTTATCTCTGAAACAATTTTACTCTTATCTTCAGGACGACCATGCTCCAGCACATGTTGGATAACATAATTTCCATACTGATCCTGAAAATAGAGAGAGAAAGTTCTTATTTATGTATCAAGTAGCGTATAAGCAACTTACCCATTTTTGCTGTGCGGGCTGGCAGCATGTTGTTGGGGGTGGGGCACCAAGCCACAGCACAGAAGCATAGGAGTGGATATGGGGGCTTCTGACCTGACCCCAGGCCTGCCCACAAACTATCCAGCTGCTTGTTCATGTAATACAATTAGAGGACAGTCCTTGGAAAATGTTGAGCATTTCCCCTACCTGGGTAGCTACATTTCCCAAAAAGTAAACATAAAAGATGGTATTCAACACTGGATAAAATGTGCCAGTGCTGTCTTTGGATGTCTCTGAACTAGTGCCTTTGATGATCATGACATCAGGACCCAAACAAAACTTCTCATTTACCAGGCTGTTGTCATCCCTACCCTGTTGTACAGCCGTGAAACCTGGAAACACATCAGAAACACCTGACAGCTTTGGATTAATACCACCAAGAATGTCTTTGGAGAATCCTCTATTATCAACTGGAAGGACAGAAGAACAAATACAAGCGACTCAATCAAACACTACCGGCATTGAAGCCATGTTTATATGGCACCAGCTCTGCTGGACAGAATGTGTCATAAGGATGCCTGACAACCAGCTCCCAAAAAGGTCCTATACTCTCCAGCTCACTATTGGTTACCACTCTAGAAGTGGGCAAAACAGGATTCCAGGATACTCTGAAGGCCAATCTGAAAAAATTAATATCAGCACCCGAGAGACTCAAACACTGAATTGTCTCCAATGGCACCATGATGTACAACAAAGCATTGATCATTTTGAGCAAACACGCCTCACTGTGGAGGCAGATGATGAGAAACACCAAGGGAAAGAGCTGTGACCTAACATTACCAGGATCTATTCCTTCCACCCAGAACTATCTGCCACATATAGTAGTTGAACATATGGTTCCCAGATCAGTCGCCTCAGTCATCTATGGACTCACCAATTACATGTAGTTACAAGGATGAGTCTTCCAGTAATGAGGACAGTTTGCCAGCAAACTGCACCAAAAATGCATACAGAAAGCTGTCATTTTGAAGTGGCCATGCAACCTCTGAGAAAGTTCTACAGATACTGCTACCAAGAGCATATCTATAGAAGAGAGTTACTGCAAAACAAATGACGGTCTAAATTCAAAGCACAACAGCTACTCCATACTAATTTTCTACTCGATATGGACATTTCTTCCACAGTGCCTCTGTAGCGTCCCTTAATCTTACAAGGGTATGTGCATTACCCTAAGCAGCGTATGCGGTTCCTCTGAAATTACCCAAATTATTCACAGCGCATGGTCTTCAGGAAATTGAGCACCTGTTTTTTTGAAAGACTGCCCTTTGTGTGAAAGCATGTTACTAATGTGTGGTTGAGACACTCTAAATTAAAGCTGGTTGGAGGTTTTCCAAAGGAATCCCAAGTAACTTAAGCTAAACCACAAAAAGCATTCTTAGTAAATGTCCACATGTGGAGCTATTCAGAACAACTATTTTGGGCTATTTCTCCACTGAGACAAGAGCTAATATGACTGTAGGCCTTATGCCAAAAGTATACCCACAGGGGCATTTATTTTCCTATTCATTTCTACATTATTAGAAAAATAAAGAAGTATGTCAGAAAGGTTATCAGGTGTCTGCTAGCTTGAAAAAAGACAAGGAAGTAAATCCAGTTAAGTCTCCAAGCTAGTGGTTCTCAATCTGCTTAGACTCAAGGCACTCCTTATTAGACTCGAGGCACCTTCAGCAAATCCAGTTCTTAGTTTTCATTTGCTTTATGACTATGGAAAAATAATACAGAAATTCTTCTTCTGTTGCAAAGAGCTCAGAAACGCTACAGCAGGTCAGAATGTTTTCAATACTATGGATTCCTATTTGAAATCTCTGATCTTGTGAATCATGTTTACATACCTAACAATGCTAACATTGCATGCTACCCTGCACTACTATTGTAAGGATCTGAAGGCACCTAAGGGTGTCACTCACCTTGGTTGGGAATCACTGCTGTAAGCAATAGAAATCAGTAACACAACCTGAGATTTACCACACACAATCGTAAGTGTATGCTGACCTGCACTAGCTGTTCTGTGTGTTGGTGCAATTCTTCCAAGATGGGCAAGGTCTGCTCAGCAGTGCAGTGCTCCAGAATACGCTGAATTACTCTGCAGCCATAAGGATGAGTCGAAAGCACAAACACCTTAAAACAAAATTACCCATTTTTTTAAATTACAGAATTTTTTATGTATGCTAAAAAAAAAAAAAAAAAAAAAAATCACATTTCAAAAGTAAGTTATCTTATCCAAACTACCACTTAATATACTCATTTCTATACAAAAGCACCCTCTAGTACTCGAAATTTCCATTTCCAACCACATTTAGGGCCAGACTAACCATAAGCAGTGTGCCTAAGGCTTCCGCTCTTGCAGTCACGTGATTACATCAGAGTTTCTCAGCATTTGCTTGAGGGAGATTTCTAGCCCTCATGACTGTAAAGAAACTTGGAACAATCTAAACTTATTTGCTGCTTTGAGATCTCCCCAGTTTCATGGAGGGCCAGAAGTAACATCTGTTGTGTGAATCTGCCCATTCATTTCAGTGGGATGTCAACACCAAATCCACATATTTGGGGGCAAAGAGGAGGGAGGTGCATACAGACTACCCACGCACAGGACAAGGTGTTATTGCATGTGGCGGAGCACACCCAGGTCACCCTACCTCTCTGCCAACTGATGTAAAACTCCAGGGCTCTATTTCTGCTCCTGCCTCTCTGGGACTAAGAGGTCAGCCACTTTAACACCACCTGCCAACAACTGGGGACAGCTTCCATAATGTGCCTAGAGCTCTGCACCCCGGGTTTCAAATTCTGCAATCAAGTATGCCAGAAATTTCAAATTCAATTATATGAAATGGACCTCCAATTGTGCATACACATTTTAAAGGTATCTATTAAATATAGTCAAAATTCTGGCTTCTTTTGGCTATTTAAATATTTTTCCAGAAATCAGATTTGTCCTTGCAGATTTGATTCAAATGTTACCTTTCTGTATTGATCAGAACTGAACGGAGACTTATACAGAGAAGTCTAGATAAGTCACACAATGCCAAGTAGTTTAAATATAAGATAAATTAGTTGTCTACCCATGTAGTATTACAACAGCGTATTTTTGTATGTATTGAAGATATGATAAAGCATGGCTTTCTAGTGGTGTTCTTCTCATTTAGTCAAAGGACTCTATAAACATTTCAAACTCCCTCCCTTCCCTTGTACCTTTTGGGATGCAAACGAAACAGGGGCTTAAGTTCACAATCATTAAGGAATTATCTGCTATTTACGATAATTTTGGCACAGCTATTATTCAAGGCAAAAATTCAGCACAGCACAATAAAACATATGAGATAGGGGTAAGTGTGAGATTTTCTAATGAAGTAATAAAGCTGAGTAATAGGGCTGAGTTGTCTTGTAAAAATACTTTACCTCTAGACAATAAAAAATAGTGATTGACTAGATAGCTTTGGAATATACTTCAGCCAAATTAAACTGTTTGTGTACTATAATACAAGCTTTGTACTATAGGCTTTTGGGAAGAAGAAATAATTGGTCATCTTAAAAATGAGTCACAAAGTAACCTAGATTCAGAAGACATCAAGAAATCAATACAAAACACTGTATTGAATTTAAGATGAGGTCTCTTCCTCCCATCACCATGGGGTTAGAAGCCCCTTATCTTAGATTTGTGTAAAAAGCGTGTGGCAGGGGTGGGGTGGGGAGGAGCAGACGACTGCTGCAGTTCTGACTCTGGCCCTGAGCCTGGGTCAGAGCCAGACTTACAGCAGCCTCCTGCCCCATTCTCTGCATCTTCTGCTCCGCCACTCCTCCCCGCCCCCTTTACCACCCCTACTGTCAAATGCAACCTGGTTAGAGCTGGATTCCTGGGCATGGAGAACATGGAAACTCTGTCCCCTGCAGTGCTGACACTGCTGCATGGACAGCAGAAACTGCTCTTCCATGGTGGATCGTCTTAAATTCCGGTTCTTCTTAGATTCAAGTACATACAGTATTACAAAGAGAATTCAGAAAGCTTATTCTCTAAATTGAAGCCAAAAGATTTGACAATATGCTGAGCATTTTTTCCATCAGACTAACAGCATTAGATAAATTAGATTAGATTCCCAACACAGTCATGTTCTACAGCAGTGGGGGCCAGCTCTAGGTACACCACAAAAGCTGTCCCCAGGTGTTGTTTGGAGATGATGAACATTACCAAGTGGCTGACTTCTATTCACAGAGGCAGGATGAGATATAGCCCACCCAGCATTTTACATAAGTAGGCAGAGGGTATTTACCTGAGTGGGCATGGCCTACCACATGCTATTCCCAACATACTCTTATTTTACAGTAGTGTGGATCCACCTTTTTGGCAGGTGTGGCACAGGCTAGCCCCAAAACCTCCTTGGAATGCCACTCTGGTTCCTTTCCCTTACTTGATCTGCTGCTCAGTTTTCTACTTTCCCCCTGTGCTCCCTAACCATATTGCTCCTCTGCTTTCTGCTTCCTAATTTATCTACCACTGTACTGCCTGTCCCTTCCCTATTCTGCCAGGTGCCAAACACAGAGTTGCCTGAGTCACCTGTGGCACTGGCCACCCCTGTTTTACTGAAGTGGTATTATACATCAAACTGAAGTTCAATACCACCATGGCAACAAATGATGTTTCAGATTTACAAACCATGGAGAAATAATGAATAGATCAGTGCAACTCTTAGATTAAAGTAAACAAACTGATATCATTACCTGTCCTTTGAAAGCATCAATGATGAACTGGAGTGACTGTGGCTGCACACATTCGATGCATTTCTGAACAACATGGTTTCCATTTTGATCCTTCACGCATTTCAGAACATGACCATCCAACTCTTTAACCATTTCATTCTGTAAAAAAACAACACAAAACACAAACCAAAAACAGAATTATTTTAATTTATAGATCAATATTTTCTTAAACAAAACTATTTTAAAGTGATACTCAAATTTTTATACCCACTGTGTATTCAGACAGATATTGCATTAATTGACAGCTTAGACTAATTAATATTATTTTTAATTCAACTGTACCTTTGCAATAATGCAAATATTTAAATTTGTTTAGATTATCATTTAATTTGATTAAAATAAACACAATACAAAACATTTTTCTAACTTACAATTACCTGCTGATCAGGTGAGATAGACTCTAATGCTTTTTGAATAACACGACAACCATACATCTGTAGGGCTAATGGCAGAACATGACCACGTATGCGTGTTGCTAGGGCTAACTTTTGATCCAGGCTTCCAAACTATAAGAAAATAAAGATGCTGTTAACAAAAGAAGCTGTACTGCCATCCTGGGAATATAACTGGATGAAGGTTAAGAAGAGTCATAATTTACTACAAAATTGCAGTTTGCTATGCTTTGCTTATCACAAAAAAGCATTCCCTTTATTTCTGATGCACATAAATCCTTTAAATACTTATATGAAGTGTTTCTTCTCTAAACAGCTATCTTTTTAAGATTTCACACACTGGGATAGATCCTATTCCAATTATTAGGTGCCTAAGTGTGATCTCAATCCACCACGCTTGAGCTCCTGAATAATGATTAACAAAAAGGAGAAGATGAATTTAATTTCTGGTCACCGCTTTTTGTGACTCCGCCCTGAAGCTAAGATGATGGTGTGTTACAAGAGTAGGTGCATCACTGGTCTTCCAGGGAGCTGAGTTGGGAGGAACATACTATCAAACTCAGGCTCACTTTCCACTCTGAAGATTTCAAGTTTTACCTTCCAATTGTGGATACTGTCACACCTTTTGTACTATATTAGAGTGATAGTGCTGGGCATCTTTTCCTTACATAGGTACTTACAGACCACAATTAAGTTACCTTTTTTCCTTCTCTTCAATAAACTGAGACAACAACTCAAGTGTTTTTCACGGCTCTTCACTGAAGTGTCCCCAGTTTTTCTAAATCCTATTTTAAAGCAGCAAACACTAGAACCAGACAGTATTTTAATACCATCTCACCAGTTCTGAATACAGAGTTAGTATCATCTCGCTATATTTACTTAACATTCCTCTAGGAAAACCTTGTAAATTCTCCTCATATAGGCCCCTGCTCAAGATCTGTTGTCAATCATACCTTACATGACCGAGCTGACTAGGTGGAAAGTCCAGATAGCATACAGAAAATGGAAATGTGCAACCTTAAACTGGTAAAGGAGCACTGCACTCCATAACACCCCATCCTCATTTGGCCTCTCCTACACTCCTGTGGAGCACTTTCCACTTCAACATGGAGCAAGAAAAGCCTTTCAGAACCTTGGTGCAGCTAGTAAGGGGTAGCTTGTAATGTCAGAAAGCCAATAAGGCATCTCAGACCCAATTTACATGACATAGTTTTGCTAGCAGAACTCCAATTCCCAATTCCTCCAGAAGAGCGAGTGGGTCTATATCTAGCACTTCCCTGTAGCAGCAGATCCCTTTCCTTCTGTTGACAGAGTACCATCATTCAAAGAAGACTTCTACTGCCACCCAACAAAAAGTGAGTGTGTAGACATGCCCGTGTCTTCTGCTGGCTGCTACTGTCCAGTTGGTAGCTAATGGTCATCTGCTGTATGTGGAGCCACATGAGGTCAGCTGAAGTCACACGGACATGAACACACTCAGAGGATTTCCCACTGACAGCTGTTGTCTATAGGAAGAAATTCTGGTGACACAAGCAGCCTATTGTAGATGAGGTTTAGCTTGGTGGGTAAAAGTCTGGAAAAGTGCAAAACCTGGACCCTAGTATTCTACAGAGATAAGTTTCAAAGGAGAGGATAATCTAAGCTTGTAGTGAACCAAAACTACATAAAATTAAACTAAGTTTGTGGTCTACTTTTGAACCCACCAAGATATGACAACATCCTCTCCCAAGTTCAGAAGTGAGCATAGTATATTTTTCATAGAAAATGTTACAGAGAAAGTGAACATTCCCTATAAATCCATGGCTACCTAAACTTAGTCAAGAGCACTTAAAACCTTTAGCATCCCCTTTTACACCCTGATCATCCAAAAGCCCAACTGACTCCCTGGCAGGGCTTCAGCTTCGAAGGTTCTTAAAGAAATTTTTATTGTTACCTTTTGTGTCCCTAGCAAGCTTCTTCTCAAATTAGAACAAGTTGTGTGGTGTCCAGTTCTAGGCACCACACTTCCAGATGTAGAGAAGCTTGAGAGAGTGCAGAGAAGAGCCACTCGTATAACTAGAGGCTTGAAGAGTAAGCCATATGAGGAAAGGCTGACAGATACGGGACTGTTCAGCCTAGAAAAGAGAAGACTTTGGGAGGGGTTGGTGGCAAATACAAATATATTGGGGGGCTAGGCGAACAACTATTCACCAAAGTGCACCAGGGAAAACCAGGAGCAATGGTCATAAACTCCTTGAAGAAGGTGTCAGACTGGATACAAGTAAAAACTTGTTCACAGTTTATGTGACCAGACTCTGGAATAGACTCCCGGTAGGGGTGGTGCAGACACCTACCCTGTTAATCTTCAAAAGGAGCCTAGATGCACACCTTGCTGGGGTTATTTGACCCCAGCAGTCTTTCGTGCCCAGAGCATGGGGGTGGACCTAATGATCTCACGAGGTCCCTTCCAGTCTTGAACTTCTGTGAAATTCTCTCTTAATTTGTCTTATTACAGGAGAAATGAACTGCAAGTTACAGACATAGTAGTAGAAGCATTTCAAGCAAACTAATAAAGGATTTTTAAAATTTAATCTGGGATGGCAGATAGCTTGGTGCCAAGGGAGGCAAACTAGGTATAAAAATTAATCAAAAGTTGCATCAATTTTCCCTACTTTTGTGGCATTTTTTTTTCCTTTGCTGGCAGCATATGTCCATTTAGTGGAAAAACAAAGAAAAGTTACAAGATGCTGGGTCTTTTTATTCTATACACTGTCAGAGCACCTTTAATTACTTATTCAAATAATCAGTCACTAATGTTTGTATCTATAAAGTGTCCTACTGCATGTCTATTCACACACACATTTATTCAAAATTTCAGCTAAGGGTCCCCATACATAGTCATATCAGGCAACATATGACTCCCCCAAATAACAGAACTGATGTAAATAATATATATATTTCCTGGACCACGTTTCAACATTGTTAAAGGACTTGTTTAGATTTATATTATTTAGAAACTGTTTGCCAGGTATGACTAACAGGTAACTTTTCAAAGAAATTTTATAAAATGTCATGTCATCTCCTTAACCACAATATTTCTCCTTACAATGGACATTGCTAGACAAAGCCTTGGCTGGGATGATCTAGCTGGGGATGGTCCTGGTTTGAGGAGGGGGTTGGACTAGATCTCTTGAGGTCACTGCCAATCATCATTTTTTTTACAATTCTAAGACAGAAACTGTTTCACCCAGCTTCTTGATACAGTCTGGGCCTAGGTATGGAGAGGAGAGTAACAATCAAACAGGACAGGGCTACTTCAAGACACTGATAAATGAAATGTCTCTTTTGAGGATCCTATTTGGGAACCACTGGAAAAGAAACACGATCAGCAATATGCAGAAACTTGGGTACCATCATATCCATACAATACTATTTTGCTACAATACTAGGAAAACAACACAAGCAAAGGTATGACATTTAGTCAGTATTTCTACAAGTGATCTCAAAAGTATATCCTTACCTCAAAAAACTTCTGTATCACATAGTTTCCAAATACGTCAGTCATCAATTGATATGCCGCTTGCAGAATCTCATTAAATACCATCTGGCGCTCAGCTGGAGTAGCTCGTTCTAGCTTTTGCTGTATGAATCTAAGCCCAAAATAAATTTGCATATTATATGCAGAGAGAGAAAAACCTCAAATGCTGTAAATTCTTCCACCTTTTTTGTTCTGATGAGATATCAGATTGCTAAAATGGGGATTATTTAACTAAATTATCTTAAAAAGCACTAATTTCAATAGTGGGGTTTTTTTTGGTTTTTTTTAATACATAGAGGTGTTTTTAACCCTGGCACGTGTGTATTTAATGCCACCATTATTGCATCTCCTGCCATGCCGCACATTCATGGCATGATGCATTTCTTTTGGATCAGAGATCTGATTCCAGCTGCACCACTCATACTTAACAGTGCAGGGGGGGGCCAGGACCATGATCCCAGACTCCTCCTGTACCAGGAAGTTGAAAACTCGATGCCCAATGAATCAGTGTGGTCCCTGGACTGGGACCCACAGTCAACTGATTGGCAGTCTCAGCTGTGGCACTACGCTGGAGTCTCCAGCCAGTTCCAGTGAGGTCCTGGGAATGACACTGACAATCAGGTGATTGTGGGTTGCAGCTCTGGAGCTGCCTGGAGATTCAGTGCAGTCCCAGGCCTGGAGGATCTGCCAGCCAAGCCCTGCCACATAGCCAGCATCAGGCTTCATGGTAGGGGACTCTGCCACACAATCAATTTAAGGAGAGATGGAAACCAGCTACAAAATTACTACATGCATTTTGTGGAGTAATTTGTAGACTGTTTCACATTTTGTAGCGTCATTAATTGCCTAAACTTGTGGCTGTGTTGCTATTTAAGATGGCATTAGTAGGTTAACCGTGTCTTCAGTTATAACATCAGCCTGAGGCCTCAGACTAACAATGCCTACAGGTTTGGTCTAAAAATGTTCGAAGGGCAAAATGTTGACCAGTTAATTAGCATATTCAAGAGACAAATGCAAGTGACCCCTAATTAGATGCTGTCGTTCCATTGAAAAATTTCTAGATTCCAAACGCCATTCTTTTGGGGAGAGAAGATGTGTGATATTTAAGCTAATAGTTTAAAGTTAATGAGAAACTTTTTATTTTACAATTGAAAACGTAGCTCCTCATTCAACACCCTGGTAACATTCTCCTTGGTTTTGAGGCAGACCAGTGTGAAACTTTGTGTCTCACTCATATGGCAGTTCTCTTAAAAGGTGACTACAAATACATCCCAGTGTGGCTACTAGAATGACTACACATTCTTAAAAACATTTATTAAGATACCTAAGTCTATCAAACTAAGCATTACTATTACAAACTTCACTATGCCACTTACCGAGAACCATGCTGATCTTGAGAAAATTCAACAATATGTCCAACAAGGTCTCTTAGCTGAAGGTTGGGGAAGCGATTATTTCTAAAATCTTCCAGCAATCTACTTCGTCCAGATGGCATAATATCAGACCTACTGTAACGAAGACGTGAAGGAGGGAAAAGCTGGCTGCTGGAGCTAAAAAGACTGGAGGTACTCGCAGCACTGCGATACTTTGCTTCTGCTCCAGGTGCTGCAGAAATATAGCGACCACTACCATTTGTCAGTCCTCCTACAAGGAAGCAGTTCTGTCAGTGAAAAGCTTTGAAGTGAGAAACAATAAAAATGAATGTAATAGATCATGGATGTCTTGAAGCAAAGAAAACAAAACGTCTTCTTGTTACTTATATTCACCTTTCTTTAGGTGAAATGAATGCATGGCTATATCCACAAGAGATTCTCAATTTATTTTTTTTTAAAGTAAAAAGGCAGGAGTGAAAAGAACTTCCATTGGGAAAACTGATGAAGTATGAGGTATTCTGTACATTTGTGTACATCTGGAAACTTTAAACTCAGCATAGTGGGCAGGTTTCCATTTCACAAGCACCACTAACTCATACTCTGGCTGGTAGCCTCAAAGTTGGCCAAAGGTTTAAAGAGGCCATGAAATCTGAACTACCTTTTGATCCCTGGAGGTACCTTACTGTCATTTATAGCACACTGGCACTGCACTCTGTGGAAGAATGCATGCTGCTGTTTGCCCATGCTGTACCTGCTCTGTGGGAAAACAGACTTCAGCACCCCAGGCTTTAAATTAGGCACCTCTTGCAAGCACTAGGTTTATGGTGAACAAATTTAAAAATAAAAAACGCCAAGAATGGTTGTCAGGATTGAATTGTAGCTTTGATTGTTTTAGCGTTAGTTAAACTGAAGTTAATTTTTGCAATGGTAATCCCTCCATGGGCTGCCAATCCACCTGATCAAGAGTTACCAGTCCTGCAAATCATACCTAGCTGGCACACACTGGCCTCATCTGGCCCACAGGGCACCCCCAGAAGCATAGCAGGGCAGATCCATGCCTGGGACAGCTGATGCATAGGGCACCATGGGCTGCTGCCATGATGGTGGTGTGATTAGCTGCTGCTGTGGCAGTTGGCTATGTGTGTGCTTCCCCTGCAAAAAAGGCTGGGTTGCTGTCCCAGTCACCACCTCCCCACCTCAGTTATGCTACTGGGACTCCCCCCTGAGATGGATAACACAGCTCCATGAGCTCGATCTCACCTGTGAGCAGTAAATTGATCATCACTACACTTGCACTGTATCACATCAATCTCTGAGCGTTTTGACACTGCCTTAAAAGCTCTCTCTCTGCTCCGCCATTACTTATATGAATTGATCTGGTCTTGCTTTGCATGTCCTGTTCCCTATTTTACGTAGTTATCCAACTGTCTCACAATCCCATCATTGTCTTCTCCCATGTAAATTATAACTGTCATAAATTGATTCACAAGGTCCTTCTCCCCTCCACATTTAAACACACAGCACACACCATCATAATCAAGTATCAAACACAATACTTAAGAGACACAACCTCTTTAAAGAAAAAATAACAAAAGTCAACAATTATCTACTATGATGACAGCTAATAAAGTCACTATGCTAAGAGGTTTCACTATTTTTCCAGCATTTAACCACACACATGTACATACACACACACACACACTAAACTAAAAACATTTTTACCAGCATCAAGAAGAGCAAAAACCACCTCAACTTTTAAAGGAATTTTAAAAAGATAAATTGCAGAATGTGCTGTTTGAACGGTGCTCTAAAATGAAATGGATAAAAAATTTAAATTGACAGTGCCCCAGCCAAGCCTTCAATTATTCAGCAAAATATCACCCATCTACTAGACCAGGCAACCACATTGTTATAATGGGATGACTACTTCCTTGTGAGATCTTCTAAGCACCCTTTTTTAAAAAAAAATGTTCTCTCAGTTGGCTAATTTGTACTGTACAAGGTAGTTTGGTTTGTTGCACGGCATAATAATTTGCTAAAAAACAAACAACTGATTATAAAATAAATACATTTTAATAATTTAATGGTAAAAACAGTAAAGAAATATGTACTTTAAGCCGTTAGCTTAATCTAGTGTAGGATTAAGTGATGTTAAATACAGCTCCAAGATTTGTTGTTATCTTATTGTTATAAGGTTGGCCATGAAATTCATACCTTATAGCTATCATTTCTATAATTACCTTAATAATTGCTATGTCTAGAAATGGGCTGACAGATGATGATGATACTATCACACAAAATAAAAACATATCATTGTTCTATAAGTGAAGCTGGATGCAGAGAAGTTTGTTCTGAAATTATTATTTTTTTTTAACAGCAGCATTCTAAACAGTTAAGTTTAGCTTTTAAAAATTTAATTTTTCAGCTTCTTCAGTACAGTAATTTAACTGTAAGAACAAAATCTTGCCTTTTGTATAAGCAGTGTTGTGACATTGTCTAAAGCCACAAGATGGCAGCAAAAGTTTGTTTAATGGAAATGTGTCCAGCAATGAGATCTTACCTCCATACTAGAATATGAAGGATATTCATTTTATGTAACTTAACTCAACATGTATTTTCAGTATTTAGTCATAAAGTAGTCAGATAATTTTGAGTAATGCCACATCTTTGTGGGATTCATTATCATACAATCAATCAATCCATCGGAGAAACTGCGCATGTATTTGGAACAATTTAAACAATTTTTTGAAAACTGGGTCTCGTGAGCATAAAATAGATTGTTTAAATTGCTGGATAAATCTCTCTTTTAACTGTGTCAAATTTCTAGAACAAAAATATATGCATATAGCATATTTCATCTTTAATTACCTAAAGCTACACTTTACATCTAACATCTTTTAGCTACTGGCAACGAAGACCAAGTGCTAACTAACACAGTAACACTTACTATGCCAGACACAAACACAAACATTTTCCTGCAATAGGGGTATTCTTACCTCATTTAAGATCGGACATACAAGGCTAAGATATCTCCATCCCTGATATGTTAGCCTGAAGAATGTGTCAAATTTCTTAGCATCTTTTTTATCCCTAAAAGCTTTGATAAACTCATGCTTTTAAAGTACTGGGAAATACTGACTACTTGCAGAGGTAGTTAAGTCTTCTTTTTGAAACTTTTATTATAGAAATAGTACTAAACCTTAAGGACAAAGCTGAATGGACTAAAAGTGAAAAATCTCAGACTAAGGGCAAGTCATAACAGACATTTCTCACATAAGAACATACTTTCAATCACTTTAGGGTACAGATACAAGAACTGCCTAGCTTTGCTCTTCTCCCAGCTTTTGTACACACGACATTCTCAATCCATACCAAAAACACCCAACAAAACGCATCCAAACAATGCTCAGAGATGATGCCAAGATGTGTATTTTGTTGCTCACCATATGTATTATAGCTTAAGATGCCTTGCAATTAGTTTTATCATAAAATGATTAGCTGAGAAAAAATACCTCACATCTGAGGTTAGTTACTAAAACCCTTTAGTTTCCTTATCACAAGTTTAGTTCATATTTAGAGATCGAACCATTAGTAGTACATGAAGCTAAAGATTTCCAATTTAGTTGGAAATAAAAATTGTGTGGTGTGCCTGGTGCAGTAGCAGAGGTATTCGCTGCTAGCATTTATGAACTCACACAAGTGAGATCTTCAATACAAATAATAAACTCATGAATAATTTTAAGTATTAAGGAAACAATGTACATTAAGTATAAACTACTAAATTCCTGAAATGGGATCATTCGTGTATTTCATGAAAAAGGAGAAGGTAATCTATATTAAAAAAAAGCAAATCAACTTGATTTAGGACAAATCCCTTCAGATATTAAGTAGTTTATACTTATTTCAAAGAACAACACAGATCTAACTTTCTCCTCAAGTACTAAAACAGAGCTATGGTACAATGGATGCTGTATTTAAATCTTTTAAACAAATATAAAATACACTGCTTAATTGTGAAAATAGCAATTAAAAAGCCTGTAAAGGTATAAGGGAATAGCTTCAACTTCTCCTCAGCTAAGAGGATGTCAGCTTTTCTTCTTCACCTTCTCAAAGGAAAATGTAAAGGACAAGTTTTTTTTTCTAATTTTTATTAACGAATTCAGTGCTTATGATGCCTGGTTTACAGAAGTCCTCCAGAGCAGGTGCACAGCAGAGGCAACACAAGGTTCCCCCCCCATTGCCTGCCAATGGGTTTTGAATCTCACTCAGATTAACTCATCCTAGAGGTCTCATGTAGGGTAAAAAATAAGAGATCGTTAACCTAAAATGTTACCAAACTTTGCCTGGCCAACATGAACACAGCATGATTTAGAAACAACCAATCAAACAAAAAAAAATTAAAACTCTGCTCTAGACCAGAACACTCAAAACGTTATGCACCGCCAACACAAAGTCCCACTAGCCTGGTTTGAAATTTGGTTCACCTTAATTGGGTTCATTATCATTTTATACTTAGGAGTGAAAGGGTAGTTCAGTTCAATTCATGGCTCAATCTCTACTCCGATTTAGTACTATAAAGCCAGTTAAGCAACTGGTATACCCCAATCACGTAGGGGTGGCTTTATAGTTGTAGGTGTGTGAGTGAGCGAGCGAGTGGGGGGAAACAGCCAAACTGAAGTGAATTTCTGCTTCATGCTGCTGGGAAGAAAAGGGAGAGTGACAGGAGCTTAAAAATATTAAATAGCATTAATTTCTTGCTAAGTAGTAGCTGTTCCTTTACCATTTAAAACAGCATCTGATAAAGAAGGGGTATAACCCATGCACCCTTCACCAAGTATTGCACTCCGTTGTCCCTGCAATGTGGCTGGGATCAACTGAGTTTGACACCTATTTTAAAACGGGCTAAAGTTAGATCATCCTGTCCATGCCAGCAGGCAGCACAATGAAGTTCAACATCAGATTTGAACCAGGAGGGAGAGCTGGGGTCGAAAGATATTATTGAAATGGCGATACTTTAGCGTTGTTCTATTCTGAAAAGTGACCCAATGAAAACAACATGCATCTCTGATTCTGTTTCCTGTTTGTATTCAGTTATACTGGCTTACTGCATAACAACTTTGTGATTTCTTTCATCTGAAAGAACTACAGATGAATACAGCCAATTAAGAGAGGTTCATGAGCAAGCCAGAATAAAAGTAATAAAAGTAATGAGTTGCAGACATTTTTACCACCCCTTCCTACTAATGCAGCACCATTAGAAACAAATGGGCTGCAGAGGTGGAACTGAGGAAACTGTTTCAGCAGCCAAATCTTCACTACTAATTATGGGAATCAAAAGACCTGAAACAAACAATCCCAAGTCAAAAAAACAAACCAAACAGCAAAACAGCCCCCTCCCCTAGAAGCACACCACACGTTTTCTTTTAAATTTCAGGTTGATTTTGGAGGCTAGGAAAAGACAACGTATAGGCAAGCTAGACATCTCTGCTCTGAAACTGCTGAAACAGCGCATGGGACCTCATGGTAAGTCACTTTTCAGAATACAACTGTATCTTATGGGTCTCTACACATCATTTAGCTGGTAAACTAGTTGCTAAAATGTTAGACAATTGTACTTAGTTCACATTGGCAGGCAAACGATCTGAACAGTTTTCAAATTTATGTTTAACAATTTCTGCTGATACATATAATCCTTTATATTGGTGGCCACTATCAGTTCTCAAAATTGAAAGCACCTTATTTAGTTCATTCAGAATTAAATCAACTTTATAACTGTATGAATAAAGCCCTCCAAATTTTGGTTGAGAGTAATTATAGCTTTCACTAGCAGTGAAAACTATAGAGTTACAAAGTGGTTTCCATGATAACCCCATTGTCAGATGTTCATAATTTTCTGAAAAGCTTCCATTTGGGCTGAAACTTTTCATGCTTGGTCTCAGCCCAAAGGTGTACTGTGTAGACCTGAAAAAGGAAAAAAGGTAAGTAAAAAGATCAAACGTGCTGAAACATCCCCTAACCCAGTCTTTATTTAGGGTACTCAGCACATAACCAAAATAAAAGGGGACACTAAATTGTAAGTGTATTGTCTATTTACAAGTACATTTAAATGTTAATACATACACCAGTCACACATCTTGAATTTAAAAAGTTAATTCCCCTAGGGCCTCAGCTTCCTTTCTTTTGCATTTTATTTGTATTATGCCAAAACAAATACAGGGACTAAACTCTCTACTACAAAATAGTCACTGAGGCTAGAGAAGCAATTCTGATTACTAAATGCAGTTTTATGGTACAATTTTAGCACCCAAGTTCAATCACCACAAAAACTACAACGGAAGAGGAAAAAGTTTTAAAGTAATTTTGGATCAAGACAGCAACTTTAAAAATATCCAATCTGGTGTATGCACATTGTTATTTTGGCTTTGGGTTTTTTTTGGCTTTTTAAAATCAAGCCAACATCTCATTGGCTTAAAAATTTATATAACTATTGCTAATTAAGTACCTGAAATACACCTGACGTAAAAGGCACCATGGAAAGAATGCATTATGGTCACAACCACTGCCACTTCTCATATTCTCAGAACTGCACTTGCTCAGTGCTGAACTCCTGACATTCCGGCAATGTATTTGACCACAAGGCAGCGGACTCATTGGTTCAAAATATTCCTTTATGTTCATGTTCAATACTGTAAGTTTTGCTCAAGCTCTTCTCCTAATATTATAGAATGAATGACAGTGAAAGTGATTTCACTATCAAACAAAACATATATTTATCTTAAAATATCCTCAGTAAAATAAATAATACACTTATATCAAGCACAAATAAAAATAAGGCATCGTTGCCTGTCATAAAATAATAGAAAATAACATAATACAAAAAAAAAGTCTTAGTCTTACTGGGCTCTTGATCGGGCCTCCTCCAGGGTAGAAAAATCAATTGTTGGCCCCATACTGCAAAATGCTCAGTGCCCTCCACTGTCACATCAATGAGAATTTGAGCGCGCTCTGCAGCTTTCAGGACTGGGCCCTCTACTTATAAAACTGTTTAACAGTAAAGGTAATGTGACATCTCTTATGCAACATATATTTTACACATAAAAATACATACACACACACATACGCATACAAACAAAAAAGTGCTTTGTTTTGTTTTGTTTTTTTACCTAAATGCAAACTGGATGAGGATCCATGTGATGAAAGTGATGGCGGTGGCGTAAGTGAATGTCCTGGAGTTTGGCTTGGCAGAGGCATGCCTATTGGACTTGGAGAGGAGGAAAATCCCAGACTATTGTAAAATGGCTGCCCTATGGGTGCTAGGCTGCTACTAGATCTTTTGTACAAGTCAGAGCTAGTAGACAGAGAATCTCTCCTTGTGGCACTACTACTTGCAGAACTGCCAACTGAAGAAGAAATAAAAAGACCCTATTACATACAGTGTCAACTGAATAAAACCTATCCCCAACTATCGCTGGGCAATAACAGATGTGATCACAATAATTATAACAATCGTTATGACAAAGACAATTACTGTGATAACCATGCATGCTTTTTAATAAATCATAGGCGGGCATAATTACACCACTGAGAAGGAAGCATTAGTCAATGCTCACATTTTCTGACATTTCATTCTAAACTTATTGGGACATTTTAGTACTGTGTTTTAATGCCCTGGCTTCAGGCTTTGGGACAAGTAATTTAATTTTTTATACTATGATTTTTATGAACAAATGGTTTTGAAAACACTGCTATTAATCTCTTAAAAAAAACAAACAACCCCCCCCATAAATAAATAAATTCAATAGGGAATACACGTTGATGTTACTTGATTGTCACTGGTGTTTCCATGCCAGGTGTCTATCTAGACTGACTTTAACAAAGCATCAGCCCAAACAGTTCAGCCAATTTAGAAAAGGGGGCCAGTGAAGAATGTGTTGCGCCCATGTTAAGATTTTAACATTTTTTAAGTTGGCATGTCCAGATTTTAGGTCAGGTACTTGAAATAACAGAGGTGACCCAAGTAGGATTTAGGAATTTCCATGCTATTTTTAAGAACATCTATTCTAATTTGGCTAAAAATCACAGTTAACACATGTTCAACAGAGACCTGAAAGGGCTTCAGAATGAAGATTTCTATCTACACTAGCTGTGCTTGAGCTTTGGGCTGATGAGCAATTTCTTTGCAAATGCAGCTCCAGGCTCTGGGCACTAGTGTGGGAAGCAGGGATCTTGCACCTCATGCTCAGAATGCCCGCCCTGATATGAACAACTGCAGTAGATAAAACAGCCTGTTTTGAACGCAAATGGGACAGAAGCAGAAACGGGAAAGTGGGGAGCAGACTGGGGAAAAGACGACTAGTAGAGGATTGAGATCAGACAATGAACTGACAGGAAGATTGTAACTGGTTGCACAAGGAGACTGGGAAACTGAGAGACTGGGTTGGGGAGGCAAGGAAGAGAGAGAAGAGACAAGTTTGATGAGAAGCCAGAGCACAGAAATTGCACTGACCAGCTAAGGTAGGAGACTGGGAAAAAGAACTTCTTGTAATGGAAATGAGGCAGACTGGATTAGGAGCAGAAGGAAGGAAATTAGAAGCCAGTGACAACAATGAATACAAGGTGCTGTCTATGCTTACCTCCCAGCCTCCAGGCAAATTAGATTAAGAGGAAGGATGGAGGGGAGAGGGTATGGAGTGGAACTGAGACATTCTGGATGGACACTGAGGATAGGGAGGAGGACTAAGGCAACTGGTATGAAAACCCTAATAAATGGAGACTCTAAACGTTATAAACCTGTTGACGAACCATGTGGGCATTAAATACTCCAAATTAAAATTTGATTTCTTTCTTTTATTTTTTAAAAAAAGGATGAAGTTACACACAAACATGTTAAAACCTTTAAGGCTGCAAAATCAAGCACTCAATAGTTAAGAAGTGCCAGCATTGGGACTGCTTGCAAAATCTTAATTTGGCTTCCTTGTACACATGCAGTATGATAATGTCTAATTACACGGCCATATCCTCCATTCCAATGGGGGCCAACTTTTTGCAAGGCATGCCACAAATTAGTCCTGTAGCCTGCCCGAGTGCCTCTTTCTGCTCAATTTGTTGCTCTGCTTTCTTTCCCATACTGTACTCCCTTGCCCAATGTCCTCCTCTCCTTTCTGCTGTATTCTGCCTACCTGCTCTCCTTTCTGCTTCCTGCCTCCTCTCCTATATGTCACTTGTAGTCACCCCAGCTTTATTCTATGTAGCCCCAGGACATTCAATGCACCACATATGAAGTAGTCATTTAATGAGTAATTGTTTAATGCTTTGGTGTTTTTCCTTATTCAATGAGTGACACAGTGCCTTACTCACTGTATCCTATTCAAACCTTGCTCTGAAAATAGATTTATTTTCTTATCTGCTTCTGCATAACACTCATCATCACTACAGTATATCTGTATGCTTCCCAAAACGTTAGAGGATTTATCTTAACAAAACCCCTGTGTGACTAATTGGTATTATCCCATTGACAGAGCTGCAACTGTGAGTGCACAGCAGTTCTGCAAGTCAGAGAGAAAGAAAATCAGAAACAAAATTAATAATAATGTGGGAAAAGTTGGGTTTAAGTTGAATAGTGTCATATGGGTGGTGCATGAACAGAATCCAGTTCTCCAAAGCAATTTTCAACTAATTACAAGACCACCCTTCTCTTTCTGCAATCCCTTACTTCATTCTCTGCAGATAAGAACTTGTGCAACAAGAGAAGTAGGCAGATAAATAACTTCCATCCCTAGTCTATAGTGATGTGTAGATGAGGTCCACTTTATGCATTGAATGAGGCAGGGGTCCTGGGGCAAGGCATATAACCATGTAATTAAAGACTATCATGATGTACACACAGAGGGATCAAATTAAGGTTGCAGAGATAACTTTAATTCTTGCATTTCCCAAAATCAGAGCTTGATTTGATTCTTCTATATGAAAAATTTTCTTTTAAAAACAGTTTTCTGCATGTGTGCAATTTGTACTCTCCTATTCTCATAATATAATGTATAGATTCATCATATATATATATATATATATATATATATATATATATATGCCTGCCTGTATTTGCCAGTTGTTTGCCCATTCAGCTAGGGTTTTATGCTTACTACAGTATTTGCTTTGGGAGGCTAAATTATTTTTTCTGTAGCAATGGATTTTTTTTTTTTAAAGGGAAAGAGCTGTATTTTTTGCCTATCTGTTTTCACTGGCCCTTTTAAATTATAACTCTGTCCATGCAAGACACTGAGGGGAAAGACAGAGAAGCTCAAAACTCTGGGTATGTCATCAATTACATAAATTCACCTGAAGAATGCATTAATAAAATGAAAAGAGCTATACAGTTATCAGTAACTACATCATATATTTTTTTAAAGGCTACTTTGGTAAGTATCAATTATACTTACTTGGCAGAAGGGCACTTTCAATAAAATTGCACTTCAATACTACTATTAAGAATACCTTAGTTTTTAGATAGCACCTTTCATCCTAAAGGATTCACAGCACTTTTCAATCTGCATAGCACAGACTGCCTGTCTCCACTAAGAATTGCCATGTCAATGAAGACAACTGGGGATACTATTACAAGATTTTAGGATCTACAGACTATGGTCAGGGCACTAGACTGAAAATTAATATTGCTATGTGACACAGACTGAATCTGCTGCCTTTCAACATTTGCTGGAAAGACTTCATCTGAAGGACTGGCATTAGCTTCATAAGAGGTTGCCTCTGATCACGCTAGACAAGATCTCATGTGTAAATCTATCTGGGCGTTTGTACACATGCGTGTGCTGCAGTGCCAGGAGCTTTTACAAGTGCCTGGTGCTGCAACACGTGCATTTGGATAAATGGCAAAATGGGTGTCAACACTGAGAAAATGGTGGCGTGCTTTTGAACTAAAACACATCGAAGGTGTTCTAGTTGAAAAGTGCACTGCTGCCATTTTCTTAGCCGTGATGCACATTTCACCATTTATATAAACATATACAATGCAGCACTGCGTGCGTGCATCAGCTTGCATGCGGAGCAGACAAACGTATGTGTATAAATGCCCTATAATTTTAAGTATTATATGTATGCTTAGTCTTAAATAGATGCCTCACATTAAAATATGTACACATATATGGGATGCATTTCCTCTACTCATGAAATGCAACAGTATCTAGATTGGAACACTGACTGCTATATTAAAAACGTACAGAAGCTACACAGTATTTCAGAACGTATCTACAATGAAAAAAATAGGACAGGGAATGCACAGTTACTCTGTAAACTCCTGGCAACATTGCAGAAAAACATTTGAAAAATTATTTAACTGAATACCCTTTTGGTGATTTTTTCTTTAAATGTATGCATTACAGAGGTACTCTTAGCCCATTCCAAATGGTATGAACAAAGGCTGGAGTATAATATGTGATTTTGGGTTTCGTGGCTTAAGTAGCTGTCTTAATACGTAAGAATTACTTCTATCCCATAGTGCAAAACTGATGTTGAAAAACCTGCATGTCAATAGCTTTTTAAGTCTATTTGTTTCAATGGACATGCTACGTGTTACCATGTGAAAAGTGTTTCAGCGCTGAAGTTGGTATGCTTCAATTTTTTTTTGCTTATTTAAACTGACTAAAGAAATGTTTAACTAGGGGTTATTAAAAGTTTTCCTATACATTTTTAAAAACTGCTTCATATTGGACATTTCCCAATACTTAAAAGCATACTGTTAAGCTACATAAGCTTGGTATTTTGCCTCAATTTTTATCCAAAGTACATGAAATTGTTAGTGCGCTTCACTGATTTTTTTTTTTAAAGAAAACTGAAATGCAACACAGTGCTATGTGCTATAAATATATAGCTGAAGAAAAGATCATCTACAAAGATATTTCTGTTTCCAGCTTCTAGAATTTAAAAATAAGTTACTTTAAAATTATGAATACTACCTTGATATGAACCTATATGACTAAAAAAATTGGTAAATAAAAGAATGTATCAAGTTTCTGATACAAATTAAACAAAATCAAGAACATTATGGCAACATGCAATAGGGTGGTTTTAAAAACGGACTGAATTCAAATTTTGGGGCACTAGTTAGTTATCAAGGCCCCACTTCCGCAAAAAGCTATGCACGTGCTTAACTGCACATAAGAGTAATCCTCCAGAAGTTAACAGAACTACTCATGTGTATAAGTCTTTGTAGGATCACAGCCCAAATCCTTTAAAGTAACATGCAAGGGTGACTATAACATTTGATCAGTATGTGCCAAAAAATATTTCAATCTGTATTTTTTTTAAACAATTTAAGAGTTTTCCAGGCATGAAAAGTTAGTTCAGAAAACATCTCTGAAAAAGTAACAGACTAATCAATGTTTAAAAAACTCCCCAACATAACAAAAAAACCCCACAAAATACAGACTTGCCTGTGAATACACACAACTTCTATAGCAGTGAAATGTGCTTATTTCTGTTTTTGGAAAGTATTTTGGAGGTGTTTGTGACTGAAGGGTATCATTTTTTTAAATTACTTCACATACAGAGGGCTTAGTGGATTAAACAACTTTTTGTTTTCTTCTCTAGATTATGTGATCATTCCTGTTTTAACTTCAAATAACAAGTTCTATTTAGAAATGTACTGCATAAAGTACACTTGTACACAAAAGATATTTCTTCTTAACCCACAAACCTCATAGAAACTCCTCACTGTATTAAGAACCTACCTGACGTGCCAAATCCACCAAGTGCAGAGCCGATAGCTGCTCCTAAGGAGCTGCTACTTCCAAAGCCAAGAGATGTAGTTCCTGGTTGGCCAGGACCATGAGAAAACAGGGAACTGCTCTGGGAGTTACTGGCCAAAGAGTTACTGCCATAAAATGAATTAGATTGTAGACTACTATTTGTTTGCTGCTGTTGCTGTTGTGGCTGAGCACCAAGTGGCCGAAATAGACTGTTTGTGGCTCCTGCCAAATTGTTTGCTGTTCCGCCAGCTGAAGCTGCTGCAGCTGCAAGACACATGTTTTTAATCATCAAAACAACTCCTTAAAACATTTATAACCTTGAAAATGAATTATTCATATATAATATTATTTTCATGGATCCCTCCCAAAGAAGCAGATGTATAGCTTAAATGATGACTGTATATCAGAGGTGGGCAAAATAAGGCCCATGGAACAGATTCAACCAGCCAAAGGATTCTATCTGGCCCATGGCAGGTCCCCTGCCCCCTCTGTCCAGCACCCTCAGCAGTGTGTGCAGGGCAGATGGACCTGGATCAGATAGGATAGTATCAATTGTCACTGCTCCCACCCACCAAAAGCTCACCAGAATTCCTGAAGTGGGGCTTTGTCTCGCAGATGCACAGTGCAGCAGTGGGGTGCCCATACAGACATGTGATGTAGTATGTGTGTGCATGGGGGGAAGGGGAAGCAGGAATAGGCACGTGGCGCAGTGTGCATGGGGGGGTGGGGGTTGAGGAGCATCTGTAAGGGAGGGCTGTAGCTCAACCTAGTGTAGCCCGTGAGGTATCAGACCCCACAGAAACTCAGAAGTTGGACAACCCTGATGTAGAATAAGAACCCTAACTAAATATCAAATATTCATGAATTAAAATTCCAGGAAGAAATGCTTCAAGACAGAATTGGGAAACAAACCACCGCAAATATGGCAGACCTAGTACTTACCAGCTTGTGCTGCTGCAGAACTGATTATAACAGGAGTTGATGCCACCAATCTAACTGGTGCTCCAAGGCCAGTTCTTGCTCCAGGGCCTACTACTAAGGCACCAGTCTGATCATAATAGGCAGTGGGGGCTAGTACTTGATAGCCTAAATAATACAAAATAAAATGGTTACTAGTAACAGTATCTGTTTTGGAGATGAAGAGTTTGGTAATCATCTCTTCTCTCCTTCAAGAACTATACAAATACAAAAACCTCAAAAGAGCGTTTTTGCAAGATTACCTAGAATATCAATTAAATTCTACACAACTTAGTTTGAGAAGTTTTTCATTAACATATTTACTACACTGAAATAATCAGAAGGCTTCAATATCATATATCCTAAAGTAATGCAAGAGCTGGGGCTTCCCCAAATTTCATTTTTCATTAAAATACAGTAAATTAAAGGCTTCTAGAAAAAACTGAAGCTTAAGTAGCATACAGGAAAAAAATCAGAGCAGAAGTTCAACCTATATTTTCAATGCTCATTTAAAAACGGTATAGGAACTCTATATTTTTTTAAATATTTTTTGGGTTGTAGCTTCTGATCCCTCTTACACCAGCAATTTTAGACATAGTTGTATTGTTCCTTGCAATCCTCTTTAATGAGAAAAAGGCTTCTGATATTCATGCACTTATAAGTGTGGGATTGGGAAACTCCTGAATTTTCTGGAAAGAGCATGTTAAAAATCCTTCTAAAACATTTAGGTGAGAACTGCTCCTGTAAAGTACAGGAATACTAGAACTACAGTGAAAATAATATAATCCAAATCAGTAAGCCATTCGCCAAATAAAAACATCTGTTTCATTGAGAGATTGTGTTTGAGGGGAAAAAAGGAGAGAGAGAAACAAGAGCACTCAGAATGAAAGCAGATTTTTGTTTTAAAAAAAAGGAAGAGTAAGGGAGAGACCTGAGGGGACATGGGGGGTGGGGAACAAAAGAAGAAAAATCTGCACGTTAAAAAGGTACTGACACCTGGATATAGATACAGATATTAGGTGACTCATAGTAGATGTGGAGTCAAAACAGGACTCACAGAATTGACTAATTTTAGATTGGTGTATGTTTAAATGAATGAAACAGACCATTCCAGATACCCTCCCCATATTCAAATCTGTTCAAGTTAAGAGTTATGTTTAAAAAATGGAATTAAAGTTACTAAACTATACAAAGAAGTTAGGAAATTTGAGAATTAAGACTGCACAGGAAATCTTAAAAAATTCCTCACGTGTATGAACTGATATAGGGTTAGATTCAATAAAGAGACATCCACACCTAAGAATGAGGCACTACTGCTACTAAAAATTGAGAAGCAAGGTGTGTTTTTTTCACTGCATCTTTTACTGGACCCAAAGAAGGACACTTTGTGCTTGTTCAACATATTTCCAGCTATGTAGCTGGTCCAATTAAAAAAACCCCCAAACCTTGCTTTTTGCATATTATCTGAACAATTATCATTGCACTACTACTGCACCCCTACTTAATAAACAGTTCTAGAGGCCGGGTCCAGGAACCGGGTCTCTATCTCCTCACAACCAGTGGAGTGCCTAACCACTAGGTCACAAGATCATGCTCCCTCTTGCTCTTCCTTTGACCCAATGAACCATGAACTCTAGTACGCAATGGTACAGCTTCAACAAAGGGAAGCAGAGCAACCATGTAGAATACATGGTGCTTAGGGCACTCTTCAGTGAGGTGGGTAATATGGGTTTGATGCTAAAGAGGAGAGGAACACAAATTCTGAAACCCCAGATTGAATTCCAGGTCCTCTAGAAAAATGAATATATACCAGGGGTGGGCAAAATGTGGCCCGGGGCCAGATGCGGCCTGCCAGGCCATTCTATTCAGCCCATGCCCCCTTCCCCCTACCAAAATTAAGAAAATATTTATCTGTCCCTGGCTGCCTGTCACGCAGCCCTTGATGGCTTGCCAAAACTCAATAAGTGGCCCTCTGCCCGAAATAACTGCCCACTCCTGATCTATACCCTCTATTTCCATCACCCCAGATCTGCCACTGTCCCCATCCACAGTCCCCTTTATGCTGCCTTTTGTTTTTTTTCCACACCAAGAATGTAAATGCTGAGTGAAGAGAGAAAGTCTTCCTACTCTGTTTCTGTGTCTACTGTCACTTTCCAAAATCGAAGAGAGTCAATTCTAGTGAAACTCCTATTCAGCCATTGCAGTTGTGGACTGCTGTATGTTCGGTGACAACTGGATCTTCAAAGAATTTTGATACCAAGCATAAATGCCTCTACTAATAACATGCAGATGGCAATTTTTAGAGGCTTCTAATTCAGGCAAATTTGGGTGGATTTTTTCAGGGACAACACAAAGGTAAAAAAGTACCTTCTGTCAAGTTGCAAATCCCTGCTTGGTACTTGACAGAAGGTCAAACCCTGCTTGGAACTCACAAGGGCTTCTCAACTGAACAGTTGTATGAACTTTACCACTAGGAAAACAAGGTATTGCTTGCATAATTCTCAGAAATGACTGAATTGTTGGTACTTAACGGAAACTTAAAAGGGGGAAAAAACACCCGAAAACAGCTCGAGTTATCACAGCAAATTTTAGCTCAGGCAATTAAGTTAGCGAACGCGGTAAGAAAGTGAAAACAGGGTCTTATAAAGGAAATTGTTAGGCAACCTTAACTATAGGCAGCGCTGCCAGCTCCACCCATAAAACTGTGCTGTGATGGTCCAATGCCTTCACCACTAAATCTGCTACTTTCATATGCTAGGAAAAGGTGAGGCTTTCTGACTGCACTCTGCTTTACTGAGGTTCTGTAAAGAATGCAGAATAGAATATTAGGAGAAAATTGATTAAAAAGAACAAGTTCTACAATCCAATATTTACTATAAACATTAGCAATATATCATTAAATGTTCCAACTAAATAAAACTAATTCTAGCACCTACAACTCTATTTACATGTCTAACACCAGTTAGTAACATACTATAATCAACTCACCTTTCCTACAACTAGAAGGGGAAGGTTACTACTTACCAGTAATTGGTAGGCTATTTCCCCCCTCCCCCCCACTTTTGCCTTTATACACCTGGGATAAGGTCATAAACCAGTATCCTCTAAAGCAGCGATTAGAGGCTGTGTGGGAATACCCCAGACATGCCTCAAAACTAGACAGTTCTCTAGATGATTTCAGAGTACTACTAACTAAATGCATGTCTTCAAAAAGAGAGGATGAGTAGGGTGAGGGGGAGAACAAACAAGTTTACTTTGTTGGAATCAAAGCTTAAAAGATTTGCTAAAATTGTTGACTAGCATGATATTTCTGCATCAGACAGACATGAAAAGAAACTGCTGTCTGCCCAAGGAACTGCAGAATGCCAGAATGCATGGGTGTAGATCCCATACTCCTATCCAGAAACTGGTGGTTTTAAAGTGAATGATAACAGGCTTGAAGCATCAATAAAGACCTACTTACTAAACAAAGCCCAAGCCAGGGATGAACTCAAACAGGGGTGTCAAGCTAATCCAGCCTCGCAGGCTGGATGAATGTTCCCGAGCCAGCCTGTGGGCTGGACCAGAAACCAACCCCTTACAGAGTGGTGATGACACCAGGTCCAGCCCATGTACCATGGGCAGCATACATACAGTGCCAGCCCCATGGCTGTATGTGGACTGGACTCAGGGGCATAGGCAATGCTGGAGCCAGCACAGTGTGTGCACTGTCTGTGGCATGTAGACTGGACTCAGTGCTACATGCAGCATGGGGGTCCAGGGCACAGGCTGTATGCAGCACCTTGCAGCAACCTGTGCTGCCTGTAGCCCACGTGCCACAGGTGACGCACCAGGCCAGGGCTAGTCCACCAACCCATGGACCAGATCACACAGCTCCACAGGCCAGACCCCGCCTGTGAACCCTACCTTCGACACACCCAATCTAAGATCCGCTGGCAATTTGCACATCCTGCCTCCCTCTTCCTCCCCTTTTGAGACACTGTAATGAACTCCAGGAATAACAGGCCTGGTATTACTCACTCAGCTGACTATAGCATAAAGATAACTTCTTCTACAGTTCTCTTTTCTCCCCTTTCCTTCCACAAGTGTAGCTCGTAGCCTGCTCCCTAAACTCTTCCTCTGCCTGTATCAGACTTCATCCTCTCACTTTTCTCCCCCACCCAATGAATCAACTGTCAGCCTTCACAATATAAGAATACTGTGATCTCTGTGGCCTAAAAAGCCTAATTGCTTCTTTTCCTCTGAATCCAGGGATTCCCCCTCTGTCTGTTCTCTCAAGGACCTCCTCTGCATCTTTTATTTCCTTCCAGTCAGGTTTATAGCAACACTATTCTACAAATATTAAATTTGTACGTCTACAAAATATCCAATGACTTCTTATTCAATGAAACCTGGCTGAGAAGATCCAATAACTTCTTCTCATGGCTTTTATTTAATTCTTAACCTTTATCACTGCTTGTTCTTGAAATGTTTTTTTTCTGAGCTCTTTGCCACTCCTTTTCTGGGTTTCTTCTTACCCCATTTTAGAATTCTATGTTTTTTTACTGGGTTGATCATCCTCTCTTCTCCCACTTTCATAAGGAGCCAGACAATGCTCTCCCTAACCCTAGTCCCTGCTTTCTCTATACTGTGCCCTCTTTAGTATGATTGCCATTTTTATAACTTGCAAATCCACTTCTGCCCTGTTGACCTACAGTGTTCCAAACAATCCCCATTATAATTTGGCATATTCTCAATCATAGCATCATAAAGTAGGGCTGGAAGGGACCTCCGTAAATCATCTAATTCAACCCCTGCCAGGATCAGCCTTTAAATTTTTTTAATTTAAACACTGAAATCTGACACTACTTCTATTCTTAACTGTTATCTTTTCCCCACTCACCATCATTATATAGCCCTATGAAACAGTACTGTGTGCTTATGTGTTTGGTTGTTTGGACTGAAGCCGAATATTCAGAAGAGCTATTTTTAAAGCAACAGATATATTTTTGAAACCAAGTATTGAAAAGTGTGAAAATCAATTAAACTAATACAAAAAGTTTTTATAAAAACATTCCTTCCCTCTGTTGATGACCCGTTTTAGCTTGAATTAATTAAATCTTTAGTAAAATTGAAGAGAATTGAGCTGGAAGCCAAATGCTACTGCATTATTTTAAGATCTTAAGAATTTTAACAAATTAAGCACATTTAAATGTATATGTATGTATTTTGGGCAAATACTGGTACAATGTAATTATGTCTGCATGCAGCCACATAGCTACAGATTTAAGATTTGCATTTACTGTAGGTATCTAGGTCCAGAAGAACCCTGACACTTGGTAGGGTTATAGCCCTTCTGTGAAGATGAAGGTTTGTGAAACATCTGGAGGTAATATGCAGCCACAGCAAGGAGCTGAGAAGACTGCTGATCAGAGAAGTAGCATTCTTCAAAGTAAGAGGGACAACAAATAAGCATTTCATCATTAGTTTGGTAACCTGCTGCAAACTACACCGGTTGTGAACCACATGGATACCAGTGATCTGGCTTTTACAATAAAACTACATGACCAACCTTGTAAGCCTGGCTCTGAAAGTTAAACATTTCCAACTAAATTCTATCTTTAAATTGTGATATTTTCCACCTAATTTACTTCTAATAACGTCTCTCCTCATTCAACACTAATGGGGAATAAGGAATTCTTAGAAATTGTGGGTAAAGAAAACATCTTGAACAGGAAAGTTTCTGGAGATGCAAGAACCATTTTTTCAAAAGAGCACATTTTCCTTTAGATAAAGGAACTAATTCCAAGACCTCTCTTCCAGAGGTTATAAGTTCTTAAAAAGCCAGCCACAGCTTTGCCAGATCAGTTATTTTCTGAGGTTAGGGTTTGTTCAGAAGTCTGGGAGGGAGTGGGAGTCTAGGTTCTAGATGTCTCGCTCAATGATGGCCAAACCATGGCTCCCCAAGCCCGCCCTTCCTCCTTCTCTCCGTCCAGGACAGCTGGCTCAGGTGCTGGGCTGCCAGGGCAGGGACTGCAGCTGCACTGCTTACCCTGGGGCACACTCCCCATGGGGGAAGCTAGAGCAGCTTGGCGCTGCAGCAGCAGGAGGGTATGCTGGGGGGGGAGGGAAGAAGGGGAAGGGAGTGTCACCTCCACTCTGGGTGGCATAGCACAACCCCTCCTCCTGCTTTTGAACTTCAGTGGAGGACTGGATGTGGCTTCCAGGGCAAGTAACTCTGGCCACTCCCGGTCTAGTTTGATCACCCCTCTTCCCATGCTCCTGGATTACAGCACTCCCATAAAACACCATGGAATAACTATACTATACCTGCAATCACTGGAACTTTGTGGTTATCATCATCTTATTCACACGTAAACCACTTTTTGTGAGTAGCATAAACTGTGCACTAAATGATTTCCTGCACCTTCTTCAAAAGAGGCTGACACTGGACACTAAGACAGGCTCCAAGACTCTACAAAACCACAGGTCAGGCTCCATATGGTCATAGGCTTCTGTTTAGACATGCTACCGATTAAGTTGTCGAAGTGAACTGTGATGTGTGCTCAGATTTTGAATAATTGTGTCCCAAGTATCTTCCTCATCTTCCAAGGGTTGACTCCAGAGTGAGTATCTTAAGGGTGTAGAGCAGGGATGTCAAACATACAGACCAGATCTGGCCCACTGACCTCGGTCATCCAGCCCATGGACTTTTGCCCCAGCTCTGGCCCTGATGGCAGGGCTTCCCATAGCAGCAGCCTGCAATTTGGACTGGGGAGCACAGAACAGCTTTTCCAGCAGAAACCAGCCAGAGCCAGGAAAAAGGTAGGCTCTGGCTGCAGCACCCAAGCTTCTGACCCCAAGTACTGCTGAAGCTGCCTGCCTCTGCAAGAATCCCTCCCAATGCAGCCAGAGCAGGGTTTGCCTGTGCCCTGGTGCTCAATCTGCCAGTGCCTGGCTCTTGCTTAGGGAAGGAGATGCAGCTGCTGCCATGGGAAGGGGATGCAGCTGCTTTGTGCAGGGGCTTTGACCTGATGCTCCTCTTCCCTTCTGAAGGAGAGGTACAGCCTCCAGCCCCTTCCCCAAGCTGAGCATTCCCAGGATTGGGGAAATGGGCTGGGGATTTTGTTCCAGTGCTTCCTCTGCTTTGCTTCCAGAGATGAGTGGAGCAGAAGAAGCCATTTCCCTATTCCCCAAAGTCTGGTCTGGAAGGTGCAGCAAATCTTTCCCAACTGCTCCCCTTGCCTTCCCCAGACCAAGACCCTATGCATTCATAGGTTGCTCTGGCTCATGCAGTTATACTAAACACAGATCAAAAATGCTAATATTCTACTACAGTACATTGTGTTCTATAACATACAAATAATGAGAACTAGAAATAACATTCATCTAAAATATTCTCTATTTCAGAACACCTAAGAAAATGGATTTGGAACGTATAGCTCTATTTTAATTCTCTTGCAAGACTCAGGGGTCACCAAAAATGAAGCAATTGTATTTCAAGCCAAACATCATCTTCAAGTGAATTAAGCAGCTGGTTTCTCCCTACATTTAATAATTTAAAATTTTCCATTTCAGATGCAATACCGTTGAGATTTATATTCTACAGGTAGAAAATCTACCCCAATAAATAATAATTTCTGTGGCATTAATTGCAGTAACAATACTTACAATTATCTTTTAATACGACTGTAATAGGCAATTCTACAAAAACAGCATTATGCATGTGGCCCTATCAAGCCATTTGCCATATTTTCTCACATACAAAATGCACTGTCTTTCCAAAAATCACCCTCCACCAAAACTGGGGTGAATATATTAAGCTTGGAAGCTAATTATCTGCCCAGGATAGAGCCCCCTGCATTGATTTCTCCTCCACAGTGCAGCAACTGTTGCATTACTATTCAAGAACCTGAGGGAGTCAATTGACTTAGTGGCTCATTGTTCTTCACTCCAGAAGTGTTAATAATCCTCTCCTTTTAAATGGTCTTGATGTTTCACTATTTGAGCTAACTTTGCTTAGAGTAATTTTGCTGTCTGCTAGTTGCTACTGCTCTCTCTCTTGTAATTTCACAGCCCTGGAGACTCTTTAGTTCTTTTCAAAATCATAGATCCACCCATGGAGACCAGCCTTCAACAACAGCTGAAGTTTCAACTTTAGTTAAGCAGGAAAGGGAAGCTGAATCAGCTGAAGATTAGGCTCTGTCCCTGCTCTATGCAGCTATAACTCTGGAAAAATCTTCTCTCTTCATTCTGCCTTCACAAGGTGAGTATTAAATTCCAGGGCACACTGTATGGGAGAAAATATGGTATATAAAAGGTTGTGTAAATGTGCTAAAACTAAATATATTAAAACTATAAGGAAATAGTCTTTAAAAACATACTACAGCTAAAAAAAAAACCTTAAAGAAATAGTTGTATTTGAAAGAACGGTGTGCCACTGTCTTAACCAAACTAAAACAGCATAAAGTTGTATGGAGACAAGCTCTAAACACCCTGTTACAAATGTACCATGATTTTAAGAGAGAGTAAACTTTATTCTTGATAAAAAACAATACTTTAACTTGAACTGATTTTTAGTTTCCTTAATCCATCAATTATATACCTGGCATGCCTGTAGCAAGACCCTGACCAAAAGCCAAAGCTGGATTTGCTGCCGCAGCTGCTGCAAGTGACTCTGCCTGTTGCCCTTGCTGACCCTGATTGGGAGTAAGAGGGCGCTGACTTGCTCCAGCACGTAGAACCTACAAAAGACCAATAGGATACTATTTTCTTAAAAGCTGAAGTACAAAAATCAATCTATATACTACAAAAGGACTAGGAGAGTTGTTTTCTATTTCATACTTTTTAGCTCTGCATTTATTTTTCAACCCTCCATCTTAATGATATCAAGTGCATAAGCATGTATATACTACTTCGATGGCAGTGTTGTGACATGAGACCGCATTAGTTCAAGGACTGCCTTGCATCTTCTGCAATTCAGAACAATGGAGCTCCAGTATGTTTTATGAAGGGCAATGATTCCAGAAGTGTCTAAAATTGTATAAATTCTTCCAAAAAGTTAAATTTGCCAACATATCAGTGAATCCAAGTAATTTATTAACTGAAAGTCAGTCCTTACCTGCCAAGTAGATAATATATTTAAGTAACGATCACTTAGTCTCAAGTTCAGTCAGTAGAAAATTTTCATTCCTGAACTTGTAATAAATTAAGACGTGATTATTATGGTAGAAAAAATTACCAGCTGTAGTTGTGAAATACTTTTCAAACACAGCCCCGTCTACAAGGCCAAACAAAACTGTGTGTGCAATGTACATCAAGTCTTCTATAGGCTTCTTCATTAGAGGGGTTTTAGGGTTTGTTTGTTTTTTAAACTTCTTGATCTAGTTATGAAAAATAAACTTTGCAAATCGTCTATTGGCATACACCATGGGGCAAAAACTTACAGCCCATGGAGCTACTGGACCTAGTGTGTGGACATGGGGCTTCAGCACAGGGAGAAGTGTTGGCTGTAGGTAGGTCCTAGCACCTGCTTCCCCAATCCCTGACCCAAGATGTGCCATTTGGCCCACAGTGAAAAAAGATTAATAACCATTGGCATAAGTCATTGGTACCCATTTTTCTTTCTGAAGAAGAAAAATGCTATTTAGAGCATCTTACACCTGAATATTCCCGCAAAAAAACTTGCATAGGAATTCTTTCTATATTCAGTTTTCATTTAACAAATACAAACAAAAAATTCCACAAAACCAAAATTTCAGATACTAATACAATTTATCAGTAACAAAGATTAACCACCTCATTAAGGGAAAGGTCAAAGTGAATAGGACTGTAGGGTGACTGAGTGAATTTCCACTCAAGCTCAAAATGAAAGGAAGTGCCATTCCTAATATAAACTACAGAATGTTAAGAATAGTATTAAGAGGTAGGTTGTAGGAGTTTTTTTGTTTGTTTTTAGCTTTTTTGAGGGAAAATAACTTACAGTAACAGTTTTTAAAGTAAGAGAGAGGTAGCTAACCATGTTAGTCTGAAGTCTGGCAGAAGACATGTCAGGGTGGCACCTTACAGACTAACTTGTTCAGAGACGGATAAGCTTTTGTAGGCTACACCTTACGATAAAAAATGCTACAAGTGGACTATGTTATGAAGGCACTGGAGCTTTTTCCTCAAGTAAAAAAGATCTTCAGCTTGAACAAGAACCATTATCATAATGGCTTCAAGTACTGCATTACAAGTGGCCTCACAGAATGAATGGGAACAGTGTTGCCCTCTCAAGCAACAGTAATTAAACAGATTTATATTTAAAAATCCTGTATTTTCTCACATACAAGGTGCACCTTCTAGGGAAGCTGGGGGGGGGGGGCGGGGTTTCCTGGAAAAGCAGCATGCCTAGAGATGCTGCTGCTTGCCTCTGGCTCAGAAAGCTGAAAGAGTGGAGCCCTGCGCTAACCCTCCCAGTCATACTTACTGAGTATTGTAGCTTATATTTGAAGCAAAAAGTAAACTGCTGGTAGTATCTTGATGAGGCTTGTGATGTGGAAACAGAACTTAATTCACAAGAATCTATCTGAAAAAACTACTTAAAGAACTAACAAACAGTCTTGCTACTACCCTTTGCAAAGGTCTGAGGCCTGGACCTTGTGCGAGAGAGTAAGTCCTCCTCGAAGCAAGAGTGTCCATAAAGTGTGGCATCCCAAGAGAGAGTCTGGATGAGTTAGCAGGCACCAGGAAGCTCCTGCTGCCCATCCAGACCATATCCTGGACTGTCACATTTCCTGGACACTTCTCAGGAGCACTTCTGCTAGGGTCACACAATCGGCCTTGTTTATGGAAAAATCTTTTTCTCCTACATTCTGTCTTCCAAAAAGACAAGGATGTGTTTTGAGTGACACTGTATGACAGAAAATACAGTATGTTAAGTGAATCTTACAAAAATAAGCCAATCTAGAATTAAAGAATAATGAAATATTTCATTATTTCATGGAGGAGGAGTGGTTGTTATTTTTATTTCAGCGACTTTTTAGCTACTATTATTTCTTCCTATCAAACAGAGCAAAATCACTGTATGGCAGGAAAAATGAAATTACAGCATATTATCCACCTTGCTATGACACTTTTACAATTGTACCCATCTCAAACGGATATTATTTTGTATTTTGATGCTCTTAAAAAGACATATATCCCAGATACTCCTCATCCATTGTAAAATAGTGTAAGTAACTTAAGAGTAACTTCAGCACAACTGTCCCTTTCCCCATCATTATCAGGAAAAAAAAATGTTATTCGGGAAGAAATGGCTGACTATGTGCTATTTCCCCCCTCCTTATTGACTATTTAAATCCCTTTCAGCTTTACATTAATACATGTGATTATTCAGGAAGTATTAATTACTGAATATTAAAACCTTCTGCCAAAAACTACAGCAACCTAGATTAAGAAATAATTTTTACTTTATTCCTTTCATTTAGGATTGTAAAACAAGGCAATAAGAAAAGATTATGCAGCAATGGAAATTAAAAAGACGCTGCAACAGTAGGTGATGTAACTGTTGCAAGGTACAAGAAAATCTGAAGAGAAATATGCAGATTGTTTTAAATAACTGAGTTGTTTAAATGCTGAAGTTGTTTAAATGCTGATAAACTGAAGTGGCAAGCCTCATACAAATAAAGTAGACTAAAAATGATTTCATCTGAGAAGGATGTACTCTACCTGTTGCTGTCCTTGCTGTGCTTGTGAAGCTGCTTGTTGATTTGCTGTGGTGTTTGCGGCTGCAGCTTGCTGCTGAAATAAATTGGCTGGATATACCCCCCATGGAACTCCATAATACTGAGGAGGAACCACTGCTGGACCTTACAAGAGAAATCATTACCACTCTTTTTACTTATTTTTCATATTGCAACACAGTCTATAAATCATGATCAGCGTGCTGACCTCATCATGCCAGAAGCTGAACAGGAAAATACTGTCCCTTCCCCAGATCAATCTATTTCAAACTTTATAAAAGAATTTGCTTTTGAATTGGAATTTTAAAAAGAGATGCTCATGTAAATCTGGTTTCATTTAGTTGTTTCTAAGGGATCCATCCATTTTTAGGCTTCATTTTAAATCTCCATTTTCTGGTTTGAAATAGAAATGCATCTAGAACGCTGATAACATTTTTTCAGTTTATTATAAGGCTAAGTCTAAGTGTACTACTGTGTATATGGAAGTACACTTACCTGTAGTTATTTTTGGACAGCAATTCCTTTCCCCTGCCCTTGAGATGAGTTTTTAGTATGCAACTGATATGGCCTAAATATATATACTGTTATCACAGTAAACACTTTTGAGTTTAACGTCACATCAAAGTTCCATTTACGAAGCGTTATAAAGGATTAATAATTGTTAGTTGTTTAATAAATGTTAATTGTTACCAACTGAATTCTAGAACAGGTAATGGACACCTATACCATCTTCTGATCTTAGATGCTCTCAGTCATCTAAGGCCTGGGCTTCTGATCTTATGACATACTTCTAACAACTAAAGCTGTACCATCACTAAAAATAAGGTATCAATACGTTACCAATGCTTTGGGTATACTTAAATTCAACGGCAAAAAGGAGACATCAAGTTTGTAAGGACCAACAGGAGTTAATGAGTCAATTTATATGTGGAAAGTGAATTAAACCTGTGATTGTAAACCAAGGTGCTGTGGTGCACAGGGGTATTTATAAGAGTACTGCACGTAAGTACTCTTAGGTGGGGAAACATCTAAACATGATTCACAAGATAAACCCACAGGTTTCAATCAGGAATCCAAAATAACAACACTATTCAGATTTGTAGACTGAGTTTTTTGTTACAGAAGAATTGCTCTATTATTTTTCTGTAGCCCAGAAATTATTGAAACAAAAGAGCTGGCATTTTCTGAGGATGCCTTGAGGCTGACAAGGTTGAGAATCATCGAACTATACTAATAAAAGCCATCTCTCTTTTGTAAACTTGTAAAATCCCCACAATTAAGTAAAAACATGTAAATGAAGATCACTACAAATTACATGCAAATTACATGCACTGTAGTCACACAAATTTCAAGTACTAGCAGATACTATACTATATAAACCCTTCCCTAACAAAAACAGAAATACTTTACACTCAGTTTCCTTTTAAAGGTATTCCCAAATGCAACTTAAGATAATGGTTAAATCATATCAGGTTTTTTCAGAAAAAAGTTCTGCCCAAATAAAAAACACAACCTCTTCTACTGCTGACAGACATGAAAAAAATACAAAAAAAATGTGCTTTACCGGAAAAAGCAGCACATTAGCTCAACCTGGCTCCACAACATCTGTATATATCAGGCACTTCAGAGGGGTTTTTTGGCGCTTTCTTCTAATAGCTGATTCAATTAGCTATTGGATAAAAGTGCCGAAAAAGCCCCACTGAAGCCCCTGATCTATACAGACACTGGGTGAGCCAGGTCACATTAATGCAATGCTTCTTTTGGTCACACGCTGGGCTTAGTGCAGGAGGCGTGCTGAGTGCTGTCTTTTTTTTTTTTTTTTTTTCCCACATCTGTAACCAGCCTTCAAGTGTCACTTCCCTTGCCTCTCCTTACCATCATAATTAGGGACCTACCAAATTCATGGCGGAAGTAGGCTGCACGGCTTCTCCTTTAATTTTGCAGAGTCCCCTGTACATTCTCCCCCCACCACTGCTGACTGGTGAGGCACCCTGTTGGTTGCTGCTGACAGGACAGGAGGCAAAAAAAGCACCATATTTAAAACTGCAGTTTTCACCTCCCTGCTGATCAGGAGTGAGCAGTGGGTCCCCTCTGCCAACTGGCAATATGGGGGGGAAGGCACATGAGGGAGCCTGCAAGATTAAAGGAGCTGCTGTGCAGCCCACTCCTGCCATGAATTCAGTAGGTCCTTAATCATATGCTGAGACATCCAGTGTGAAATCTAGTCTTTTTAAAAAAATCACAGGACATGAACTTGAAGGGACTTCAAGGTTCACTTTGTCCAACCCACGCAGAACTTCAAGAACTTTATACAAGTATCAGAAGCAGCTTAAAACACTGGTTCCACTCAGAATACTTTGTCAGTATTTATGGGCTTCTTCATGTAAAAAAAAAAGCTTTCCCCCTCATGCTGTGCTAAAGACTCAGATCAACAGGGGGTTAAAAAGACCTAGCCCTATGTCTTCCAGTGCCACCGCTGCCTGCTGGGTGACCTTAATAAACTGTCAAGGTCTCTGTTTATAAAAAGACAGTGTTTGTCCTTCTTTGTAAACTATTCTCAGATGCAATTATGATGAGAAATCTGCTAGACAAAGCTACCTTGGTATTATTTGTAACATTTTTGGATACAAATATTTAGAAATAAGTGGATGGACTGAACCCCTAAAATTATTCTTAGCTTCACAGTTCAAACACCACGGCACCTACAAGTCATTTTCCAGTTAGTAAAAAAAATTACTAGATGGCTTTGTACATTTTCCTAAGTCTAAGCAGTTACCATAATAAAAACTATACAAAGATTAGTTACCTGCTAGCGTTGCTGCTGCAGCTAATCCTGCTGCAGCGTAGGGGTCAGTACCTGGAGGAGCAGCACTAATAATGTATGGGTTTGGCACAAAAGCAGCAGGAGCCAAGCCTGCTGAGAAGACACCTGCTATATTAATAAATGAAAAAACTGAGTTTTAGGTAACAGACCTAACAAATATTATACTTCTAATCAATGTGATCACAAAGCATAAGCATATATTAAAACCAGTACTGCATATATGCTTGAGGTTTCTAAGAGTAGGCACAGGAACACAAATCACTCTTCTCTTCTTCAAGTAGCCACCTTCTCACTGACAAGACCACCTTTAGCACCATTTTCAATGATCTCATGTTGCTACTGTGCCTTTCACAACTGTCAGTGGAGTCTTATCTATGCCCCATAGACATCTATGCAGCACTAATTACTCAAGTGGAACTTTATATAGGGACTACCACATTTACTCGATTCTAGGATAACGATCCCCCCATGGGGTGGGAGAAGCCCCTTGTCTTAGAAGCAAGTATGAGGATGGTACGAGAGTAGGCAGCTGCTGTAGCTCAGACTCCAGCCCCTACCTGAGGTCTTCAGCCACAGCTGCTGCCTGCCAGCCCTTCTAGTGCCTTTGCACCCTGTCATGTCCACGCTGCAGCTGCCTTCCAAATACCCCTCCTCCATCCCCCACCCCAGGCCTAGGGGCCCTGTAGCAGCAGCGCACAGCCTTCACCACTACTACAGTGCTCAGGCTAGAATGGGGACAGAGTCAGCATGGAGCAAAGGTAAGGTGCGTGTGTGTGTGTGTGGGGTGGGGGAATGGAGAGCAGAGGTGGGGGGGAGGGATAGGAGCGGGAGCAGAGGTGGAGAGAAAGGGGGCAGTGAGGCTGCAGGGTAGGACAGGCAGAGGGGGACAGGCACAAGCAGGGGAAAGTTGCTTGACCTCTCCATACCACCTCACCCTCCCAGTGCCTCCCCCACTAGTGGGGGGGGGGAGCAGGGGGAAGAATTTAAGACAACACTAATAATTAGATTCTATACACAAAAAATTATAATAAATTTATACATTTTCCATCCATCTAGTTATTGGGGTGTCATCTTAAATCAGGTAAATATGGTATACTGTAACAGGGAAAAGATTAGGGATGGACTTTGAAACCCAAGATAGCAAAGGTCCTGAACTATTAGGTATGCTCTTGAAGCAACTTCACTGATCAAAACGTCATTTCTCTAATCAACCAATGAAGATCCAGCCAGGTGGGAAGGGTGAAAACTTCCACTGAATTACATTGATCAACATCTGATGTAGGCAGCCCTAACACTGTCCCTCTGACATATTTCTGGCTTGTCTTGCCTGGGGCAGGCTGCCACTCCAGCATAAACATATCTTTAGATTTCTCATAGCTGCTGCTGCCTTGACTCCCAAATGTAGCATCAAGGAAGCGATGTCTCCTTGTATCAAGGGCTCCTTACAGCACTGTTGTATTGATAAGCTTGGGAGCGCTCAGTATAGAGTTCCTTGCATACTATGCCCCTAAACAAAAACATGTCACACATTTCCCTGCGACACTAAGGAAATGAAGTCTGGAGGGACTCTGGATGTTTATGTATACGTAGGAGCTAAAAGACTTGGGGTTGATCATACTCATCTCTCCATTACTCTATCTGCTAACTAGGATAAAAAGCTATCAACTTATTGGAAAGAATGCAATCAGTCAATACTCCACTAAAAGACATTTTCAACTTCTATAGAAGCTTTTTGTGAGAGTATCTCAATGGATTACTACAATTAACTCAGCCTTACATCTGTGAAGCATGTTCAATATCACCACATTTCACATATGAAAGAAGTGTTTTACTTGTTTTATTTTAAGGCCATAGTGGAAGCAAATTCTCTTTGCTCCCATCCACATTTTTTCTCTACAGAACTACTTAAGCAAGACTAATTTTCAGTCACTTAAGAACAAAGTGTAGAAAGCAACCATTTAAGTGAAAAAACCTCAAAAAACCTAAATCAGAAAGTGTTCTATATGACAGTTTGTACAGAGGTGGCCAAGCTTTATGCAAGAGCTATTCATAATGACTGCTAAAATTTTTCTTTACAATGTATGTGGGCACATACTTTCTGCCATTTATGAACTATTTAGACCACCACAAATAAAAATACTTAAATCAGATCTGTGGTTAGCAAACTAAAGCAATAAAGCAGAACAACCTGCCAGGTTTTTACACTAACATGTCTGCCTTTGTTTCTAAAGTATTAAAACAGTCTTACCTATGTGTGGCTGCTGAGCTGCAGCCAATGCATACTGCTGCTGCTGGGCTGCTGTTAACTGTTGGACAGTTAGTGCATTAGTCCTCTGGAAAAGCTACAGAAAAACATTTAAGAACTCAAGTTAAAGATTTAAAGTGTGTTCAAAACTGGAACTTCTATATAAAACATAAAAAATTAAGGTTCTCTTCTGATATATTACTGCATTAGAAAATCATACCCAAATTGTGCCACACAAGTTTTGATATGTTTCTCACTGAAATGTGAAGAAGTGGAATATACTAATAATTATGCATTTTATTTAGATAAATATTTAAATGTAGATCTTCAAGCCATACCAGATTAATGTAACAATACTGCAAACAATTCCATAAACACAACACTAACCTGCTGCTGAGAATTGTAGTCAAAAAGTCCTACAGTAGCTCCTGAAGAGTCCATTTGAACTTGATTTCCAGGATAGTCAAATTGTAGCGAATCAAGACCAACTTGTTCCATGGTATCCAGATTCTGAGTTTCTGGGTTTGAGAATTCTTCGACCAGAGGTTTGTGGGCTGTAGGATTGGGAATTGGACCTAATCCTTCTGTACTGTTAGGGTTAGGACCTAAACGCTCAGCTACTTCTGTTGGAGAGGCTTGTCGACTTCCAGGGGTTCGACTGCATAGAGGAAATTAAAGATAGCCTCTTACAGCCTTCATAAATTAAATTTATGAATAAAGCATTTTAAAAGCTTATTGAAAGATAAACTTGAAACGTGAAAAAGTTAACAAATATTAGCAATAGATAACATTTTAACTAGTTTAACCAGCCTGTGAAGATGGCTCAGAATAAAGGGCACCTTTATCTTTACTTGCAGTATACAGTACACTGAAAAATACTTTCAGGCTGTTCTAAGCAAATGAACTGAACTACATATTACCTCCTTAATGATTCTGGAAGGGTCTCCTCTGGGAAGTGAAATTATATCATCATAATTTTGGTCAAGGTAAGACTGGGGAATAGAAATCAGCTAAGCACATCTACTTCACAGAGGCAGGGAGACATGCTGTGTAACAAAGTGGTCAAGTAGAAAAAGTGTTTTGACCTCTTAAAAGCAAGTAGAACAGACTACACCACTGCAAACTATGGAGGGCAACAGTTCTGCCCCATTTAGTTGGGGACTGAAAAAGAAATTATTCTGAACTTTAAAAATGTAACAGATTATAGCATAGCAATAACTAAACAAACAGGTAAAGCTGAAACAAAATCATGTTGAACTCATTTTAGGTGCAACTCCTTTCATATCACTTAAGCTAGCCCAGAGGACAGATATGGCCCATTATTTCAGAGGATGATCTTGGTGCATTTCTTTCTGCAAGGGAAGGTTAGGTTATACCGGAAAGTTTTAACTGCATCACAGCCTACAAACTATAGTCAGGACAAGTGTAAGGGAGCAAATATCTTCATGGAAGCTAAAGCATATTTTGGGGGAGGGGGCAGAAAAAGGGGGGAGAGAAGAGAGCTGGAGAGCGCACCTATCAGACAGTGTGCCTGTTAAGCTGGTCTTACAAGTTCTAACACTGTTTACATTCAACTGCTACTGCTCCTTCCTGCTATACCATAATGCTTTTTCCTTTATAGAAAAAATATACACGAAACAGACTATGAATAAAAATACATACCCTTTTCCTTAGACAGTAAAAGCAGGATTGGTAGGCAGAGCATTCAATTCCTCAAGAGAGGTGTTGTATCAGGCCATGTCTACAATATTTTTGCTAATATTATTGTCAGTCAGGGAGGAATGGACAATTCCTGACAACTGTGCTCGTAGAAACACCTATTTTTAAATTAAGTCTTACTAGAAAAAAACCCCGCTTTTACTAGTTAACCTTATTTTTCTTTTTGGAGTTCTACCATTATGGAGTGCAGCCTTGACAATGTAAGTTGTGTCTGCCTTAGGAATGCTTTGATACAACAGCATTTTGGTATTTCTATATTGGCAAAGTACTCCTAGAGTAGATGCAAGCTCACTCCTACCTTCTCTCACCTATACATTATTCTACAATTAAAAGTTACTTTCACTGATATAAACACAAGGGTGTCTTCAACAAATCTGCATGCAACTGAAATTTTCTAGTGTGATCAACAGAGATCCAGGTTTTCTGTTTGCGATAGAAAAACATGGTAAAACCCAATTTTCTCATTTTAAGGAGAAAAACAAAGGAAATGGTGGGTTTCCACTTGCAGGCTGGCAGAGTTCCAGCCTGCAAGGGGCTGGGGGAAGCGGAAGGAGGGGCCATGTGCATATACACACATGCACATGGGCACCAGGCAGCCTGGAGAGAAGATCCCCACAGGTAAGTCTGGCGGGGGGGGGGGGGGGCAGGGGATTGAGACCCCCATAGTGAGGGAGTTGGGCAGGGCTGTTGCTCATGCCCAGCTCAGGTGGTGTGTAGGGCTTGGGACCTGGTGCGAATGCATGAGCACAGGATCAGGGCACAGAGCGGGAAGGGGCCGCAGATGGCGGTGGAGGGGCTGGCTCACCGCCACTGCACACACTCCGGGGGGGGGGGGGGGGAATGGGAGGCATGTGCCCCCAGATTTGTATGTGGGGTGGGTGCAGGTTGCCTGCTGCAGGCTCAGGCTTCCTGCCCTGCTGCCCTCCCCCTGGGGGCCTCTGGGACCTGGTGGGCAAGACCCAGAGGGGCAAGGCAAAGCCAGGTGGGGAAGCTCGGTACCACCACCAGAAACCCTGTGCCACCATGGCGAAGCACCCCTGCCAACCTGACAGCAGCGAGGGGCACAACTCTGCACAGTCGCACCTGATGCTGCCAGGTGGGCATGGGGTGCTTTGCCACGGTGGTGTGGTGCTTGTGGCAGTGGCATAGGGCTTCCCTGCCCTGCGCTAGGTCTCGCCTGCTGGGCTGCAGAAGCCCTGGGGGTAGGGCAGCAGGGCATGGAGCCTAGGCCCACATCCGTTCCACCCCCCAACCTCTCCATGGGATCCACTCGGGACGTGCCACCCATGGGGGGAGAAGCCAAGCTCCATGCCCCATGCCACTACAGCTGACATTGCCTCCCACATGCAGCAGCTGGAGCTTAGGTACTGCTGCAGGGTGGCAGGGTGCTGTGGACTTGGGTCTGTGACCCCACAACTGGCAGCTGGGGGCCCCCTCCAGCAAGGCTGGGGGGTGAGAGACTATGGCTGGGGAGTGAAGGACACAAGCAGGGATAGGAGGCCTGTGGGTGGGAGTGAGGGCCAATGGCATAGGCAGGGCACCAGTGTATTAGGGCTGCTCAGCAACACAAAGCAGTGAGGGGCACAAACACAGCTGGACCCATATCCTGGTGAGCAAAGGGGGCAGGGAAAGTGCTGATTTTTCATGATAAAACACACCAACTCAAATGCCAAAAATGTATAGGTATTTAGAATTTATTTCATTGTAGTGGTAATATAGTAATATATTTCTTTATAGGCACTAGCAGGCTTCTAAATTGCTTTAAACTTGTAAATATATCAACAAAACATTGTGTTCAACTGATACCTACGTATATTGTGGCATTTCATGGATTTTAGGGATTTAAATAAGAGTATTCACTATTTTTATCAGAGAATTTGCAATTTTTCAACAGAGAAAACAAGGATCCCTGGTGATCAAAAGGTGAAAATCAAATTTTTGAGTGAAGGCAAGGATACTCTTAAGATCTATTTCTTTTAACAAACTGCTTAAAAATAGAGAATACATATCATCACTGAAGCACTAAAATAGTTGCACATTATGACAAATTTCTATATGTATTTAAGAATGCCTGGAACTTTTATCAGCTAGTAACTGAATCAGGATTCAAAAGTACATGTTAAAAAACCACCTACATTCCTTATTATTTGCTTGTAATATGTGGTATAAATAAAAGTAGGAGTCTAACCAAAATTATGCATTCGTTAAATAATTACACATTGAAACTTACAAAAACCAAACCAACAAGAAAATCCAGAGAGAGAATGAGAGATATTACAAGGACAAAAGGACAAACACTTTTTTATGAAATAGCTATATATATATATATATATATATATATATATATATATATATATACACACACACATATATACACACACACACATACACACACACACACACTTAAAATAGGTTTGCTCATTAGAGTGGTGCTCTTTGGTTGCTATAGTTAAAGTTGTGTCAATACTTCAATTATAAACCTCTATTTTGGAGGGACATAACTCCACTTCAAATTGACCACGTTAGACAGACTGCCATCTTTATTTCTTAAGAGGTTTACTGGCTTTGGATGCTTTTTTGCACTACTTTAACTCAAAATATATAATCTCTTTAAAGGATAGTTTGGCAGACATATAGTTTAATATTGTTATTGCTTCTGGTAAGGAAAAAACAGGACTAAAAATAAATTTATTCTGTATGTACAATATACAACATATGAAAATTTCTAAACCAAAGTGGTGCTTTTGATACAGTAGCATGCATCAGAAAAAATATATATCTTCGGGTTTTTATTCTGGCATAAAGTCAGGTAATTTACCTATCTAAAAGATTGAAAATAACCCTGGAAAAAAGAAAAAAAAAAGGATCCTCAGAACTTATATAAGTACTCATTTCTTAATCTTCCAAAATTGTAATTAAGGACCCCAAACATTTAAACGTTAAGGGGCAATTATAGATCAGTGGAAATAATTCCTTGAGTTTTGTGCACCCCCTTTCTTTTCCCTCTTGTATCAACATGTTTTTGAGCAGCAGCCTATATCCTAGCTTTCTGATTTAGTTTATCTTTGTATTCAAGACATTACATAGGTGATTAGATGCCAGGGTGATCATCCTCCTTCAAATAGCAAATGCTTGTGCCTCTATGCCTGGGACCAAAAATTCAAATGCCAAGTTTGGTCCTTCTCTTTCCAAGGCAAAGAAACAACAAAATAGCTAATGACAGTTACTTATCTAATAATCCGCATTCAAAATCGTGTTGACTAGTTCAGAAGAGAAATGCATTTTTTTCTCTTTGCTCAAATACAATAGCCTTTGTCGAAAAATTAATTCAGGTTTCCCACAGGGTATGCAATGTAAGGGTGCACTGCTCCATAGCAAAGGTAGACATTAAGTCAAAATTGTGTAGGGCTAGCTCCCTAAAGCAGGGAATCAAGTATAAAGAGTTAAGGTTAAAAAGAAAGTCAGAGGAAGAAGTTTAGTTTATAGTTTTGTTAACAGGGTGAAAACTTTCAGTCCCCTTTAACACATTTTACATACTACATTTTGCAGGTACTTTGAAGAAATACTAAGCTTAAAAAGTAAGATGAACTTACTCATCAGAAATGACACACAGGCTAATGACATTGTAAACGTGGCACAGCAGGAAGGGAGTATGTAAGGTAAGAAGAATCAACCTGCAGCTGGATAAATGCTGGAATTTGACACACAAACCAGAACTGTAATAATTCCTAGAGACATGCTTGTCTTCTTGAGAAACAGTTAAACGCTTACTTAAAATCTTTGCAATCGGCATCCATTCCATTTGGCAAACCTCTGCCATTTATTTTAGAAACATCCTCATCATCTCCTTGTTTAAGATCTCTGTTTTTGTCCTCCTCAAATGGAGAAGCCTTGCCTTTCTGATCTCCTTTCTCTGGTCCATCTGTTTCAGCATCTCTAGTGCCCTGAGGAAAAAGAATCTGTTTGATTCTGAATATTCAACAGAACACAAAGGAGCACCATCAGGTGGCCTAATTCTACACTATAGTGCATGTAAACAATACAAACATTTTGTTTTAAATGAAATTGCATCTGGTGAGTAACTTGATGGGTATCAACCATATGCAATTTAGAATTGCCAAAATATGAAAGGGAATGTCAGGATTTATAATGGAAGAGCTAACTCAACCTTAACTATAGCGGTGCTGGTAAAGTAGTAATGTCATGTTAGATTGCTAAAACTATTTAACATAGTTAAAAAAACCTTAGTTTTAGAACATAACCAATATGACGCTCTAGAATAAAGAATTCTGTATTTTAAAGCTAGTTGTTAATACCTTTAGCAGCAAAATCATTTACCCGGTACTATTTTTTCTACTTCAAATGGTTTTTTTTATTCAAACGTATTTGGTAGATAAACACGATAGTATCCCACAAGCTGTATATTCAAGATCTCTAAACTGTTTCTCACTAACCCCTTCATGTTAGACTCCTCCAAACAAAGAAACTGTGGGTAAGAACACTGTATTTCCTCAGCAGAAGGAGCACAAAGAGATGAGTAGACAAATGCAGTACAAAATTTAACTGTGTTAAAATAATATATGGATTACAGTAGGTAACTATGCAAATGTAAAGCATTATATTACTTACAAAAGCTCCCTTCCTAAATCGAGAATCCAATTTATCTGCTGGAGAGGAACTTAACACATATTCTACCATGCTCACGCCAAGGCCACCACTTTCTGATCGAGGAGACAATACAGCATTTACTTCACTGTTTCCATGAAAACCCTGTCCAGGCTTTCTCTGGACCATAATAGGCTGGGACATAGAGTGGTCTGTTTAAAATAAATTCATAAAATAAAAATTACTGAGTGGACTTTCACAGAGAAACTTACAAAGTTTTTAATTTCACATCACCAGAAGAGATAATAACGGTAATAACATGATAATGTCAGTTTTATTCTTGAAAGTTATAACTGAATACATTTAATAAAAATTCCAAACCTTAATTTTAAGGAGTTAATTGTTACTGGCATATCACTATAGCTCATTCAGTATGGATTTTTTTTTTAGTCTGGGTAAGGAAAAACAAGCTTAAAACTGAATGTATCCTAAGGTTCATAAAACTTTTCAGATAACATGTAGTTAGCAGAAATAATCTTTAATTGCATATAGATCAATGACTTACGAGGAGTTCCCCATGCAGTCTCTCTCCACTCATCACCAAGGAATATTCCTTTTTGTCCATCTTTTGCTGAATCATCAGGTTCCCAAAACTTTTTGGCAGGTAAAAGCTATTTGAAGAAGGGAAATTACTTTACTTCATTCAAAATGTTACTTTACTTTATGGATAACCAAAATTTTAAAACCATATGACAAAAGGGTTCTATTTTATAAGTAAAACAAAGTAGTCCAGTAATTTTGCAATATTACAATAAGTTTTGTAAGGAAATAAACTGTACTAAAATAACATTTAGAGAGTATCAAAAGATAGCATCTAGTTTTAGGAATGGATTCCTCAAGAAATGACAATCCACTGTACTGAAGACGTATGGTTATTCAGAGCACATACAGGATGCTGTGGGATCACAACGCTAACCCCACTGATGTTCCTCAAGGGTCAACCTAAAGAAATGCCACCCCTAAAACACAAAGTCAATCAAGCCATCTAATAAAAGGCCAAAACCTAGAGGTGGTTTTCATGAGATTGTATCTACACAGAAATGGACCAAGTTCTCAAACTTCAAAAAGTATTAACTATGTGATGGTTAGTTAAATGTCTCTAGGCAACTCCAACCCTGCCATATTTGAATGAGGGACCTAGAGATTAGAAACTTCGTACCAACTATTTTCTTTTAGCAGTGTGCTTTTCTCGAAGTTACTGAATTTTCTCACATAGAACACGTATTTTTCCCCACCCAACTGGGGTGTGTCTTAAGTGAGGAAAGCTTTCTTTGCTGGAAAAGCAGCATGCCTGGAGACGCTGTGTATACCATGCAGCTGCCACTTACCTCTGCTAAGCAAACGGAAGGGACAGTCTTCCGTTAACCCTCTCATAGCCCCAGCTACTGGCTCGGCACTGTAGCTGATGCCGGAAGCAATTACGCTGCTGGCAGTATCTCGATGAGACTTGTGAAGTGTAAGCAACACTCTATTTACAAGAAGTTATATAAAGAACTACTTACAGTAAAGAAGTAACAGTCTTGCTACTTCTCTTTGCGAGGGCCCTAACCTTGCGCGACAAAGAAAGTTCCCCTGGGAACGTATGTCCAGGAAGTTTGGCATCACAAGACAGTCTGGTGTACCAGGAAGTTCCTGATGACAGACTTTCTAGACATTATATGTTCCCAGGAGGATTTACTTTGTCACACAGCTGCCCATGACTCTGGAAAAATCTTTTCTGCTTTCCAAAAATAAGGTGCGCGTCTTATTCGGGTGTGCAATGTATGCAAGAAAGAAAGAGTATTACTTCTAAAGCTGGAAAAATCTTACTCCATTTCAATATTAGAACATCATGTTCTGTTCTGTCTTTCAGTAAAGTACTCATACTGCAGTATTATAGAAAGCAAACACTACATCCAACATTAAAATATATGTTTTCATTCCTAATAATTCTTTCTACCCTATTACATTGCTACTGATATTTATTATAGTGGTCAAAATAATGCACATTAAAGTCCTCAAGATACATTAAGAACAAGTTTGTCTTTATCTATACATGTGCAAAAATTACAAGGAAACACATAACACTCTGGTTTTGTAAAAGAATAATAAAAAACATCCTTCCTATGCAGCCAGCTTCAACAAGAGGAATGGGGAATGCTCTCAGTCCTGCAGACAGTCAGGATACCTTCCTGGGAGGAGAGCGTTGTACACGTCAACCACCATAGACTGAGGAATGCAAACAAGACAGATCTCTCCCACTTCTGGGCAACAACTGCCTTAGCCACAAAGCCACAGGGCAAAATGGATGTCCCACACTCCATTCCTTCAAGTACACCTAATATTCAGGCCCTAAGGAGACTCGGGTACAGAAGCACCTGGGATAGGTGATTCCTAGACAACAGTAAGCAGGAGCTTACACCGACATGTTCAAAATGCTACGTTTTCAACACACACAGATCAATTCTTGCTTAGAGCATATGCATTCTGGTGGGACTCTGCTGAAATGCCCAGTAGAGAAAAAGCAGATTCAGACTAAAAAGTAGTTACTTTATGTTTTTAATTCAGACCCAAGAGAGTCTTCTACAAAATTGTTAATGAAATGATATATCATAGAATCAGAGAAAATTAGGGCTGGAAGGGACCTCAGGAGGTCACATCTAGTCCAACCCTCTGCTCAAAGCAGGACCATCTTCAGCTAGATCACCCCAGCTAAGGTTTTGTCTAGCCAGGTCTTAAAAGCCTCTGAGGATGGAGAGCCTCTTTGGATAACCTGTTCCACTGTTTTACTACCCTCCTACTGAGAAAGGTTTTCCTAATATCTAACCTAAATTTGCTGCAACTTGAGACCATTACTTCTTGTTCTCTTATCTGCCACCACTGAAAACAGTCCAGCTCCATCCTCTTTGGAACCTCCCTTCAAGCAGCTGAAGGCTGCTATTAAATCCCACCTCAGTCTTCTCTTCCCAGGCTAAATAAAGTTCAGTTCCCCCCGTCTCATCTCAGAAGCAATGTGCCAGTTCATACCCATCCATGACAGTGCTCCAGTCATGTGAGCTCCCACCACCTCTCTGCTATGCCAATTTCATCATAGTTTCAAGACTGTGTGAGGACTTCCAATTCTTCCCGCTTGTTTCCCAGGCTCTGTGCATTCATGTACAGACACCTGAGGTAATCAGCCAATTGCCCTACTCTCCCAGGAAGGACGAGAAGGCCTCCTCTGCTGCCCCCTTCTGCTTGCACTTCCTCCAGATACAGTATCACAGGTCACTCACTTCCCCATTTACCTCAGTTGGTCTCCATTCCCTAGCAAACCTAGTTTAAAGCCTTCCTCACTAGGTTAACAAGCCTGTCTGTGATTCCCTCTTTTCGTGAGGTCGAACCTGTCTTCTCCTCCTGGAGCAACATCCCATGGTCAAAGACAAGCTGGTTACACCAACTGTGCAACCATGCATTTATCTTCAGGACGTGTCCATTCTTGCCCAGGCCCTTCCTCCTGACCGGAAGGATTGAGAATACGATCTGAGCCCTTGTCCCCTTCACCAATGCACCCACAGCCCTTGAACACTTTTGATCTGCTCAGGGTCTCCCCTGGCAGTATCACTGGTGCCCACATTGGTGAACAGCATGGAGTAGTCACAGGGCCAGATGAGTCTCAGTAATCCTTCCATAACATCTTGGATCTGCACTCTGGGCAAGCAGCAGATCTCCCCAAGACAAAAGGTCAGGCTGGCAAACGGATGCTTCCACACCCCTCGAAAGGAAGTCTCCAACCACCATGACTTGTCATTTCTTCTTGGTGGCAGTGGTCCTGATCCTTCCAAACTTGGGGAGGCCTGGCCTGTCCTCCTCCACCAACGGAACATGCTCATCCTGTTGCTAGGGCTCCATATCTGTTTTTCAGGTGAACTGCTGCAGATGCTTCCAGTTTCCACCTTCCTGGGAGTCCATGTCCTCTCTCCCTTCTCTAGTGCTGCCTTTTGGAGTCCTTCCTCCACAGCCTTAGAGGTCCTTTAGCATCCATTCAACGAAATTCTCATGGTGGAGGATGTTTTGGAGCCTTGTCACCTCCCCCTGTAGCCTTCTTGCCTGCTCCCTGAGGGATACCACAAGGAGGCACCACTCACATTTGGGCACTCCCACACCTGGCTGTCACAAAGCAACCTGCAAGCCAGTCTCCACAGTGCCAGAACAGGACCTGGGGGGAAGCCTCGACAGTGAGCAGTCCTGACGGGACAAGCACCTCACAGGTGCAAGCAGAGGCAGTGGCAGCAGCTCTGGCACCAAGACATCCTCCACTTATTTCTCTGGGTCTCTTAATCTGCCGCCACTCTCTTGCTGCTCTTCCAAGCAGATCTTCCCTAGTGAACTCACCTGTAAGCTGGCCTGTTTACTGCTCCATGGTCCAAAAGGTTCCTTTTCTCCTGCTTCATCTCAACAAAATGTAAAGGCTCCCCTTGAAAAAAGGGCAAACTGACCTGCGAACCGACCTTCCCAGAGCAGGATTGGGCGCCTGGTGCCTGGCTTCTCTCCTTCCCAGTGAACTGCTTTCAAACTAATTGCCCTGTTTACTGCCCCTGTTCGCTCACCAAGGGAACCCTTACTTGATCCCCTAAGAAGGCAATAACTGGAGTTAAAAGGAATGGCCTGCGATACTCAGATGATCAAACTTGATGATTTAGTGCTCCCATCTAACCTTAAAATATGAATCTATGGCTAGTTTTATGCCAGGTTTCTTTGAATACCTCAGTTTAGAGAAATAAAACATTTTCATAATTCTGCAAAACACCTTTCTTGAAGTACGGCACCCAAAACTGGACGCAGTACTCCAACTGTGGTCTGACCAATGCCACATGGAGGGGAAGTATAACATCCTTGGTTCTATTTGTCATGCCAAGCCAAGATCTTTTTCTTCTTATACAACAGTTCAATCTCATATTTCAACAGTTCAGCTTCCTGTGCTCCAATACATACTCTATACCTTAAGAGGCTGAAATGAACTGTTTGGAATTTGTACAGAGTTCCTAAATGAAAGAATTCTCCATTTAAATTTCACTTAACAGTGGGAGTGGAAGTATATAGAGGGCTCTCTAGACATTCAGGTACAGGCCATATAGTATCTGATGCGTGATCCACATAATCATGCCTCCTGCCAGCCTATACATGCACGGTAGGAGATGTGCTTGTGGGATCCAGCATCAGATCAAATCACGCTTTATTGCTGGTGCAGCACGAGTCCGGGATCATGATCCTAGGCTCCCCCAGTACCGAAGGCAAGTTCCTGTGCTGTGACTCCACAGCTGACAAGTTTCACAGCATACCATGTGCTGCCCCTGCTGCAAGCCTTGTCAGCTTAAAAAGGAGTGCAGCAGGTGATGTACCCCTAAAACTGAGCGCCTCAACAGCTGATGGGGATCCCAGCCACAGGGGAGGACCTGGCTACACGTTCAATTAATGGCATAAGAAAAAGCCACAAAGTTATCCCACATTTTTTGTGGAATAACTATGTAATTTATGCCTTCTTTTATCACACCATTAAGTAACTGAACATGCACCTGGGTCACAACAATGCCTGATTAACCAATTAATCAAGCCTTAAGTGTAATGTGTAGATGAGGCCTAGGTAGGAGATTTCCCTGCTTCAGGCGGAAGTTAACTTTCCTGATGTAGTTTAATTTTGCTTGCCAATGAGTATGGCATACATCAAATCTCTATTAAAATATTACGATTTAGTTAGAGCCTTTCAAAGAGAATGAACAACTCAAATGTTTATCAATTATTCCTTCTGTCATATCAGGAAGAAGAATGAAAGAGGAACAGCCTGTCCCTTTCACAAACATGCCAAACATCCTATTAAACCAGCTGTACAAGATAGAATCAAGAGTTTAAAACAGTTCTTACAGATTAAGGTAAAAAAGATCATTATGATCATCTTGACTGACCTCCCACATGACAAGCTTTTCACTGTATTTTCTGTATCTAATCCAATCATCTCTACTTGAAGAGAGGCTGTTTGTTGGGGTTTTTAAAAAAAGACATTCAGTACTGACTTACGGACTCCGTGTAATGGAAACAAAAAATTACCACATCCCTTGGTAAACTGGTTCAGTTTCATTACCCTTAACATTTAGAATCATGTTTTATTTTCAATTTCAGCATCAGTTTCCAGAGACTGCATCTTGCTATGCCTGTGATAGATTGAGTCATTTAGTACCAAATACCTTCTCCCAGCAGAAAGGCAATTTAATCGTAATCCATAAATCTCTAAATTACTCTTTAATCACCTAAATAGACTGAGCTTCTTCATTCTCATTTAAAGATTCAATATTCTTGTATCACTGCCCTGAAACATATGCATTTAATCCAACCTACTCCTTGACATGTTACACTAGAGCTGGATAGTATTCCAGAAGTTGTCTCATCACTACACAACTGCTTTTATCTTCCTTGCTCCTAACCATGAACTACATGATTTTCTTTTTGTAAGGTTTGGTTTAACCCTTGGAGATATGCTCTTCTAAACCTATTAATTGCTCGACTATTATTTTATAAACACACCTTCTCAACCAATGAGTGAATGCCCAAAATGTGTCACAAGAGGAAGACTCATAGAAGATACAGAAATTGGGGAAAAGCCTCCAAGATAAGACTAAGATATAAGACAAAAGAATGAGATTGTACAGGCAACTGAAGGTATAGTCAGCTTTCAGGTGACCAAAGCAGAAAGACAGCGGATCTTTTTCCAATGAAAACTTTTCTTTTGAGGCTGGCTTCTGACAGATTAAACCATCACAGTATTGCAAAACGTAAGTGGATCAAGAGCTCTTAGCTTTTAACTTGATGGTGTACAGTTCTGGGCCAGTGTGTATTAAACTTATGAATTAGCTAAATAAAGCTATTAAACCAAATATTGCTATGTGAAGAACTGCCAATAAGTGGTCATACTGAATGGCAAGATTAGTCTTGGGATATCCAACCCAGTCTTAAAATCATTAAATCTGTATTTTAGAACTTTTACAGCCTGACCGGTGAAAAGTGCAAATATGAAAATGGGAAGTGTTTAGGCTCAAGTGGATATGAAAAAAATAAACCGACTTAATTAAGAACATAAGCAGGAATCAGCTACATTTCATGAAAAATCAAATCTAGAAAATACTACATAAAGAAGAATACAACAGTGTCTTCATTAGGGACAGGGATATAGGTTGTAACTATGTTGGTCTAAGGACATAGAAAGGCAAGGTTCTTCGGGTAAATCTGATATCTTATTAGACCAACTCAAATAGCTGGAGAAAAATCTTCTTTGCAAGCTTTTGAGTAGGATAAGCAGCTGTATATTTTATCAGCATATTTATTCACATATTTAAGGACAATTACTAAGCCATAGTTTGCAAAATATGATAAACATAAGATTTCACACAGGTTTTTGGTTAAAAGGTACAAAACATTATTGAAGAATTAAAATTAGGACACAAGATTAAAAATTGTATTTTCTGCATTCATAAGAATCACGATTAAGTAGCACTGATGAGACCATATCTGGATTATTATAAATCTCAACCCTGTGGCCTTCAGCATCAAGAAAACAAGTTGGAGAGAGTTAACAAAAATAAAGAAAAATATAGCAGTACTAGGATGTTTAAGTGGGCAAAACAATTAGCGAGGAAAGGAAAAATGAAATTTAGAAAGAAAAATGCTTTAAGTTCCTAACAGCAAGACTTAATAACATCAAACTAAACCAGATAAAAGCATTTGAGAATAAACTACAAACACTTCACTACGTCTTATGGGTGATACAGGAGTAATTAATTCATTTCTGCAGGGAGTGGAACTTGATTACTACAAGGAGACAAAAAACAAAACCAGAATCAAAACCAGAATACCCTGCCATTTGATCCATCTTTCACAATTCCTTAGTCTTCTCAAGAAATGATAACATGAATCAATCCATTGAGCTGAATCAGCAAATGCAGAGTAAGATACTTTAAAATATACTGAAGATGCAATCCAAATGAAAGACAGGAGAGTTAAGAACCTATTAGAGAATTAGATAACATGATTCTAGTACTTATTACACTAGAAACTCTACTTTCATCCAAAATGCCCCCAAAAGTTTTCACTTTCATAGCTCAGCAGAAAATCACAGAAACAAATAAAATACCCTCAATAAAGATGTCTCCCTCAATCTGAGGCTACCATAAATCAATCAATAAGCTCAGCAATGACCTACTCCGTATATTAAAAAGGAACATTAACACTAAGACACAACAACTGGACTATCTCCCATGCCACCACTCCAAAGGGCCCTGTGCAAGTGTATAAACCGCAGCAGGTTCTACCTATGCTCCCAGTCAGGCATCACAACAAGGGGGTAGACAGCATTTTTGGGTAGCGGACCAGAATGACCCAGCTCACGTCAAAGACCAGCACCAGCACCTGGCCACTGCTACAACATAGCATGGCCAAAGTGTCCAGCAGCAGTGTGGGCAAAGCCCCCCACTGCCAAAGCATCCACTTTGTGGGTCCAATCCAGTGGCTCCACAGGCCAGACTGGGCCATGGACTGTAGGTTGCTGATCCCTGATGTAGGCATAATGCTGCTGCTTTTGTTTATTCAGGGAAAAAGAGCAGCCCTGCTTTTACTCCTAGATAGGGTAGCAGTTCCCTTGCTGCTAGCCAGGTATCTTGGGAAGGAGGTTCCTCCTGTCATTACTACTTTAAGTGGTGAGGGAGCCATGAGAGGCCATGCCAGGTCCTGGTATACCTGGGACCCTGTATCAAAGTAAAAACTGGCTGTAGCGATTAGAGGCACAACTACTAAATGATAAGAACCCTTCATTAAAAATCAGAAAACACATAAAACAATTTTAGCAGCAGTTTATTAGATCAGTAAGTATCAATCTGGAGAAAAATTCTCATTAACCAGAATATCAAATTTGGTAATTTTTTTTTCCAAATCCATAAATTGTGGCTTTCACAGAAAGACCACAACCCAAAAATAACTCAAGCAAATGAAGCTTAGATAGTACTGCTGTTTTAATGGTGAAAGCCAGTAACCAAACATCTTATAAGGCATATTGTTTAGCAGTTAAAACCTGAATTCTACATGCAGTCTCTGTGTTTAATACTTCGATGTGATTTTATAGATAAGCCCTAACACTGGTTTCTTTACATTCGCAGTCAACACTTAAGTAAAGTAATCTAGAATATGGCCAGTTTGCATTTTATATATCTAATATATATCTGCATCTAATATATCTATCTATATCACACACACACAACTTGCCCCCACAGAGCTCAACCTGCCCTCCCAGTATGCCATCAAGTCCCAGGAAGAACCTGGTGCCATCCCTGGTGCAGCTCCAGGAGCGGCAGACGCCACCTGCCTGCAGCCACTAGGCTGCATCATGCCCCAAACCCCCTGGCACAGCACAGCCCAGCAGCTGCAGGCAGGCAGCATCCGCTGCAACCTGGGGCTGCAGCAGGCTCTCCTCAGTGCTCAGGACAGGCCGCAGCAATGCAAGGGGGGCTGCTGCCACCCCAAAATGTGCTTTAGCTCCCCCCCCACCTGCCCTCCCCAGCACTGACACCAAGTGTGGGCTGCCCAGGGGGCGCGGGCCCCCAGATCTACACACAGGATAACAGGAGGTTGCTCCTGCTGCCTGGGGCCAGTGGTGGCAGCAGTGTTCCTGGCGCTGGGCACAGGGTTTAAAAGATTAAATCTTTTGTGAAATAAAATCTGGTTAATCTGTCACTCTGAGGGGATTAATACTGAGGACTGATTATCCATGAGCTATTAACAGAAGTCAGACATTTTCATCCGTTTGCAAAATGCATTTTGCATGATACTGAGAGACAGTAATTTAACATTCATAATGAAGCAATATATAAAAATTCTGAGTGCAAACATTATGCCTTCTGGCTTACTATCTAAGAACTGTATGATTATACAGATACTTATGTAAATTTGTTTCTACAAAAATTCAGAGCTTGCTACCTACAAATTAGGAATTATATTATTATACGTAAAATAATTTAAGATGTGTCAAACGCAGCCAGCAGAACCCTTCCTTCAGCCTACTAGGCTCTTTGACAGGCCCATTGGGCCATGGTTGTTGGCAGCAGCCGGGGGTAGGGAGGAGGCGGCGGCTTTTCCAACAGCCCTGCTGGCTCTGCCACCCTGGATTTCACTTGGGGCAGGGATGAGTTTGACACTCCTGATTTAAGATTTTTGTTTTGGATTTAGATGGCCTTATTGCAAAATGGAATGATTGATCACCCAACTCTAAGCCAAGAAAAGATGAATGTATGCAGTGCTTTGTGTGCATCAGTTTGCTTGACAAGCACTAGATGTGCACCGATAATATCAGTCCCATATTGGATCGGCACTGATACAGGGAAAAATCGACAGTATTGGTAATTGGCTTTTTTTGGCTGATGCAGCCGATAATGTTGTTGATAATTGCTCCATCCATGCACGGGGCCAGGAGCACAGCCTGGTGGCTTGAAGAGCAGCATCTGTTGTGGGGGAAAGGAAGGGCCGTGGGAGGGACAGATCAAGGGCTCTGCAGTGAGGGAGTGGGGCTGGGGCAGGCATTGCACAGCTAGGGCAGGAGGGGTGCAGGATTGGAGCTCGTCCAGGAGGCAGAGGGAGGGGGCTCCTGCTGCTACAGCACCCTGGGAGGGCACTGAGGGGGGAGGGAAACATGCGCTCCAGGGTCTTTGCAAGGGCAAACTGCCCCTGTGGACTGGACTCATCCCAGCAGGGGGCTGGATTAAGCTGTGCTCAGGGCAGGAGGTGGCATGCTGGGAAGGGGGCTACAGTGAATTTTGGGGTGGCTGTAGGCCTCCAGGTTCCCTCCCAGTGTCACTGCCACCTGCCCCAAGCACAGCCCAGCCCAAAAAAATCTCTATTGGTGTACCCCTAACAGGCACTATGGAGGGCACAGGTCTGTACCTTAAATTGACTAATTGTGAGAAGCAAATTCCATTGTGATTTTGTGTGTGAGAGCATTTGGAAGTGACTAGTTGTACTTTAATAAGAGATAATGAATTAGTCAAAACACCTTGTGTGGAAGTCAACAGGATGCCAGTGGGGATTCGACTAATAAGAAAGAGCAAAGTGATAATTTAATCCAGTGATTAATTAACAAGATTTCACTATACAATGTATCCTCACATCTGTCGGTCTTCACATGAATATATCTTAGTACAATTTGCATCTGCCTGCCTTGACTTGGCTTGTTGAATACATCCCAAGTGGATGATAGTCCAGCCACAGTTTTGTTTGTCTTCAGTGATCTGGCACTTTAACTGACCCAACACGAAGAGCTGATAGTTTCAAAACCGCAGCAGCTAAACTGCCAGATATAAGAGCCTGAAGTAACTTTCTAAATCTTAAGCAGTGAAATTTGAAAACATTTAAAAATACATTTAATCTTTTAAAAATAGGAAACATCTTTAATGAAATTAAGAATAGCAAGACAAAGGCTGTTTGAGACAGAACACAAAAACTCACCTAAACTTGGCTCAGCTGTCACTTGACCAGTCTTATTTGCATTATTTGAACTGGAGCGAGTTGGGTTTCCACACTTAATACCTGATCACTGGAACTTTTAACATTGTAGTACTGGAACTCTTAACACTATTCCATCATCTTTTTTTTTTTAGATTCTACCTCATTAACATCAGTGAAGAGACTGTAACTGCACCTCCCAATTATAAAAGTACCATTAACTCATTCTAGATTGCAGACCCACTAGTGACTTGACTAGCAGAATAGAAAAACAGACTTTTTATACCTATTGCTAAGAGAGCTTCCCAACAAGAATTGTAACAGCTTATTTAAAGTCTTTCATTCCAAACATTAATGTACTTTGTTTGATCAAAGATATTTCAAATTCTCTGACAGTGCACCTCCTTCAGGACAATTTGTTCCTCTGCACCCGTAAGTACTTTTAACCATGGCTGCCTCCAGAAGCAGTGTCTCTACAGGCATAATAAATATCCTTATTTTCTTATACTCTAGCTCAAAAAAGCCAAAACAAAAACAAACAAAAAACCCCAACCTTTCATGCCTCCTAGTTTCATAGGCTTATTGTACAGAACCATATAGAAGTAGGACTGGAAGGGACCTCTGGACATCATCTAGTCCAAGCCCTGCTCAAGACAGATTCAACCCTATCCAAACTATCCCATACAAGTCCTTATCTACCCTATTCCTAAAATGAGAAGATTAAGCCTGTAGCCTAACTACAAGCACCTTAACATGTCACAGGTAAAGGAAGGGTACAAAGGTTATCAGATTTCTGTTGCTGCTAGGGCTGTTAAAAAGTACTCAAAAGATTTAAAAAGAGGGTCAGGGATTCTAATATTATAAAACCCTAAGTCTGACGGTCTGTAACACTTTATTTCCACACTGACTGGAGGACAAACAGCCAGAGTGCAAAGAACCGTACTGACAGAAGGCAACCTGCCGTCATGATGGTGGGGACACAGGGGATGGAGTCGGGGGCAAGGCCAGCGCAGTTAGCCTCCCCCTCTCCCCCTGCTCCCTGGAGGCAGCAGCAACAGAGTGGACAGAAGGGGGGGTGTGAGGCCAGCAAGTAATGCGGGGTGGTAGGCGGGGCTCTGTCCCCATGCTCCACCCCTACCCCGGTCATTCTTGCTGGGCAATCAGCTAGTAACAGGTATAATAACCACTCAGTCTGACATGAATACAGGGGACCCATCTAAGAAAAGGGCTTCAATTGTTAAAAGCAGCAGGGATTTTCTTCACACACATACTTCAAGTAAAAAACCTAGCATATTAGCTCAATTTTTAAGTCTATCAATTGACAAACCCAAGGTATGACAACATGGTAACCCTGTTCACGAACCCCCATTATAAGACACTGCTGTTGATGTTGATTATCTCCACCATAGATAACATAAAGGAAACTTCTAGATGATGAAAAAATGGGCTGTATCAAATAAACTCTTTGTTAAACAAATTATAAGTCATGTTATAGATATCTTCCTCAATTTTATTAGAACTCCTAATCCTCCAATAGGTTTTTTAGCCACCTAAAAATATTTACCTCTCCCATTCCCCGAGATTCTAGTGCAAGAGCTTGAAACTCATGATTCATCTCATCCACAGATCGAACCTGAAGAAAGAAAATAATGCAAATTAGCAGTGCATTATATAGAAAACTACATCTACAATAAAATACATATACCCCAGGTAATTGTACTGTTTGTTCAAAATAACTTCTGAAATGCACATAATTTACTGCTCAATCTACATCAAATGCCACACCATTGATTTGGTGAGCAAATCTAGTTTTTAAAAAGTTACAATTAGTTCTTTAATGAATCATTCTTACAAAATAACACAAAAAGAAATTTTAGGGACAAATACATCTAGATCTAAGTTTAATATTTTTGATACACATCAAACAATCTGCAATAAATACAAACTAGTGAAACTGATTTTGTGCATGCATATAACTTGGAATGGAAATGATTTGTTGCACACAATGTTACTGAACACACTAAGCAGACAAAAGTAAGAAGAGCTCATGACAGAGTCAGTATAAGCTAACAGTAAAGTGCTACTGTTGAGCTATAAGTAATAGCCATGAGCGTTCAGATTTCCTCTTTTCTAAATCATACGGAGAGTCCTTTTGCCATTAAAACAAACATAAGACATTTCTATAATGAATGCTAAACGTGTTGCTTCAAATGACAAATTTCCAAGGTCTCAGGGCATCACAGTATCCTTTCCCCCCACCTTTTCAGAGACCCAAGAAAGGGCTTCTATGATACCCCAAAGCTTAAGTCCATCTAAACCATGCAATTGCTCCAATAACCCACAAAAAATATTGCCTTTCGCATATTCCCTGGACCATCATCACTACAGCATCACTTCAACACTACCAATCTACAGGCTATGATTCCCGTCTTCCTTTTTTTACCACACATGCTCACACCCCAACTATATTTGAGTGTCCCCCCAACCCACTTTATAAAATAACCTTCAAAAGGAACTTACAAAATGTTAGAAGAATGACAACACTAGGAGCTGACAGTTGGGTAGTTTTCAAAGTTACAATATAATGAGGGACAGCAATTACATCACTTAGAAATACTATTGTACCCAAAATTTCAAAGAAAGCTGAAGACGCAAACTGCTTTCCTTTGACGGATGCTGAAGACTTTGCTTCATTTGGAAAGTTGTAGACATACATGCTGTCAGACGTACTACTGCACACAGGTGGAATTTGTATAGCCTAATGTTTATATAACAAAATTAATTCAGTTTTCATCCATCTAGAATTTGTTAGTCCATAATCAGAGTTATGAAACAGGAGAATGTACCCAGGAGAATGTACTCAAAATACCCCAAATTCCATGTTATAGTTAGGGATCTACCTAAATCATGCTACAAGTGACTTGTGCAACGGCCGCTTTAATTGTGCTCTTTTTGCCACAAATTCTCCCACTACCCCGATTGGTGATGAGGCCCTGGCAGCCCTGCTGCTTGCTCCTGATTGGCCAGAAGACAAAAAACAGTTTGAAATATGCCTGTTTTTGCTTCCTGCCACTGATTGGCCAAGGGGCCCCAGTGTTTGCTGCTGATTGGCTAGGAGCCAAAAAACAGGACATATTTAAAACTGTTATCTGCCTACTGACCAATCAGGAGTGAGCAGCGAAGCCGCCAGGATACCTCAGCCAATCAGTGGGGGGGGGGGGGGCCAGGGGAAGACGGGGTGGGGAAAAGGAAGCCAATGGTGAAAAGAGCCAGATTAAAGGAGTTGCTATGCACTTCCAGTTAGATCCCCAATTACAGTTCAGAAGTCAAGTTAAAGACATTTAGCAAATATGCTTATTACCAACTTTTTGACGTATCTGCAGTTTTATTACTACACAAATATAACGGTTTTTTTTTTGCAGAAAACACCACTGAATTGAGCATTTTGACTTTAAGAAGCATGGTAAATTTCTTGACAATCATTCTTTTTTCATTACTAAATTTCAGTACTCTATTAAGATGTTACTACCATGCACAATAAGCCATCAGCCATTCAGTCTTACAGTCTGAATGTGTATAATTTTACAGAAGAAATTGTTTAACTTTGGGGGAAAAAAAACACCACTTTCCTCAGAACTGGAAACTTAATCGTTTAACTCATTTTGTGAACAGCAGAATGGGAACATTTTGCCATTTCAAAATTGCCACTTTATTCTGCTACACTGTAAACTTAAAATAGCATATTTATACATGACTTACACAAAGAAACTGGGAAAAGATCCAAAATCTTTGCCTGCACGGAAGCTGTGGGGGTAGAGTGGGGAGGGGCAAAGAAGTTTTTGAAGAACAAGTGAATTTTGCTGGTAACAGGTAATACACACATCTCAGGACTGAGCTAACTTATACAGATGTATATAGGATTCTAGCACCATTTAATTATCCACAACATTGTAATTTAATATAGCAAATCAAACAGGTATTTGTAGGAAGAGTTTCTTTAATCTTTAAAACCATGGTTTTGTTCAATTAGTATTTTTTGGAAAAGATTTCTAAGAAATGTGTGTTAATCTACATTCAACAACATATTATGAAAGAAGTCACTGTCTTACAACACTAGCTACATCTGGAAATCGTAAGTGATAAAATAAAACTTTTTTTGTAGTTTGGGGTGCTACAAACACTAAAGTGTTAGCACCAAGGATAGAAGCATGGGCCACTCTAAAAGATGAATGCACCTTAAAACATTCACATAGTCCTCCATCCCTACAAAAGAGATGTCTCCAACATGAGAGTAATTACATAAATTACTCTTCTGGGTATTAAACAAATCAATCTCAACCCTGAGTAAGGAGCTAGAATTCTGGTATTATAAAAGCCTAAGTCTGTCTGTCTGTAACACTTTATTTGCGCTCTGACTGACTGACTGACAACCAACCAACCAGAGTGCAAAGAAGCATTCAGACAGGTTGCCGTGCGCCGCTATGATGGTGGGGACACAGGGGAAGGAACAGCATTCTGTTCTGCTCCCTGGAGGTGGAGGCAACAGAAATGGAGCAAAATGGAGCAGACAGACTGAGTGGAGGGAGAGGGCAAGGCCCCCCGTCGCCCTGCTCCCTGCAGGTGGCGACCATGGAGCGGGGACAGGGGCAAAGGCACCAGAGTTGGCCTCACCCTTCGCCACTTGCTCCCTTGAGGTGACTGTAGCAGTGGCACAGGGGGAGAGAGGGGTCAGGATGCCACAGGGGGGTGAACCCACTGGTGCTGGCCACAGGCTGCCCCTCCCCACTTCCGTCATTGCTGCCTGCAGGGTCAACGCAGCAACAGTGGGGGAAGAAGCCTGACGCAGGTTGGGGGGAGGAGTGGGCACACTGGGGAGAGGCAAGAAGTGGGTCCCAGCCCGACACAGAGGCAGGGGCTAAGGGGATTGAGCTCAAGTGGGGGAAGAAGCTGGACTGCCACAGTGATGGGACATGGCAGCAGCAGGGGGAAGGAAGGAACAAGCCTCCTCCCCCACTCGGGCCTGGGCCCACTCCTCCCCCTGCATCAGCCCTGAGCCTGCTCCTCCCATCCCCCTGCTGCTGCCGGGTGGGCCCGGGGCCCACTGCTAACAGCACCCTGGCTTCTCCCCACCCTCGGGCCCCGGCCCACTCCTCCCCTCCCCTCCTCCTGCCACAGGAAGGGGTGGAGTGGGCCCAGACCCCAAGCAGCAGGAGGGAAGGGGGAATGGCCCCAGACTGGGGGAAGGCATGGGGTTCCATCCCCACTCACCCTTCCTTCGCCACCCCCCCCATCATTCTTTCATTCTTGATGGACAATTGTCTAATTTCCTATAAAAGCTGTTAGCATAACTTGCATGTCATACTAGGGGTACACTGGTATTCATTTTTTTGGCTGATACTAATGGCTGATTATTAGCCAACCATATCAGCCACCAGCCACAGCAGCGCTGAAAAGGGGAGCTACACAGACGACGGCTATGGGGAATTTGAGTAGGTTTAGACTAGACATCACACTACTTCACAGTCAGGGTGGCTAGGATCTGGAACCAACTTCCAAGGGAAGCGGTGCTGGCTCCCACCCTGGGGGTCTTTAAGAGGAGGCTTGATGCCTACCTGGCTGGAGTCATTTGAGTCCAGTTTTTTCTCCTGCCCAGGCAGGGGGTCAGACTTGAAGATCCTCAAGGTCCCTTCCGACCCGACTTCTATGATTCTATGTAATGCTGCATGAATGTGCACAGCTGCAACATGCACACAGCCAGGAATGCAGCCCAGCAGCTTGGAGAGCAGCGTTCATTTAGTAAGCCGGGGGGGGGGGGCATGAGGCCCTCACAGTGAGGGAGGGAGTGGGACAGGGCAGGCACTAACCAGCTGGGGCGGGGCATGAGACCAGAGCCATGGGTGACTTGTCTGTTGGGGGGGAGCAGCTTCCCACCATTGTAGGCACCTCCAGGGCAGGCATAAGGGGCATGTACCCCCTGGATTTGCACCCCCCCCCAGCCTTACCAGATGAATGCTGCTCTCCAAGCTGCTGGACTGCATTCCTGGCTGCGTACATGTTGCAGCTGTGCACATTCATGCAGCATTTCATAGAATCATAGAAGTAGGGTCAGAAGGGACCTTGAGGATCTTCAAGTCCGACCCCCCACCTGGTCGGGAGAAAAACTGGGCTCAAATGACTCCAGCCAGGTAGGCATCAAGCCTCTTCTTAAAGATCCCCACAGTAGAAGCCAGCACCACTTCCCTTGGAAGTTGGTTCCAGCTCCTAGCCACCCGAAATGTGAAGTAGTTCTTGCAGATGTCTAATCTACTCGCCAATAATGTGTGTCCATTGTTCCTTGTCATGCCAGGGGGCTCTAGGGGAAACAGTGTCTCTCCCAAACTCTTCTGGTCCCCCCTAGTGAGTTTATAGACAGTCACCAGGTCCCCCCTCAGCCTTCTCTCGTGAAGCCTGAACAGGTTTACGTCCCGCAGTCTTTCACTGTAGGGTCTGCCCTGTTGTCCCCGGATCATGCGGGTGGCCCTCCTCTGGACCCTCTCAATGTTGTCCACATGCCTCTTGAAATGGGGTGCACAGAACTGGACGCAGTACTCCAGCTGTGGCCTGACCCGCGTCACACAGAGGGGGAGGATCACCTCCCTGGCTTTACCTGAGATGCACCTGTGGATGCACGACAAGGTGCGGTTAGCCCTGCCAACCGTGACCTCGCATTGTCGGCCCACGTTCATCTTGGAGTCAGTAATGACTTCAAGATCCCTTTCTGCCTCCGTGCTCTCAAGAAGGGAGTTTCCCATTCCATAAGTGTGCTGCTGGTTTCTACTGCCTAAGTGCAGCACCCTGCACTTGTCAGTATTGAAACGCATCCTGTTTATGTTAGCCCACCCCTGTAACCTATCCAGATCTTGCTGCAGTCTTTCCCTCACTACTAGCGTGCTCACCTCACCCCAAATTTTAGTATAATCAGCAAATTTAAACAGGTTGCATTTCACTCCGTTGTCCAAATCGCTGATGAAGAAATTGAACAGTGCAGGCCCAAGGACCGAGCCCTGGCGGACTCTGCTGCCCACTTCCCCCCAGGCTGAATGACCCATCCACCACCACCCTCTGAGTACGACCCTTGAGTCAATCTGCAATCCATCTGACTGTGTAGGCATCTATGCCACAGTCGCCTAGTTTTTTAATGAGGATGGGGTGGGAGACGGTGTCAAAGGCCTTGCTGAAGCCTAGAAAGACTACGTCCACAGCGACACCTGCATCCATTGCCTTTGTGAGCTGATCATAAAAGGCAATCAGGTTGGTCTGACATGACCTGCACCTAATGAAACCATGCTGGTTGCCCTTGAGCATCATCCCTGAAGCCGGCTCATTGCAGATGTGCTCCATGAGGATCTTCTCAAAGAGTTTCCCTAGGACTGAGGTAAGACTGACGGGCCTATAGTTGCCCGGGTCCTCTCTCTTCCCTTTTTTGAAGATGGGGACCACTTTAGCTATCTTCCAGTCATCTGGCACCTGGCCCAAGCACCACGAGTGCTCATAAAGCCGTGCCAAGGGCCCTGCAATAACCCCAGCTAGCTCCCTCAACACCCTGGGGTGGAGAACATCTGGACCCGCTGACTTGAACATGTCAATATTATTTATCGCTGACTACCGATATTTATCACTGACATTATCAGCTTCATTGGCCCAAAAAAGCCGATTGCTAATAAATGTCAATTTTCTTTTTATTGGTGCCAATTCGATATGGACTAACATAGCAGTGCACCTCTGTGTCATACTATAGTTCATTTTGCTCATCCACACTGTGCTCATGAGCATGCAATTTAAATCATTACTAGGTTTATGACCAGTGATGGGTATTAAAAAATTATGAACCATTACCAAAATGGAGAGTCTTCACTTATGTTCCCATAAGAAAAAGCAGTGTACAAGAAGTTGCCGCAGCATTACAGGTAACACTGATACCTATAACAGATGCACCTTCCTCAATGTTACTTCTAATTTGCTACTATTCTGCCTATCATATTCCTTTTTCTAACACTGTATTACAAGTCACCTTATGGAAATCCACAGAATCAAAAGGAAAAATGCTGGTTCTAATCACATAAATAGACAAGGTTTGAACTTTAATATTTTTTTTTCCTGATCTGGGGGACAGCATTTAACTTCATTCTAACTGAGTAAGTACTTACCTTCTGTCATCATTTACAAATTAAATTAAATAAACTTCATATTTATTTTGCATTTGGTCTCATTGGGCTAACATTCTTCACATAAATTTTTCACTGAAACTTGAAATTAACACGGACGTTGTGGTTATTACTTAGTTTTTCACATTTACAACAGCATATGGAACTGAGTCCATTAAAAAGACAAAAAAAACCTTGTTAATGATCAATAATTCAAAAACAATATCTAGCTCAGTTTAAAATACAAAAAACAAGGAGTTTACTTTACAAGCTTGTCAAAGTGGGACAAACTCCCCCACACACAAAAAGGTGGCCAATATTTTTCCAAGAGTAAGGACCATTGTGTAACCCTCTTTAACAAATGACGTAAGATTTCAGTGGTCAGTATTGCTTTTCTTTAGAAAAATATGCCCTCTGGTCCATCACATCTGCCTTTAAACATCTCTCCCAACACGTCTTCACCAACTATTCTCTTTTCTTAGCCCTCTGAACACTTTTGCCAAAAGATGCTAGCACCAGCCCTAGTTTTTAATACTGATATTTTCCAGCTGTCAAAAGCTCACATGGCTTGATGTCTCACTGTGATGAGGTATTGAACAGGACTCTCCAGGGGGCCATCCTGGGATCCATATTGCTTAATAGCTTCATTAATGATCAGGATGATGGGACTGAGCACATACTTAGCAAATTTGCAGGTGACCCCAAGATGGGTGGAGTTGCAGACACTCTAGAGGGTAGTCCTGAGATTCAGAATGACCTTGATAACTTAGAATCCAAAACGCAATCAAATAAAATTAAACAAAGGAAAAACATCCTGCACTAAGGATGGAACAGTGACCTTCACAAATAGACTGGGAATGATTGACTACGCTGCAGTACTGCAGAAAAGGATCTGAAGATTACAGTAGACTATAAACTGAATATAAGGCAACAGCTTGCTGTTGTTGAAAAAGGCCAACAGTACACTGGGCTGCATTAACAAGAGCATCATTTACAAAGCAGGGAAAATCATTCTTCCACTCTATGCCAGCTGTGTCCAATTTTGAGCACTTCAAGATATGGATAAATCAGAAAGCGTTCAATGGAGAGCACCAGAAATTATGAGAAGCCTGGAAAATATGACTTATGTGGAAAGGTTGAAAGACCTGAGATTTAGTCTGGAGAAGGTGATGACTGAGAGGGGATTTGAAAATAATCTTTAAATACCTGAAGAATGATTACAAAGAGGATGGAGATAAACTACCGTCTCTTGTGGCCAAGGAACAACTATTTTAAATTGCAGCAAAAGAAGTTTTGGTTGGATATTAGGAAGAATGTCCGCACTATGAGGGTGTTTTAACATTAAAATAGTTGAAACAGGCTACCCAAAGAGGTTGACTGAGATGGCTTAGTCAGGGTTGATCCTTACTTGATCAGGGGGTAGACTAAATGATCTCTGGAGGTCCCTTCCACCCCTACTTATCTGTAATTACTTCCTCATCTCTAATGTACATCACAGGATCTCAAGAGAAAGACATAAATTATTCTAAATACCCATGCAAATTTCTCAGCAAGTACCAGTATTTTCAATAAGCTAACAAACATGAAGACAAATTTCTCTCTCGTCTCTGCAAAGCTCAGGTTCAAAGTCTGACTTCCACTACATTACTACTATCCAAAGTCTACACCAGTGGTTTTCAACTTGTGGTCTGTGAATCACTGGGGGTCTGCAGACTATGTCTAATGGGTCCATGGAAGATGACTATGATCAATCAAAGGTATGTGAATACCCACACTTATCATTCAAAGGGGTCTTTCCCCTCCATTCAAAAATTTTTACGGGTCCACAAATGAAAAAAAGTTGAAAACCACTGGTCTAGATCAATGGTTCTTAACCACAGAGCTGAGATCCTTTCAGGGGTACCAAGGCAACCAGATGCAACTGCCCTGTGCACAGCTAGATAAGTCTAAAGCAGGAGGGCATGCCTACTCTTCTTGCAGCCCTTTCACATCAATGCAAGACAGCTTCCCCGCTGCTTCTGGAAACAGTGAGGGGGAGTCTGGAGTAGGACAGGCTACAAAAAATTCCTGGTCCAGAACTCTCACCCCACACTCCTGCCCAGAAACAGAGGGGAGCTGGAATGGGAAGGGCTGCAGCAAGAGCAAGAATGCCTGCCTGCTTTAAGCTTATCTGGGTGTGCACTGAGGTACACAGTGCAGTCCCAGTTAAGAATCACTGGGGTAAGCAGAGGCAGCACTACAGGGGTGCTGCCAAATTCAAAACAAGTTCCATAGGACTACACTGAATTTAAAAGGGTCTAGATCTAAAAGAGACTTTGATCAACATCTAAAAGAGACTTTGATCAACACTGCAAGGACAGTGTCTAACAGGCCACATAGTACAAATGACAACCCTGTAGTGCTTCGTAGATGCTTTGGAGCACTTGTGCTTTAGCCCTTAACACTTGGAGGGGTAGGAATTTTATCTTTTTTCCACGGAACAGAAAATTTGAAATTTTAACAGGAGACAAGTCAGTAGCATTGTAGTCAGGAAAATCAGACTATACATTAAGATGAATGACATAGCCTTCTCTCAAACCTAGCATCCACCCTACAGCCAAAAAGTCACTGCTGTTATGTTGGATTTCTGTATTTAGTAAAGATAGGACTGACTGTAGGTGTATTACATTATTAACAGAGTAGAGCAAAGGTATCAAACTCATCCAGCTCTGTGAGCCATATGAGGGTCACAAAGTACTTTTCCAAACTGGAGGTACTCTAATCCCTTTGCCAACAGAGCAGTATTGGTCATGTGTGTGACAAGGTGGAACCTAGCACCACTGCAGTCCTACCACCAACTCCCTGCTTTGCCCATGAGTGCACAGCTCTGCTAGAAGGGGCTTTCTGCCAGCAGTCTCTGCTGCTCAGTAACTTGATGCAACTCTGGTGACAGGAAAAACTCTTTCTGCTGGAATTAAAACACCACTGCTATTCTTATAGCACTACCAGTCTTCCTGAGTGCAAATATAGCTTAAGATTTACCTAGTTTATGTTGCTGAGTAAAGGTCAGCTGGGTGTACTTCTTGGCAAAAAGAACAATTCACCAGCTGAAAGGGTAATAAAATGATAGTATTTAAAATCATAACTACCTTGAGCACCTGAATTATATTTAGCAATCCAAAAGGTATAAATTACCCACATACAAATTTAGTGCAGCACCTAAACAAAACGAGGCACTGGAATTATTACCACTTCCTTTAGCTGGATGCATATTTTTATACACATTACAAAAAATGGGACAGTGAAAGCTTCCTACCAAACTGCCTAATAAAATGTGTTTCTAGTGAAACACTGGGCACATACAATTATGGTTTTCCTAGAAGACAGTGAACACTGCAACATTCTCTGTGCAGTATGTATAATTTATGGCTTTACATCAATCGCAGTCAGATTTGCAAAGGGGATGGTTACATAGTGGCTTGGAACAGAGGCAGAGCAGATGAGCTACATCCCCTGCAGAGATTGACAATCAATTTATGAACTCAAACATACCAAGGTGTATGGCTGTAGTGTCAAAGGCCTACTTTGTCACACGTTACTGCTTCTGTAAACATTCAGCATATAAAAAACCACATGAAAAAAACTGAAGTTGGAAACTCAAAACTCCATCTTTTCACGAATAGTCACAATTGATTATTCCTCATTTACTGAATAACAGACTTGATACCCTGAGGTCTAAAGTCAATGGAGAGCTGTCTGAATATATTAAGCACAGTATAATGAAAAATACTCTGGAAAAAAAAATCAGGTCCTTGCATCTCAAATCAGTCACCCCAAATTAGTGAAAACGCTGAACCTTATTCTCTTGGTGCCTTATTTCCTTATATTACTACCTTCTTACTTCCCGGGGGTTGTTGAGGCTTTAAATTAAGGTTTGAGAAGTACTTCTAATATAGCAATGTGCACTGCTGAATAAATTAAGGAAATTAATCACATCTGGTTCTGAAAACTCTTTTAACAATGCACAAAAAACAAAGCATGAGACCACCCACTGAACAAGGGAAGAATAAAATACTTGATAGCTTGCTCATTAGGTGAGCATTGTCCAATCTGTGTACCAAATGAGGCAGAAATCATTGGGGGGAAAAAAAACATAGGCGATTATATAATTTACCATTGAATCATAGTACACACATACAAGAGGGCAACTTGAGGATTTACAGGCAACTTTAATTTTGGCATTTCCTAATTCTGAACAACTGAGTGCCTGACCTTGCAATCTTAATAAATAAGGTCTGTGTGTGTGCGAACACAAGATCCTAGGTTTCTTAAAATGAAAACCATGAAAAAAATCTACTAGATAGAGCTCATCAGTGGGACTGGAGTCTTTAGATGCATCACAAAGACTTTTGCCACTTGAGCTCACAGAGAGCAACAGTAAACTCCTGCGTGGACCAGTGGTAGAGGGGAAAGGCAACTGGTTTCACAGCAAAACAGCAAGACTCAGAACACTACATTTCATATTTGAGACTCTGCATAGAGATGTATTTCAACAGATAAACTCATACAAACCTGACCCTTCCTGTCCCATCTTGTCCCTGTTCCAGGTTTTTCATCCTAATCCCAGTACCACCGTTACTCCATCCATTCCCACATCCCTTGCCATGTCCTACCCCAAACTACAAAGCCCTTTTCCTGGTCCCTTCAACTATGCCTCCTCCCAAGCAAATTAGTCTTTTAACCAGTCTGCATTCAAATCAGATAGTTTCTTCCTACTTGTGGCCTGGGCATGGCAGGGATCACTGAGGGGACAGAAAACTGGCTCCTTGCTCTCAGTTCAAATGCTTGGCCACACCCCAATTTAGAGCAGTTAGATATCATCTCTGGCTGTGAACAGAGGTCTCATTTGGGAGACCAGCGAAGAGCCCCAATTGTCCCTAGGTTTGACTATGCTATGCTTGTTTTGACCTGCATCATCTACACATCACCCTTCTGATTTGCACTGATGTTCCTTTGCTAGCAGGTGGCAGTGACAGCTCACAACTTGGCTGGCTTGCCCCCAAAATGACACACACAGTCATATCCTGGGAAAATGCACTGGCACACTGCATCCCACATACTTCAGAGGAACTTGAAGCAGGATAGTGGGCGTGTGCATCTCTAGGATCCCAGGACAAAATGAGATGGGACAAATGAGACCCTTATTTACAGCTTCTGTAGCTATGGGACAGGGAAAACACATAGGGATAATGCAGATATAGTCTGGTTAGACATAAGCGTGCTATGTGACAGAGTCTTCCAAGTTTCTATTAAACATATCCAAACTACTTTTTCAAAAGCTTACAATCAGCTATGTATTGAGCAGTTTCTCACAGCAATGGCAGAAAACATCTTCCCAAAAGCATCTACCAAACTAAAAAGCCCTACTCTTCAAAAAGAGAGCCATAAGAACTTTACAACATAGACAAAAACACTGGCTGAAATAGCTGAAGCAAAGTAGATTTGCACCTTACAGACAAACTAAAACAGAGCTGCATAATATAAGCTTTCACAAACCCAAGCTCATTTCATCAGGTGCTGTGAAAGGACATGCACAGAGCAGTGTACCAAATGGTAAGGGACCTGAATACAAAAGACATGGAAGGGGGAGGAAGAGGGGAGAGTGGAAGCACTGCTGGCAGAGGCAAACAAACAATAAACCAAATAAATAAAAGAAATAACCAAACCACTTTGGCAGACATCTTCCAAAACAATTCAGTGTTAAATTTCAGCCAAAACAAATGAAGTCTGGCAAACTACTAGCTTTGCCTAAACAGATTATGATTTGTTATAAAAATTTGTTGTAAAACATGTTTTTAAGAACACCAGAATTCATTTTTGTTTGATTTAAAGCCATCAGTTGTGTCAGCATATTACAGGGAACATGTACACAAAGCAAGCATATATCCTACACGACATAAACCTAGCTGGCTTTTCAATTTCAGATCTTTATCTTGTTAGAGAACATCCACAAAGGAAAGTGCAGAACAAGATACAGCAAGGCCATGTGACAAACATGAGGCTCAATAGTTTGAGGCCACAGTATTTATCAAATACCTAAATATTTGAAGGACAAAATAACACTACAGAATCTTGTGTACTGGAGTTTCAGAAACAAGGCCAGAAAACGTCATTACTGATGAATGGACAGGTATTTTACACACAAAAACTTATAAATTGTCTGCTTTTTCTTTTAGAGTTCATAGCTGTTCCACTTATAGTAAACTGAAATATATATATGGGCATTAGAAAGAAGTGCCCTAATGCAGTTATGAATGATCCAAATTTATTTGTACATATATGTAAACACGGTGCATTGCCACAAGTATGAAAAAAGTGTGTGCTTTGAAGATCAGTACATGAAAACATACCGTGAGTCTCAGATACTTTTATTCTAGACCTGGGAAGGATTAATTCCAGAAAGTCAAAATGTAATTTGATACTAAAACAGGCTATGTAATTTTTTTTGGTCAGCATCATCATGATTAAGATTCCTCCTGCTTCCTACTCCAAGTAAGTAGGGTAGCAGTTATTAAACATTCCCAATGCAATTTCCCCACAGTAATCAAGACTTTTTACCTTCAGTTTGTAGTCAGTCAGTTGGAAATTCTAGTCTAATAGATTTGTATGTTTAAAGATAGAAGTGAATTTGAAATGGTTTCAGATATGCTCCCTGCCAATTTTTGTTTTTGTGATTTTATAACTAGTTTCTATTCTCAGCCCCTTACCCACACACTAAGAAAAAACATACCTTACTGAATACTGTGCAAGTACCTAATGGAAACATTTCCCCACCTCCCCTCAACATGGAAAGCATCTATTTAGGACAGGGGTGGGCAAAACATGGCACACAGGCCAGATTTGGCCTTCCAACTAATTGGATCCAGACAGCAAAAGTCATCTGCTTCCTCCCTGCCCAAAGCAACATAACAGGTTCAGAAGCAGGAAGAGGAGTTGCTCCTGGAGGCAAGGGGAGCTGAGCAGCACCTGAATGGCTGCAGTCACACCAGGAGAAGCCCCACCGGTAAACTGTGCACGCTGGCCAAGGCCCAGCTAGTGGACTCAGGCAGGAGTACAATGTGGGCTACCTCAGGTGGGAGTGGGCACAGCTTGTATCCAAGAGGAGCACCAAGGGGGCAGCCGCAGACTGCACTGCCTGGGCAAACTCTGCTACATGCGCTTCCTGTGCCCTGCCCCCACCCTGGCCAGCTCCCAAGACCTAGCACACAAGTATCCCTCCTTCCCCTCTTGAGCCTCCTAATTTTCCAATCACATAGCAGAGGTATGCAGGGGAAGGATTGCAGCTCTGCCCCAGCCATGCAAGCCTGGAGTTTCCATGGAAACCAGCCAGGAGCCATGTGGGCAGGCTGTACAGCCATGAAGATGGGGTGCTGCATCTGGGATCTCGGGTTGGCAACAGTGCAGGACCAGGGTCTGGGGCAGAGCCGTGATCCCTGAATGCCCCTGCCTGCAGAACGTGCACCCATCAAAGAGGCACGCGGGCAGATGGTGTCACTGTCTTGTGATCCCAGCCTGGCCCATCTGTTCTGCTCCGAAAAATCACTACCTGCTCACCCACAGCTCCATCCCATATAGGGAGTTTGCTGAGTTGCTGTGCGTGGCAGGCAAGCGGATGTGGGTTGCCGACCCTGTCCGCAACAGCTAATCAAAACTCCCTATGTAAACTACCGACCCAAATAACTGCCTACCCCTGATTTAGAACACATCCAAATCTCATTTTCTCCAGCTTTTAGTCTTTGCTCCTTACACGCTGTTCTTTTCATGAAGTTACTCATTTGTTAGCATCTTTCCATAAATAAGCCATAAAAGAACAAGAAAATATACAGTAAAAGCTGTGTTATCCAGCACTGTATCATCCAGTATGCTCCATTAACCAGCATCTGTCATAGACAACATCTGTTGTTACGATCACGGGTCTCCAGTTTTGTCAAGTCCCACTTCTTCCTTGAGGACCATGGCCTGGGCCAAGCAGCCTGCATGGGGCGTCCCTATGTCCCCCAGCATACTAACGTCAAGGAGTGAAAACTCTGAATCAAAGATGCCTCCAACCTGCAGGAGATAAGCTCTCAGATAACCAGCATATTTGATTAACTGACACCCCACCATTCCCCATGGATGCCAGATAACACAGCTTTTACTTTATTCCCTATGACACAACAGGCTTAGAACTGACACAGAATTAAAGTGCCATTTTTTTTACTACTCAATTCAAAGTTTTATCATGATCTTTTTAATACACGGTTATTTACCAAACCTTTTAAACGTAATTTTGCACACAACGTATGCACACAAAAGGTACTTAAAAAATTATTTAAAAGTAACAGTTATAAAACTGTTTCTTTAAATTACTTTGCAATTTATAATTGAGGTTTGGGATCATTTTCTCACTACAAATGGCTAAATTTCATTGTGTTAAGTAAAATACGAGAGAAAATAACAAACAGTTGTTTTAAGGCCCAGTTCTCATTTTACATCAGTGTTAAGTCATCATTTATCAGGTATTCATTTATAACTAGTATGGTTGATTCCACCTTAGTCTCCCAATAGTTTAAGCCACTTAGAACACCCACAGACTGGCATTTAAATTGTACAGGCGGTACTAGCCATTCAACAAATTCCACCGGTTTCAATATGAAAGATGTGGCTTATGCCAACTTAAGCATGCCTGCTGTTCATAGGTGAATAGCCTACACCCCTTGCGCTGTGCTCAGCCTCTGCATAGTGGTTCACACTTTATTAAGGCTCCTTAGGTTATCACTCAATGTCTCTTCTGTAAAGACAATCTTGAAATTGACAGGACATCATCAGTTTCATTAACTGCTCATATCTATCCCCACCTCTTAGTCAAGTTTCTGATTGTCAAATAAGGCTGCTATATGCTCGCATATATTACTGGGGTATTCAGTACCATAGTAGTAATTAACTGGTCTCCTTCATTCACTTCTTCTATTGGTGGCCTGGTCTCACCGGATGCATGTATAAAAAAAAGAGTTCCTGCCTTTGAGAGAAACTAAGCACGACAATTACATCAAACATAAAAACTAATTCTAAGCTCTTGTAAAAAAAGTCTTGGGCAAACAGCATCTTACAGACAATCTATCCCATAACTGATCCTTTATGAACTCTACTTATTGTTTCATTTTACATCAACACGTAATCCACAGGTTCCCAAACTTTTCCTTATTGTGTACCACCTTGCACATTTACCAGCTGCCCACATACCCCTACCAGCATATGGTTTTTGTTTTAACCCCTTAAATGCCAATTATTATTATTATGAAAATTAAATCCACTACTACACAATTTCTCCCACCTACCTCCCAGAGATGTCTTGCATAACGCCAGGGGGGTATGTGTATCACAGTTTGGGAACCCCTGATGTAGCCAATATCAATATATTTTACTGTGGAACTCTTGAACTCTGAGTAAAAAATACAAGGATGGAAAACAGGCTGAAAATTAGTTGAAAATTATGCAGTGGAATTTCTGTTGCTATTTAAACCATTACTTTCGTAAGCTTTGTGTGTGGACAGTTCCAGTTCCGGTACCAGCCCGAGTACTGTAAGTGAATTTCCATGAGGCTTGAAACCCCATACTTTCTTTGGGAACTGTTGGTTTAAAACAAATGCTGCTTTAAAGAAGTATTGTCTTTAAATATAAAATAAGGACGTGAAAATACCTGAATACCACCAAATATTGTACCCAAAACATAAGCTCCTCCTACAGGAGCTGTACAAAGTCATAGCAGGGTTCCATGTTAGCACTGACTGACCTCTTACTAACTCTCGAGCCAGGAGATAAAATTATGAGACAGAGTTTTTAAAAGCAGGGCTGAATTAGACAGATTAACAGGATCAAACAGAATTCTTAGGAAACAAGAGCACTGTCTTTATCTTTTGTAAACTCTAACTCAGCAGTTCCCAAACTGTGGGTTGCAACCCCAAGTGGGGTCGCAACATCAGTGGATGAGGCCTGGGGGTAGAAGGGCTATGGGCTCAGTGAGGAGCCATGCTGAGGAAATGGGGCCATAAATGGGGTCATACTGAGGAAAAGTTTGAGCAACGCTGCTCTACCTCGTGTAAAGAGGGCTTACTATTCCATGCCACTTACAGTTATAAAAGCTCTTCTCTATCTCATATTTCTTCCATATCTCTTATCTCTTCTATTATACTACCATTTACAGAATGGTGCATGCATATCCAATGGGTATGTGCTCTTAAAGAATATAACTATCTATCTATCAAAAAATTGTGAGGATGCAAAACATTGAAACATAGGTTATCATTTCCCTCTCTCGGCAACCTCTTACACAATAGTTTCCTCTTCCCTCCCTCTACCCCAGGTCTCTCAAATCCTCGCAACAGTTTTACTATAGCTAGCATGCGACAAGTGGCTAGTCAACGAAGCTCCTCTTATGGTCATCCTCAAGCAGCACATTCAATTCAATTTAAAACAGCACCACTAAGTGAGAAATCACAATTCCAGATAATTCTTTCCAGTGTGGAAACATAAAATACTAATGAGTAAAAATAACACATTAAAAAAAAGGCATTAATGGATACTCAGCTTTGCTTTTTTGTGACAGTAGGCAAAACACCAGGAGGCAGGCAAAAGAAAATAAAATCCAAATATATGCTGAATTCCTTTCCAAATAAAAGTATTACTTTTAGTTCTCCGAAACTTTATATTCTGCGCCAGTGTTTCAGAGTCTTTTAAGACTGAAGGCACTCCTCATTAGAATGAAGCAACCCCTTGTTAAGAGTCAAGGCATCCTTGGAAAAGGTTTCACTTATTTCCTGACTACAAAAAAAAATACAGCAATTCTCTTGTTGAAAGTAACTCAGACTACAACAAACGAGAGTCTGACACGATGGATTCCTATCTGAAATTTCTAAGATATGTTTGCAAATCATGCATTGGTAGGGTGACCATACATCCTGGTTTGGCTAGGACAGTCCCAGATTTCATAGTATGTCCTGGCCAGTTAGTGAAAATACAAACAAAAATCGTGGATTGACATCACCCTGCCACCCCCTCCTGAGCCGCAGCTGAAGGCAGGGTCAGACCCCTGCCCCCCTCCCAGCTGCTGGGGACCTATGTTGGGGGAGGGAGCTCCAGAATCTAGTTTGGGACTGCAGCCCCCACTATAACTAAGTGTGTTGGGAAGGGGGGAAGGAAGAACAAGCTAGAGAGGGGAAGAGAAGGAAGGAAGGGGTAAAATAAAAGAAGTGAATGGAGGGTCACAGAGGCAGTGAGCTTGGGGAAGCAGGGAAGGGGCAGGGGCAGCAATGGAAGGAGGCAGGGAGGGAGGGAGGAGTGAGTGGGGGGCTCGAGAGGCATAGGGAAGGAAACAAAGGGGAAGGAAGCTGGTTGGGAAGCGGGGGACTATAAAGGGGGTCTGTTGGAGGCTAGAGGAGGCTGCCCAGGTTCAGCCTCTTGCGGACATGATGGTCAAGCAGCTGCACAGGGCACGGTGCATGCACATGCCAATACAGCAGCCTGGATGGTCCGGAGCAGACAGACACACACGCTGCACACACACGCAGACACAGACACACACGCTGCACTTATACTTTTCCCAGACCAGGTCAACTTTCTCTCTGCTCGGCAGCAGCCTCCAGCTGAGCCCTACTCCTCCTCCAGCAGAGCCCCAGCTTCCTGCTTTCCTGGCCCCACTCACCCCATTTCCCTGCAAGCAGTCCCCACTCCCCTCACAGAGGAGGCAGAGTGGCATGATACATATGACCATGTGCCAGATTCTTTAACAATAATATGGTGACCTTATGTATAGGCGTCTGCACACCTAACAGTGCTAATATTATGTCACTTCATATCACCCTTAAAAGGATTTCATCGAACCTAGGGTATCATGGTATTCTGACTGCTCTTTAGTCAGCTTGTTATAATTTAGTTTAAAAGTTATGGTGTGTGTATTTTCTACTTTCATCCATCAAGTCAAACAGAAGTACTTCTGATTAGTGGATTAGTTTAATCTAGTAAGGTTCCTCCATTGCCCTGAAAACAGCTGCAAAAGAGGTTCTCGTCTGCCCATTTGCTGAGCTTGTCCAGGTCAGCCTGGATCACCCGCCTGTCCTCTGGCATGGATGCTTTGCCCCAAAGTTTGGTGTCATCGGCGAACTTGGCCAGTCCACTCCTGACTCCAATGTCCACACTGTTAATGAAGATGTTGAACAGTATGGGTCCCAGGACAGAGCCTTGAGGGACCCCACTGGTCACAGGGCACCACAATGAGTGACTGCCATCAATCACAACCCTCTGGGTCCGACCACGGAGCCAATTTCCCAGCCAGCAGATCGTGGTGGAGCCAAGGCCACAACTGGGCAGTTTGGCCAAGAGGTGATCATGGGATACCAGATCAAAAACTTTTTTGAAGTCAAGATATATGACATCAACCTCTTCTCCCTTGTCCAGGTGATAGGTCACCTGGTCATAGAAGGAAATGAGATTGGTCAAACAAGACCTACCCACAACAAACCCATGCTGGCTATCCCTTAGAATGTTAGCCTGGGCCAGTCTCTTTGGGCAGGGGGCTGGACTCGATTCTCCCGAGGTCCCTTCCAGCCCTAATGTCTATGAAATCTATGAAAACTATGAAAGAAAGCAGACTGTTTTGTATCAAATAAGTCCCAACTACCAACAGGCTTAGCCTTGGACATCTGGCCCAGCCCAACTATTATAATTTCTAAAACAACACCATTGTGACAATTGTTTGGCCCTGGGGTGACAGAAAGGAGGTAGGGGTGCTTAAGCCTCCCCCCCTTGCAGCTGCATGGAGTGGGGGCAGGTTGATGCTATGAAAGGTGTCACCCCCAAAAGCCAGGCTAACCCTTGCCTGGACTTATAACCACTGGAGATTTATAAGGCGAGTGAAGATCCAAAGGCCTAAATTCTGCAGTTGAAAGGGCAGGGAAGCATTAATCTGGCTCTTAGTAGTGACAGCTGACCCCTCCTCTCAGCAGCAGCATCCTAGCCCTAGCCCCAAGCCCCCCCCCCCCGAGGCTCCAGTGACATACAGCAGCTGACTGGACCACTTGTGGTATGCATATAACACAAGCTGACCATCCCCACTTTACCTTACGCCCAGTTTCATCTTGTTTCAAACCAAGGAAGAAGGGAGAAACAGGAGTTAGCTCTTGAAGGAAAGGAAATCCAACTTAAGTGCCACAACTGACAGGGCTGTGGGAGCAGAAGCAGTAGAAATAAGTAATAAGATAATGTATGACGTAAGTAGGTCCTAAGAGTTATTTAGGGCACAGTTATGCTGCCTCTGTGATGGCTCATGAAGAAACCCTCCCCCAACCACTTCTGCTCCTACTGAGGCTTTGTGACTTCCTTGGAGCGTACCCAAGTATGTGGCCAGAATCACTAAGACAATCTTGGATGTGCTCACTGGCATGTGCCCAAGGGCTCTCTTAATTGGCTACATTGCCTCATTTCTGGGATTTGGCACATAGACCAGAGGCAAGTAAGTGGGGTATGCTACATGACAGTAATCTTAGATTAGAATGGAAGTGATGTAGAAAAGCCCCTAGGTTTTAGGCACCAATCTCTAACCACCTTAACTCTGCTAGGAAACCAATGGGCAGTTACTGCAAATTAAGCACCAACATAATGAGCTTCTTCTGGTGAGGCGCTCTATTTAACAAACAAGCGATCACAAGCCATACCAGGTACAGTTTCCAAACTCAAAAACCAAACCAAAAATAATGCTACTACCCCCACTACACGCCAGACCAAACTTTGATTTCCTTTTTATACTAATTTTAAAAAGCAAGTTACGCTGCTGTTGCTACCCCCCTAATTCCTCTCTCTCCATTCAAGAAGAGTTATAAGTTAAATGAAAAATATATTAAAACAAAAGTCCAGTCTTGACTGAGCTGTTTATTGTAGCTCCTTTTGACTGTGGATGTTGGACAGATGATTTCAGCATGAGACAGCAATGGCTTCCCAGACTTCACTGGGAAAGGGAACCAAAAAATAGACAGAATATTAAATTCAATCTTTTAGCATACCCAACAGGAAAATATATTTTAAAATTTTCTTAAATTTTCCTCCAGTTCTCATAACTTACCTAAACTTGGAAAACTCTAGAAGACTTGCAGTAAAAAAAGTTTCCTAATCCATGTGTTAAGACAAAAAAAAAAAAAAAGATTTGCATACTATACAGACTTTTTCACACTAAAACCAGACCTCAAAAATTGTATTTTTCTTCACTGGAACAGAAACAAGGGAGCACAGAAGCAAACAGACCAGGGAAGGGCAAAATATGGCCTGCGGGCCAGAACCGAGGCCACTAGGCACTGTCATTCAGCCCACAGCGCCCACCAACGAATTGTGCCCCACCTAGCCATTCCACGCACAAGGGTGAGAGTGAGGTGCCCAAGTATAAGCCCCCCAACACACCTTACTGCACTTCACTCCCACCCTTGTGGGCAGAACAGCCCAGCCAGCACACAACTTCTGGGTAGGACTGCTACTGCTGCTACCAGGGACCTGCTTCACTTTCCCAGTGTCCCACTGGCTCCAGGAAGCAGGTAGGGAAGTGGTGGGAGTGGGGCAAAGCTGCAGCTGGGCAAGAACATAGAGTGTGGGGTAGTGGCAGGCACAGCCTGCACCCAGGGGGGCAGCACCAGCACAAAGCTTGGGTGGGCAGTGTCTGGGTGTGAGGGAGGGCGGGGGAAGAGTGTGGGAACCCAGTCACCACACTCTCCCCATGGCGCTCAGCCCAGTAGGCAGTGACAGCAGCAACAGCAGGCGGGGTGACCAGGGTGCCTGTGCCTAGCTCCAGTCAGCACTGCACATCACATGGAGTGCAGCCCCCACCAGGTCATCTCTGATGTGGGTACTCTCAGCCACGCGCACACTGCACCCTCACTCACACAGCACAGAAGGGAAGCCCCACACACTAGAGCTGGCTGGGACAGAGAAGGTAGACGGCTCCAGCATGTGGGGCTTCCCTCCCCTGCCACGTGAGTGCAAGGGCTGGAGGTGAACAGCGAGGAGCACCCAAGATAGAAACAGACTGGTGGGGGTTGCGCTCCTCGCCGCAATGTGTAGCAGTGGCTGGAGCCAGGCATAGGAGCCCTGAGTGCCCCCGCCGCCTGCTGCTGCACCATGGGGGGGGGCACATGGGGGGATCCCCACACCCTTGCCACCCCCCAAAACTCTGCCCCCACAAATACACAACCCCCCCAACATACCCTACAGCCCAACACACAGCCACCCCCCCACACACAGATCCCCACAATACACAAGACTAAGAATATATTTTTGAGTTATTGTGCAATTACCTCCATATACAGTAAGCAAACAAATAACAACAACATTTTTTTTAATAAAATTAAAATGTTATAGTAGGTGTTTGGTTTTAGCATATGATTTGTTTTTTTCTGGTTCTAAGATAGCAAATCCCCCTTGCAAAATGAGTATTTCCAGAGGACAAGGGAAGAGGCTTCTGGTGGCAAAGGTCAGGGTGGTATGGGGTGGGAATGCTGCTCCTAAGATGCTGACTAGGGGGCAGCGCAACTCATGCAGCCCTTGAAAGCTCAAACATCGTTAAGCAGCCCTCCACCTGAAATAAGTGCCCGCCCTCAAAATAGGCAGCGACTTGCAGCTGCCAAGGTGGCTGTCACATCTGTGGCCCTGAAAGCAGAGTCCTTTCATTTTGAGCTGCCCGACTGCAAGTGAGCTGCTGCGTGCAGTATGTAGTATCTCGATGAGGCTTGTAGAGTGTAAACACTTCATATTTACAGGAACATATATAAAAGCTATTTACACAGTAAAGAAGTAGCAGCTTGCTACTGTCCTTGCAGAAGTCTGGGGCCTGGCCTGTTATGCCCTTGCCACACCAGACTGTCTCCTGGAATGCCACACTACGTGTCCAGGAGGACTTACTCTATCAGTTGGTCACAATTCTGGAAAAAAAACTCTCTCTACAGCTGCCTTCCAAAAACAAGGTGCATGTGGAATGTGAGGAAATATGGTAGTATTGCACACTCTAGAGGATTAAGTTTTAAAGCACTAAAAAGAGCTTCAAATCTTTCCCCCAAATATTGTCAAGACATTCCTAGGTACAATCTTCAAGCATTCTGCCAAAGTATCATCACACACACGCCCCATTTCCACCTGACAACTGAATGCTAATGCCTTTTCATGGATACGAACAAAGAATGAATTACCATTCTATTTAGGAAAATAGTTTTATAACTATAATCAGAAGGAAGGTAAGAATATTCTGAATTTTATAGCATAAGTCATGGCAATCACACTATAGAAAACAGGTGTCAGTCACTAACATGGTAAAAAAAAAAAAATCTCAATTCATTTAATTATATGCAATGGAACTAACCAATGGCCAAGTCCTCCCTCCAAAGTACAAGAACTTCTTATAAGATTTGCCTGCCAATCGTATTCAGTGTTTCAGAAGGTTAAATGCCTGTGAAATTTTGTACATCTTTCCCCAACCTAAAATTTGGCCGGTCTGCTCAGATTCATAGTTTCATAGTTTCTAGGGTCGGAAGGGACCTGAGCAGATCATCTAGTCTGACCCCCTGCCATGGCAGGAAAGATTACTGGGGTCAAACGACCCCAGCAAGGTATACATCTAACTTCCTCTTAAAGACTCCCAGGTCAACTTCTCTTGGAAGGTGGTTCCAGATCCTAGCTGCCATGACCGTAAAGTAGCGCCTCCTGATATCTAGCCTGAATCTATCCTCTGCCAGCTTGTGAATGTTATTCCTAGTCACTCCTGGCAGTGCTTGGGGGAACAGGGACTTCCCTGGTGTCTGCTGATCCCCCCTGACTAGTTTGTAACAGGCCACTAGATCCCCGCTCACCCTTCTCTTGTGGATGCTGAACAGGCTGAGGTCCCGTAGCCTCTGCTCATAAGGCCTGCCCTGCTGCCCCTGATCATGCGAGCGGCCCTCCTCTGGACCCTCTCCATATTGTCCACATCCCTCTTGAAGTGCGGTGCCCAGAACTGGACACAGTACTCCAGCTGCAGCCTGACTAGTGTTGCACAGAGGGGGAGGATCACCTCCTTGGACCTGCTTGAGATGCATCTATGGATGCATGACAAGGTACGGGTTAGCCTTCCCGACTGCATCCCCACACTGCTGGCCCAGGTTCATCTTGGAGTCAATGACTCCAAGATCCTTCTCTGCCCCTGTACTGATGAGAAGGGAGTTCCCCAGCCTGTAGGTATGGTGCTGGTTCTTCCTCCCCAGGTGCATCACTTTGCACTTGTCAGTGTTGAATCCCATCCTGTTCTCATCCACCCCCACCCCGTAACCTGTCTAGGTCCGATTGCAGCCTATTCCTCCCTTCTAGCATGCCCACATCCCCCCACATCTCAGTGTTATCAGCAAATTTGGCCAGGGTGCTTTTTACCCCCTTGTCCAAGTCACTAATGAAGATGTTGAACAGTGCGGGCCCGAGGACCGAGCCCTGCAGAACCCCACTGCCCACATCCCTCCAAGTGAAAAATGACCCATCCACTACCACCCTCTGGGTGCGGTCCTCCAGCCAGATGGCGACCCTATTGACTGTGTGGGTGTCGACACATTATTACAGTCAAACAAGAAAACCTTTAAGCATTAGGTATTATTTCAAAATTCAAATTATCACTATTGTCCAGAAAACTGTTTTGATTTGGTGTAGAAAGGTGTGTGTTTGTTTATAACAAGGGGGGAAAACTCATGCCAGGCCCTGAGCCAAGTCCAGACTGCAAGGACTCTTCCCAGGCTGGATCTGTGGGGCCAGCAGCAGGACTGGATTTGGACAGCAGTACAGGGCCAGGTAACAGCAGAGATGTTTTTGGGCAGCAGTGTGGGTCTGAGGCCAGGTGGCAACATGGAGCTTTGGCCAGGCTTCAGTGCATAGCTAGAGAGAAGCTTGTAGCAACACAGAGCAGGGAGTGTATAGCAGCGCAAGGCTGCATCTGGGAAGCTGTGTGGGTCTGGAGGCATGCAAAAGTGGAGAAGCTACATTTGGGTGGCAGTGTGGAGTTTTGGGGCTGCCACTGATGACCATGTCCATCAATATCCAGGAACAGTCATTGTTGCTTTTTTCTCCTTTTCTTTTTCTTAAAATCTGACAATACCTAGGCATTTTCCTGTCACAGCATGATTAAAACAGCTCCCTACGTAACATGCTCTTGAAGTACAGGGGCTGTGCAACAGATCTACTAGCAGCTTCTTCTCCACAACATAGGAATAAGCTTTTCAGACAACTTAGCTAAATCCCCCAATTTCTCATTAAGTATTTGGCTGCTGTTCTCTGTACCTTGCCAAAAGGCTATAAATGTCAACAGAAGCAAAGTGCTCAAAATGAGACAAAATACTCCAACTGGAACCTGGTTAAGACCTTGCTTAAAACGCCACTATTCATAAGCATTGTAGATTACTGATGTCTTGCTTTAATTGCACTATTTCCCTGGCATTCCTAACCTATAAGCACTGCTTTCTGCTGGACCTAGAGACTCCTGAAAACATGTCTTGAACTTCCACTGAAGCAGTTCCCTCCCAAAAAGCCCACCTCAGCCTCTAGAGTAGCCTTACTTCCAGCAGTGGACACTGCTACTGCCCAAGTGCAGTGCACTGAATTCTCAAGTCCTACAAGTCTCCACAAGGTACAGACAGAACCAGCTTAAGTCAATGATGAACAGCCATAACCTACTTACCCTAAAGAATTAAGGAAGGGATGATGCCACAGAGGACAAATGCCTTCCTCTAACAACTGAATCATCATCTGCAATTCTACAGACTTCTTCAGGACTGAAAGTCACACATTATCAGAACAGAACAGTCCAGACCACTACTCCAGTGTTAGAACAGACATTAGTCTTGTCCCACAGTCAACAGTGAACGTTTCAGCTAACGTGCAAAAAACCCTATGATGGACAGTTGTATATTTAAGGAAGGGAAGCTGCTACCTAATTCTGTCAAGTAGGGGCAAGCTTATGCTCTGAAGAATGAGGGTCTGCATTGTAAATTATTTCTGATCGTATTCAGTGGTGGATGTTCTGCTGAATTATATTACACTCTTGTTTCTAGCCATGCCTTGCAACAAACAATTGTGTGTTAAACATGCCTTTTCCTTACATTTAAATGCACTGCCTTTCTAATTTAGTCAGTCCCATTGGCCCTAGTATTATATGAATAGGTGCTCTTGCCCCCTTTCTGCTTCATATTTGTTATTCTGTACAGCTTTAACTTCTTCTATCTTGACTAAGTAGTCCAATTGATCCTCAAATGGGAGCTTTTCCATGTATCCAGTAATTGGACATGTATGCTTTCATCCTATAGCAGCTAGATATATCACCATATGAAACAACCATAGCTGAACATAATTATAAATAAGAGAAGCTATCAATTTATATAAATGGCATGTTTTTTGGTAATTTTACTCCCATATTTCTTTATATGTTGAGGCACTTACAGAGTAAATAGGTCAAAATGTGTTGCCAAAGTGATTCAGGTCGTAATAATTTCACAGATTTACAGATTTATCAACTACTTTCCATTTATCAATAAGGGTTTTCCTATTTGACACATGCTGACCATTCTCTAAAGTCCTTTGCATCCATTTTTAGTCTTAGCTAACTGATTTGAAACTTTTCCACTCCGCTGTTCACACTGCTTTTGAAGACATTAAAATCAACTCTACTATAGAACTCTAGGACACCTATTTAATCTTAATCATATTAGATTATAACACAAATTACTCAAGTTTTATTATAGGGCAACCTAGATCATTCAGATCTGGGTGGTCACACACTACTTCATCTGTCAGCCCAAGGTGAATAAAGGAGGAGTTGTTCAGCTCTTTGTTGCAGCTTTTACTTCAAAGGGTACTGTTTCTCCACTCTGAGCTCATCAGTGGTCCTGCATAAGCTCATAAGAAGTACCACCCTTTGAAATAAAAGCCACAGCAAACAGCTGGAGCACATCAGCAGCCCACAGTTTATTTCAGCTGTGTATAACTCCTCCCACCCATACTTCACAAACCCTGATTTTTGCAACAGGATAAAGCAAGTTTCTCACTCCGTGGGATACAGTCCACTGATGGGATGCGAAGGTCTTGTAGGTGGGACTTCAACTCATTGCCTGATTGAAAAAAATCGAAGTTGTTTGCACTTTAAATATTTGAACTAACAGGTATCTTGAACAGTGCAATTTTGACAGGATTTGTTCGGTATGTGGGGTTTTATTTTTATCATGATGGGACCAGGGTTTTTTGACAAAATGGTTGGTGGGACCTAAGCTGCAAAAGATTGAGAACTGCTGGAAGAACCTAAGTCAAAGTGTCCAGGTTCCACTGTATTTATTTTAACTGTCTTAGGTTGCTTCCCTTCTGCCAACACTTCACCTTCTCCCACTTCCCTCAATAACTCCTGAGTCTCCTTAGCAATTTTCATGCTGAAAAAGGAAAATAGCCAGCATAAAGAACTTTTTTTTGATGAGTTAAAGAATTCTAATAAACTGAAGAGAAAAATAATCCTTTACTGAATTTCTGTCCCAACTATCTCATGCCAACATGTGGGTTTCTGATTTCAATTTTTAAATTATTTCAACTAGCTTTCACAATGCTAAAAGCTAAGTAGTTTGTAACATCCAAGATTTCATCATGTACCTATTGACAGACAGAGACAGACAGACACAGAAAGAGAGCGAGCCAAAATACGGATCTGTACAAATGAAAATGTGTGGCACTGAGGATCAGAGGGGTGGAAAACAATAGATGTGAAGGTTGTGCGAGACATATTTTCTAAGCCTATGTAAGAAACACAACATCATTCCCAGAGGACTGAACATCAACAATTCTCTGACTATGACACACAAACCCAAATACACTTCATACCTATTGTCTTCCACTCTGATCCTCACTGCCACGCATCTGCGTTTTCACAGACCTGCATTTTGGCTTCTATTCTACCCAGGAGAACACACAATTCACCAGCAGACTCTCCCTATGCCTGAAGAAGGGTGTTTGTGCCTGAAAGCTTTCAAAGAACAATTTTTTCCAGTTATTTAGTTGGTCTAATAAAAGATATCACATCTACCCAAAGATGAATACAAGCCATCAACGTGACAAAGTAATCAGTAAAGCTAACCACACTCTATCATGCATTAGCAGGTGCATCACTACCAGGTCCAGGGAGGTAATACTTCCCCCCTGTGAGGCACTGGTCAGGCTGCAGTTGAAGTATTGCATCCAGTTCTGGGCACCTCACTTTAAGAGGGAAGTGAATAACCTTGAGAGGATATAGAGGAAGGCCACTCATATGGTTAGGCGCCTGCAGATAAGGCCCTACAAGGAGAGACTGAGGGACCTGGATCTCTTCAGCCTCCACAAGAGAAGGATGAGAGGGGATCTCGTGGCCATTTACAAATTCACTGGTGGGGGCGGGGCGCAAGAAATAAGAGATGCTCTGTTTACCAGGGCACCCCTTTGAATAACCAGGAACAACAGCCACAAACTGACAGAGAGCAGATTTAGGCTGGACATCAGAAAGAACTTTTTTATGGTAAGAGTTGCCAGAATCTGGCACAGGCTTTCAAGGGAGGTGGTGCTCTCCCCTACCTTGGGGGTCTTTAAGAGGAGACTGAACAAACACCTGGATGGGGTCATATGACCCCAGCACTCTTTCCTGACCAGGGCAGGGGGTCAGACTCTATGATCCACTGAGGTCCCTTCCAACTCTAACAAATATGAAACTATAAAACTTATTCAAACCTTGCTGGAACTTCAATTCTACCATTTGTGTCTATGCTATTCTCTTCCCTTCCTTTTTTCCCCTTGTTTCTTTATTTTGAAATATACACACATTCTATGACTCAATGAGAGCTGATTTAAGTAATCTATGCTGAATACAAGGATTTCAATTTCTAATCTAGGCTCAGCATAACTGCAAGACCAATTCATTTTCTCCAGAAGTTCTGGGCCACTTCAGCAAGTTCTTAAATCCAGAACCTTTTTGACTACACTGTACACTCTCATTTGTTTACTGAGTGTAGTAAAATTTATTCTTCCTAGCATCACTTGCAACCCCTCTTTCTAAAGAAGTCAAAACATATGAAACACATGAAAAACTTTTCATATGCTGGGCCAACATTCTTATTTCTTCTCTACCCTATGCATGTCAAACAAAATGCAATCTAGCCTAAAGTCCTTCCAGCATCTTTTTTATTTTAAATTTTCTACAGATCTAATACTTGTATATTTGAGTACTTGACTTTTTGCAAAGAGATCGAAATTACTCAGGTATTTTATCTCCAGAGAACCCTAAACTGCTTGTTCTGTGCACGCTGGGGCTGACAGAACATCCTGAAACTCTTACAGCACGCACAACAGAACTAGGGAAATCTACTGATCTGGAGTTTCAAAGCAATTTTTCATGTTTCTAAATTCCTAAAGGGAACAGAAAGCAGTTAAAAAAAAAAAAGAACTGAATATAGTGGAGACATTGCTTACAATAATTAAGATTTGAAGAATGCAGTTTCCATGTAAAGATGAACAGAAAAAATAAAGTAAGTTTCTCCTTTCCTGGATTTTAATAATGCATAAAACTGTTTGAATATGTCTTCTGTTCCCTGTGAATATGTTTTTAAGTACATTAGGTACTTGACATTTACCTTCCTCTGTTCCTCAACACAGGAATATTCTGATAAACCTAAAGTAACTACTATACTGGGATGTAATCTCTTTTGCAGCTCTTTCTGATCTCCACTGCAGGGAGAAAAGATGTGAACTTTACTTATCAGTTACTTGTCTTTGAATAGTTTAAACCTACACATAAAACATCCTCCCTGAAAAACTGTAACAAAAATCGATCCAAGAACAACATCCAGCTGTTCATTATTTGATATCAACTCTAAGATGCCCCTGCATCTACAAATGTAAAAAAGCAGGTAAGGGCAAAAGATTTTTAATTTTCCTTTGCAGCTTAATATTAGAGAAGGCAAAAGGTGCAAAAATAAAAAAAATGGAACAATTACAGAAAAATAAGAGTAATTAACAAAGAATGACAGAAGGCAGATTGGAAAAATAATGATAACAGATCTTTCAAGTTAGTGGGAAACAGAATTTACACTTGCTTCCTGTATTTTACTACATTGCTTTGGAGTATTTTCTACAACCATTTGGTTTGGGAAAGTATGCTAAATTGCTGATTAATCAAAGTCAGTGATATTATGCAGTTAGTGAGGAAAAGATTCTGCTCTCTAAAATGCAAACGTATCTTTTTTTAACCAAAGAAATAAGAAAGCTGCACAGGTTGACATGTTAGAAGCTCACATACCATCGTAAACTATCTGCAACAAGCAATAGTTAAAACCCTACTGTACACAGTCAAGTTTAAATAAGAGAAACCTCTGCAGTCTTTATTAAGTTCTACTATTTACTTGTCTAGCCTCAATAATACAAGTATTTTTTTTACCTGCAAGTGTAACAAGTAAGATTGTGTGCAAGATGCATCTTACTTCTCATTTTAAAGACATTAACTTGGTCTTTTATTAAACTAAAACAATCATTTATCAACTAAGTTCTGATCTAGTAATCTAATTATTTGTAGTGCTCTTAGGAAACACTAAATACTTACTGAAATACATAATGTTCAAAAACTTACGGTTCGTTATTAACGTTTTAAAATTACCAAAGCAATAACGAACTGGCATATGGTCTAATGCAAATGCTTAAACAAAAGTAACATAGTGGTTTAGATTTTGGAATAGCATATTCTATGAAGCTACCCTTGATACAGAAAGATTGGCTTAACTCACTTATTTTTCTGAAAGATACGAATTCAAGAGGAAACATGAGAAGTGTCTGAATGAAAAACAAACTACCTACCGAATGATCTACATGAATGCTATCCCCTGTGGGCCAGTGGTGTTTGATGAAATAGCCACGCAACTGCTGACCAGCCTGCCTCTGGAAAAAATATCCAACTGTGGCATCATCCTGAGACCGTCCACTGAGGGGTACCTGGACACTGGAAGCACCTGACTCTGCAGCTGCAGGGATGGTGTGAGGATTGTTTCCACCTGAATTGGGCCCTGATGCTCCAGGACCTGGCCCTGCTGTTGCTTCAACTACTGTTCCAGCTGGGGCAACCCCTACTCCAACCCCACTGGCTTCCTGACCAATGTTCGCATGCATCATTCCTCTGGTCTCCTGCCAGGCCACTTCATTCATGCCTAGGAAGACACAAGGAATGCTCATTCCACGCAGGAACCTAAAAAGAAAAAGTCTTGATAACATAAAAAGCTTTCCATAGGTCTTTAAAATACATAGTTCTTATAATTAGGATTTCAAAAAAAGTCCAACTGTATAAGAACAGTGCTTTCTGTTAAAGATGTTGGCATAGGCTTCTTTCTAATTAAGCAAAAATAGTAAGCCAAACTAAGCCATTAAAATAAATGTATAAATTACCACAAGATTCTAAGAGACAATACATTAACATGCTGTAATTCAGTATACAATTATCAGCTCCATATTTGTAGCTGAACTTGATCAACTTTAATTTTAGAATTTAGATTTAGTGACTTTTTACAGGATCAGCTAATGTACAAATTCCTTAAAAATTACATAAAGAGGTTATGAATTGCGTTTTTCACAGCCTACAAGTCCTTACACGAAGTAATAAAGCAAGCTAACAAGCTAACTTCTAAATCTTGATGTCACTTATACATGAAAAAGTCCATGGGCCTTCTTACAGCCTTGCTGAACTGTGTGTAAAACTTTAATACAGTTTCTCAGTAATAAGAAATTCCACAACCAAAGTGGCTGTAAATTTTTATTAAAGATCACTAGATTTCATGATGACTAAAACACTGTGCCAACCGTCTCTAAATATTTCACTTTTGGCTAGAAACAAATATTACTGATGACCACATACCAGATTAATAATGGACTTGCTTATATTTTACTGACTAGGTCTTTTAAGTGGTAAAAATGAACTTTTCTACCACCTTCTGATTGCTACATTTCTCCTCTGTCCATTTCCTCATCAGCAGGGATCTGGGTTTTCTATTTGCCCCAGAAAAATGCAGTAAAAACAGATTTAACAGAAAAACCTGGATTTAAAGTAGAGAAACATGGGAAACAGTACGTTTCCCCTTGTAGGTTGGCACAGCAGAATTATAGCCCGGAAGGGGCTGGGGGGAGCAGGAAGAGGACAGTCAAGCAGGGGGCACCATGTGTATGTGCATCTGCACAAGTGCAGATGGCCTGAGGGAGCATAGAAAGTATCTCCCTCAGGTATGTCTGGTGCAGGGGGGAAGAGGAGGAATTGAGGCCCCCACAGTGAGGGAAGGAGGGAATTGGGCAGGGCTGCTGACCAGCCAGAGCCATGCGTGGGGCTGGAACGCACAGCCACAGGGCTGGGCGAGGAGTGGCACAGAGTCACGGGCAGCTCATCTGGGGGGACAGGGCAGCTTGCTCTCCACCTCTGTGTACTAACCTGGGGGGGCATGTGCCCCGCAGATTATAGGTGCACTGATACATTTGTACCATATCAGATTGGCACCGATATAAGGAAAACTGACTGCATCGGCAATCGGCTTTTTTTGGCTGATGTGGTTGATAATACTACCAACAAATGCCCCATACATGCACACAGGTCGCCACGAGCACAGGCCAGCAAGGTGGATAGCAGCCAGGTCCAGCTGTTAAGTCTGCTGTTGGGGAAGGGGTGAGGGGGGCAGATTGAGGCCCCAGAGGTGAGGGAGGGTGTGGGGCTGGGTCAGGAGCTGCACAGCTAGAGCGGAGCCGCGAGCAGCTCTATCTGCCCCTCCCTAGGCCCCTTCCTCTCACCCCCTTCCCCCACTACAGACCTACCAGCTAGACACTGCTCTCCATGCTGCCCGGCTGCATATTGGAACTGGATCAGTATCAGCTGATATGGCTCATTAAAAAATTGGCCATCTGTATTGGCCACAAAATTCTCTACTGGTGGACCCCTACCCCAGATTTGTGCATAGAGTGGGGCAGGCTGCCTACTGTGAGCTCTCCACCCTGCTGCGCTTCCCTTGGGGGCCTCCACAGCCCAGTGGGCCAGACCCGGCACAGCAGGGCAGAGTGGGGCCAGGCGAGGAACCTTGATGCCACCACTGCTGGGAGCTCCTCACTGCCATGATGGCTGACGTGGCTCAGCTGTGGGGTTGGGGCTTCCCTCCCTGCTGCCCTCCTGCGTGGGCCTCTGCAGCCCAGCAGGTGGGACCTGGCACAGCACAGCAGACCAGGCCCAGGCTCCAGCACCACAAGCCCTGCACTGCCACCCTTGCTGCTGCCAGGAGGGCAAGGGGCAGACACTCTTCATGGCAGTGAGGGGCTGCTAGCAGTGATGCCGTCAAGGTTCTCTGACTGGCACCCACCCTGTGGATAAATCTGGGTGGCACATGCCCCCCCATGTCCAACCCCACTCAAGTCCATAGCAGTGCATACAGTGGTGAGGAGTTGGCCCCTCCCCCACTCAAGTCCATAGCAGGCAGACCGCCCGCTCCCCCGCCCAGGCTCTGCTCCAAGTGTGCTGCCCATTGGGGAGGGAAAGCCAGGCTCTGCATTCCACTCTGCCGCAGAAGCTGCTACCTCCCACAGGTGGCAGCCACAGCTCAGGTGGTGCTGGGGGGAGGGAGGAGGGCTGTGGACCCAGGTCCTTGGCCCTGTAACCCTGGCAGCTGGGGCTGCAGGTAGGGAATGAGGAACACCAGGAAGACCAGGGGACAATGGGTGGGGAGTGAGCGGTAATGGCATAGGCGGGGCACCAGAATATCAGGGCTGCTCAGTACCACAAAGCAGTTGTGGGGGGAGGGGAAGGCAGCCACTGCTGGACCTGTGTCCTTCTGAGCAAAGGGGCAGGGGGAGCTCTGATTTTCTATGATAAAAATCCCAAAATCAAATGCCAAATTTGTAGGCATTGAGGCACTGCACTGGTATGCTTCCAAATTGCTTTAAAATTGTAAAAATATCAATAAAACATTGTGTTCAATCAATACGTCTGTATATAGTGGTGTTTCATTTCAATCACAGAAAAACACGGATTTGGGGGGTTTTAATCAGAGAATTTGTGATTTTTAAACATAGAAAACCAGGATCTCTGTTCATCAGTCTTAAGCAGGAAGTGACAAAAAATCCACTGAGACCAAGAGAAAGATAAACATAAAATATCTTATATTGTTGTAATTCAGGGCACCTGAAAAATGCCCAGCTATTTTCATTTTAGAATAACTTTCATACCTTCCGTAATCTGTACCAAGAAACTGTATCAAAATCTGAATGGCAAAAACTCATATGTGGAAAGATCTTCAATTAGAATGAATTTTCTAAATCTGAAAAATGGACAGAAGAAGGTTATGACTTACTTTTATCCCACTTAACATGCATATTTTATTTCCAGTGTTAATACCTCCTCTATCTCCAATCAGAAAAAGAGTTATGGAATGAGAACTTTGCTGTAACTTTAAACATTCTTGGTTCTGAATGCAATACATTAGACTCAAAACTACTTTGATGTAGCTTTGATTACTAAAGCTGTTTACCTCCCTGCGGTAGCATGCTATTAACATGCCATGAATTCTGAAACTTCAGAGTTCAGGCTCCCCAGTCTGACAAAACCCTAAAGGCAATATTAAGAGAACTAAGATGTTTGCAATATAAAATGTGCCATGAAAGATAATAATGCATTGTTACTATAAATAATGAAACCACGTCTATAAGAGCATTTCATTTTTTAATGAACAGTCCCAAGATTCATTCAAGTGGGACGCTAGCATCTGCTATAATGTAAACTGTACAAAATGTCATGTAGTTGCATGCTACCGAGCTACAAAACTAAGTACATATGCATAGCAGCTATACTTTCTTGAACTTCAAAATTAGTTTTTCTTTTAAAAATACTTGCAGGCTTTACTCCAGTTTACATAGTATGCATTATCCTTGGAGCAATTATAAATCCAAAGGCAAAAAAACCCCAGAAGTCATAAGTACTTTGGAATACTGATTTTAAATTTTTGGCTGAAATTTAAGTTGCATTTTAAAAAAATACTTCCAAAACAGAAAGATAGGCATAGAAAATACCTTTCTCCAGTGCCCCTCCCAAGAGAGAAAACTCAAAGATTTAAGGTAGCTTTAGACACAAAAAAAAGATTCACAATTGAAACACTTACAAAGCCCATCAGTGCTGTAATCTGTATCTGTCCATTTCTCCAATATTTCAGTTGATTGGCTACGTGAGAGGTAATTTGGTTGCATTAGAATTGGTCAAATAATAAACATGCTTGGAAATGTTTGAGGAAATTATCAAAACTACAATAATTACCAGGTCTAACTTATAAAGAAACAACATAGTATCGTAACCACTTATTTAAAAAAAGAAAGCAAAACAAAAAAACCCCAGATGTGCGCTACATTTTAAAATATTAAAATGAACAGCTCAACATCTAGGTCACAAAATTTAGTTCTGAACTTATTCTTGCTCCCCATGTGGGAGTTTCATTTACACCATTAAGAATTCACTTGTCCTATTGTCACATTTCAGAAATGTTTCTATTTCTTTCCTAGCCCACATGATGGTCACAGTAATTTTCACAGGTCCATTTCTCACAAAAAGCCACATCTAGAACTGAGACTTCAGAAGGAACTGCAGAATCAGTGACTAGATAAGCAAGCAGATGCCTTAAAGATACTGCCACATACAAGGCTCAGTTTTGATTCACTTGCTGGCAATACTTCCCAAAGTGGAATGCTGAATATCTAGCATCTAAGAAACAAAGAGATCAAATTCTGGTAAGGGGCTTGAACTTAAGACCTGAAAAACAGAACCTGAACATATTTAAAGTAATTTGAAATTGTTATGTGTACACATAAAGCATTAGTTATATAGTATTTCTAGTATATTATTGTGAAGTGCCTTGAAACATTATTATTAAAAACACTATGACAAATGGAACTTGTTGTTACAGGAGAAAACAAGCCTTTCAATGAAGGACTTCTTGTCCCATTTCTGGCTAAGTGACAATGCTGGAACACTTGCATTGTGTAGAATAAGCAAGACAACGATTATACTATGAGTGGAGAAACTTCTTGTTGAAAAAGGAAGCATTTTTCAATTCAATTTAATAATGATAATAAAAAAGAGAACACAAGGGGAAAGATGAGCTACTCTTGTGCCCATGAATGCAATACATAAAACATACCCATCATCACATGCATTTGGAAAATTTAACTTAAAAATGAATACTTGCTTTCCTGAAGAAAACATTAAGTAGTATGTTTCATGCAAAAACAGATACTGAAGGATTTCCTCACTCCCTTTTGAACCTCATTTGTAGCACTGAAGAAGAAAAATTATGGCCTTTTCCTTTTAACTCCTACTAGGATGTACGAAAGCCTGTATGCTAGAAGGAAGGCATCAACCTATGTCATCAGAAATAACTGAAGATGACCAATAAATACTTCGTTTGTACATCTAAAACTTGATCTCAACACTCTAGAAACCACTGGATAAAGAAAGGGCTTGAGTTCATAGGAGCAAGGATTTTGGAAAACTAGGTACACACATTCACTACCCACAAACCCTGAAAAACTGCCTGCCTAACACTGCTCCCCCAAATGTCAACCAATAAACGCATATAAAGTTTACTTACTGGGTAATGGTCAGAAAATTTACACACATAGATGTGCATTAATCTGTACTGCAATTCTACAATAAATATTGATTTTTCCATGATAAAATGCCATTTCTTTCTGCAATATAGTTATTACCTCCAGCAGACTTTACTGCAGGTACCACTTCAGGCAAGCCTGTTATACTTCTGGTCAAGCCCCTCCACATTTCTGCACTATTGCAAATGTCATGTTGAAGAACAATCTCCCATTCCCAAAAGTTACAATGGCCTAGCCACCCTTCTACTACCCTTGGAAGCGGCACAAAAAATCCTACCAATGATCAAAATAGCATGTTTGGGCATGTATGCGCACGTGCGCATGTACACACACACACACACACAATCCCTCCAATAGACTACATAAGTCTGGGATAAATCTGCACTTATCAAGCACCTCCTCACCTGCATACACCCGCTAGTTTAACTCCATTTACAACTTCAATCAGCTGTCAGATGCTGTGGTGGTTGTGTGTGTTAATAAAAACTTATACAACTAAATTACCTTTCTTCAACCACACTGCCACCAAAAAAAACACACAACCCCTCTTCATAGCAGGGTAATAATGAAAATCCTACATTTCTAAGAATACAAACAAATCTTGCTCCTAAACCCCTGAATGCCAGAGGCAGGTAGACTTTTAAACATTCAAAATATTAAAATTACCAGCATTATATATGGAAAAAACTACTTTAGGTAGTACTCTTTAGTGATTTCATAAATGTATGGGCTTGTTTTCATTTTCCTCACCTTCCAAAGCCTATACAGTTCAACTCGTACAGCCAGATCTTACTTCACCTTTAGGTGCCTAAGTGTGATCCAATTCCACCTTCCTCAAGTCCCTGAAAAAGTAGCTAACATGGCTAATTTTATAACATGCCATTATCTCAGGTTTAAGACTAAGTCACAAAAGGAGTACGTAGGATCCAACGCTTCCTTAACTGCACTTAAGGGACTCAAATAGGGTGGAACAGGATCACACTCGGGGACTGAACTGTATGTCACAGCCTAACAGACAGAACAGAATCTGGCCCCTAGTACCTAAAAGAATGCTGTTTTGAGAAAGAACAGACGGTTAATAAAAGAGACACACTAAACCAGTGGGGCTCAACCCCTGACCCCGCACACCAAGGCGGTGTGCCGGCCTGACCCCACGCATTGCCTCAAAGACACACGTGGAACACAGCTCAGAGCACCCACACACACAACCTGGGGGCCACACCGCCTGCTCCACAGGGCTCCCCGTGGGCGCAGAACCTGGCGGCGGGGCAGGGGTGGCGGACTTAAAATTGTAGAAGCAATTAACCTGACCCCAAGTTATCTTTCCTGCTTGGTGCAGGGGGCTTGACCTGCCGATCTTCCGAGGTTTACAATCTACAAACATCGCCCACTGCTCCCATGCCACTGAACGTCCACCCATGGCAGGGACACACTATGGCTCCACGGGCCACATTTGACCCGTGGGCTGTAAGCCGAGGCCGCCACCACTAACCCACATGGAAGAATCACTCGTTCACACGCAACGTAAAGAAAACAAACCCAGGTGGATTTTACTACTACAGATTTGACAATACACTGGCGGGGGCCTATCTTTTGGGGAGGGGGGGACCCTGCTCCTTCCAAACACAGTCCCATCTCTGATCCCTCCCCCTGCCTGCTCTGCTTTCCGCTCCCTGCCACGTGCCGCACATCCGCAACACGACCACACCACGCGGGGCCGCCCCCGGCCGGTCGCCTTTCTTTCCCGGAACCCAGCACCGCCTAATGAAGCCCGATTCGGGACACGGCCCCCCCACCATCCAAACCACCCCTCCAACCCCTCACAGTGGAGGACATACATGATTTGGGGGTAAACCTCATATGTTGGATTACACCAGCCAACCCGCTGGAAAAATGCTCAATTCCGCGGGGACCCCCGGGGGGGCGCAGCCCAAATGGGGGGGGGGGCGCAACCCCACCATTGTCAGGGCTGCGCTCGGCCCCGCCCCTTTAACCCCTTCCCCTCACCGCGGCCACAAAGGCCCCGGCCCAAGACAAAGGGGGCTCCGCTCCCGCCCCCGCCCCGGCCTCGCGCTGCGGCCTACCCGCCCCCGCCCACGGACTCACGGGCTGTCCGGCGGCGCCGCTGGCTGGGATGGAGCCGGACCGGGCCCAGGAACCCTCCACCGCCCCCGCTCCGGCCTCCCCGCCCCCCCGCGCCGCCGCCAGAGACTCACAACAACATGGCGGGAGGGAGCGAGACACCCTCTCCGCGGCGGCCCTTCGCCCCGCCCCCGCCCCGACTGCGCAGGCGCCGCGGCAGGCTCTGGCGCGCGGGGCAGGGGGAGGGGCCCGGGGGCTCTTCCGCCGCCGCGTGCGGAGGGGCGGGGCGACGCGGGCCGTGCGTCACTGTGGGGGCGGGGCGCCGGCTCCTCCAGTCCTTCGCCATCGCACGTGTGGGCGGAGGAGCCGACCTCTCAGCTTGGTGGAGGGGTACAGTTGTTTCGGGGAGGCTTGATTTTTGAAGTTATATGGCTGGATCTTTTTAATATTCTTTTGGGGAACTGAATCAGTAGTCGAGTGTTGCAATGCAACGTCCTGGCAAACACTTCACTTCAAAAAAAAAAAAATTGTTGCAAAATTTTTCACCCTCCCTCACCCCGAAGTGTGGGGCAGTTGCCTGGTTTGGCCCCCCGCCAAGGCAGCTGCTTCAAGGGGACATCTGTAGGGTGGCCATCGTAGAGGACATCATGGGTTTTTGCTACTCTGTCCTCTGTTGATACGAAACCTGATGCCTTTATGTCCTTGATTTTCCTCTTTAGGAGAAAAACCTTCTATTTTCCTTTTCAAGAGAAAAACCGAGGACATAAAGGCATCAGGTTTCATATCAAAAGAGGACAGAGGACAACTGAACTGCCCACTATGATGGCCACCCTAGGCACATCCCCCCTGAGTTTCCTCACAGCGCAGTGCCTGGCACAGGTCAGGCGTATTCAAGTGAAGGGTCCTCAGGGTTTGGGGAAGGCAACACAGGCCAAAGACCCACAGCACTTGAGAGTTAGAAATAAAATAATTTTCTGGGATTTTTTCTAAAAACCCTCCTGGTGGAAGAGAAGCTGATGACTTGCATTGCAAAGGCTTTGGGAGCTCAGAGGAATAGGACCTCACTTACGATGACATCACATATAGCATCAGTGGCTACACAGGGAAATATGACATCGCTTGGAGCATCAATGCGCCCACACAGGGAAATATGTTGTCACTTATGGCAGGGGTTGTCAACTGGGGGTACATGTACCCCTGGAGGTGCTTGGGAAGGCCCCAGGGGGTACATGGCGGCAGCATGGAGAAGCAGGGGTACTTGGGAAGCGCGCTGTAGCACACCACTTCCCAAGTACCCTCGCTTCTGCTGTTGCCTGCCATCGCTGCTTGCCACTGCCTGCTGCCACCCAACTATCCTTCTGCCCCATCAACTAGCCACTGGTGGAGAGCCCCCGCCTTGATCTTCCGGAGGGTACAGTGCTGGAGGGGTACCCACCAGAAGGGGTACACTCCTTAAAAAGGTTGAAAATCCCTGACTTCTGGTATCAATGCACCCATGTTTGTTCCAGGGGGATCATCTGAAATACTGCTGTTGGGGTCCACTCCACAAGGAGAAAAATATGGAACCTTGGGGACCGTTTTGTGAGAATTGCTAGTAAATGTTAATGCAGGGAAATAATCGCCATGACCGTCATGGACAAGTGGAAGGCCTGGCCATCTGGTGGGTGTCTGTGAGAGAGAAAGGGTGTCCTTCTTCTCAAGGAGACCTTTTTATTGAATAGGGGCCGTGACCTTGAGATCATAAGGAGGTCTCTACAGAACTTGAATTTCTAGCTCTGCTAGATTCATAACCGTGACCACGGTGATTCTGTTCTCTTTGTTTACTTAACTTAGGTTTTTTCCCCCCACCCCAGCTTCTTTGTATTGATTTTTTTTTTCATTTTCAGTGTACAAAGAAAAAAGTACATCAAAAGTACATCTATCTGCTGGGGCACATTAGAGACAAGCAAACATTTTTTAAAATGTGTATAAAATAATGCATTAACATAATAAGCAAGAGAAGTTAGAAGAAACCCACATAAAAACAGACTGTACCACCGGAGTCAAGTTTCTTCTCTAGTAGAATGGACATAGTGGCTGAGCCAGTTTTTGACTGAGGTTTTAAAATTATATATAATGTGTGTGTGTAAATATATATTATGCACGTTTTAAAGAAAACATTCACTGTATTTGAGAGATGTAGAAGTCACAGTGTACTCCTAGGATCATGCTGAAATTATAGTTTGAAAAGAAACTAAAAGACTCAAATTATTTTAACAGGTCTTTAAGAAGTTTTGTTAGCAAATGATCTCTCTCAAAAGGTACAACACACACAAGCTAGTTCTATAGATGAAGTCAAACCTTTAAACCAAAACCCTTAGAAAAGATTCAAAACATTGATATTTACGATAATGTTATGTCCTTCCATAAAGAAAGAGTAATCATTTATTTTCGGTCTGAAATGACAAATTTTAGATAAGATAAAACAAAAATGAATAAGCAAAGCCTCCACAATACACCTGTCTGCAGCAATTCTGGGAACAAAATGCCCCTGCATACAAGCAGAGTTCTTGGAAATGGATGCAGTATGCAGGGAAAAGTAAGAAAAACAAACAAACAACTCATTTTCACAATATAAAGCCTAGTAAAACATAGAAAAGTTCTGACCTCTTGGAAAAAAAAAAAGATTTTTAGATGTAATGTACTGGCATCACATGCCAATGCATCTGATCCTAACTGTTGAAAATGACGCCCCATTTCTGGTCTCATGACTACCTGTATACAGTCTCCGCAAGTGCCAAAGGGCTGTAAAGCCAGTTTAGCCAGCTGCTTGTAGAGTTCCCCTCTTAAGGGGAAATAGCCAGCTGACAGAATTAAAGTGATGAATCTAGACCACTGCCCTGTTAAGGATGGCATGGGTGGGGGAAAAGTGGTGTGTAGAACACATGCTAGCTATTCCCTGCTGTGGACTTATACATAGGTTGGCACAAGTTACTGTATTTTTCCAGTTTTGAGAGGCACTGATCCATTTTATCACAGATGTACTGCACCTTTGAAAAACATGACTCATTCAGTTTCTTCCATTGTAAAATGCCGGGGGAAAATGCTACTTTTCTAATGTGCCAGGGTTAGTGAGGATTAGTTAATACTTGAAGAATATTCTGAAGTGCTGTATCCCAGGAAGAATTAAGCATTTTTTAACCAGTATAAGCATTTTAAAATTATGTGACCTTTACTTGATGGATCCTTGGCACTGGAAGAGCTAGAAGACTTTTAAAAAGCATATAAGGAGCACGTAAGTGCAAATTTGGATTGGGAAACAGGATTATGTGGATACTATGTGATGAAAATAAAATAGGAATAATGATCACAAAATAGAAGCAGCATTTAAACTTTTGGCTCATATTACAGAAAATGCTGCTCTTGGTTTGTGCTGAAGGGGAACTCAAAAGTGCTTATTTATAGTTTTAATTTAGTATTAATCCCAAATGGATTTTTAAAGACGGTATTAATAATTGATAGCACTCTGCCAGGCATTCTTCAGAGGTTTCTTATCAAGAACAGTCAACGTAGTTTTATCTATTTATTCTTCCCTCTGTAAACAAGTATCATGAATAGGATACATTAATGAGGAAGGCTGATACAATGGTTAGGACACGAGAATAAGACCCAAGAAAACTGGATTTAGTTTCCAGCTCTACTTCCTGCGTGACCCTGGGCAAGGTACGTAGGCAGGAATTGGGCATGTACTGTATATCCAAAGCTGCAAGCCTGACAATCCTTGTTCATTTGTTGCCTAAGTTGGGAAGCCTGTAAATTAATAGAATCATAGAAAATGAGGGTTGGAAGGGACCTCAGGGGGTCGTCTAGTGCAAACTAGAACTCAATCATCTTGTGGTCACTGTTGTCCAAGTTGCCATCTACTACTACATTCCCCACCAATTCTTCTCTGTTTGTGAGCAGCAGGTCAAGAAGAGCATGGCCTCTAGTTGACTGCACAGGATGTTGTCCCCAACACTCTCCAAAAACTTCCTGGATTGCCTGTGTACTGCTGTATTGCACTCACAGCAGGTTTCAGGGTGACTGAAGTCCACCATGAGAACCAGGGCCTGTGATTGGGAAACTTCCACTAGCTGTTTGAAGAAAGCCTCCTGATCTGCTGGTCCATAGCAGACCCCCCACGATGACATCACCCTTGTTGCTTGCCCCTCTGACCCTAACCCAGAGACTTGCAACAGGCCCCTCTCCAGTTTCATACTGGAACTCTGAACAATCATACAACTCTTCTACATAAAGCGCAACTCCTCCTCTTCTCCCCTGCTTGTCCTTCCTGAACAGTTTATACCTATCCATGACAGTGCTCCAGTCATGTGAGCTCCCACCACCTCTGTTATTCCAATCATGTCATAGTTCTGTGATTGCGCAAGGACTTCCAATTCTTCCTGCTTGTTTCCCAGGCTCTGTGCATTCATGTACAGGTGCCTGAGGTAACCAAGTTATTGCTTTACTTTTTCAGGGACAATGAGGATGCCTCCTCTCTTGCCCTCTCTTGCTTGTGCTTCTTCCAGGTCACCCACTTCCCCAAGGCTTTGGTCTCCATCCCCCTGCCAACCTAATTTAAAGCCCCCACAAGCCCTGCCATTTGTCACCTTAAAGTTCTCTGGGCATTTGAAAGTTGTCTTTCTACACATGTGTAGAAGCTACTCAGTTCTGACAGGGCTGTGTTGCTTGGCACCAGGCTCACACCTACCCTGAAGTGGGATCCTGTAGTCAAATCCCTTGAAGGACTTGATCCAGAAGTCAGTCTCAGGGCACACCTGACACACAAGCCAACTCCTTTTCTAAAAATATAAGAGAAGGAGGAAGGAAGTGTGGCAGGACACACCTGCCATTTTAAGAGCTGAAGCAGCCTGCGGAGCAGCCTGTAGGTGTGGGTCAGCGGACCCAGAGGGTTTGGTAGTGGATGGTGCTAGGGCTGAGTAAGGAATGCTGGGCTTATGTAGGATATAAGTCCAGACCCTGAGAGCAGAGCTGGCAGTAACATCTTGGAGGCTGCTGGGTGAACATCTATGGAGTAAGATGATTGCACCCCAGGAGTCCCTTCACAGGAGTGATGTCTGAAGCTATCTGGAGGTTTGGGAAGGAACTATGAGGGTGGAGAAGGTTCCTGGGCACCCACTGTGTGGTCCAGAGCCCTGAGAGAGGGGCTGTGTGTCTTGGGACCTATTGAGATGTCAGGGTGAGCCCAGAGCGAGGCTGAGGATGAGAGATCTCTGGAGGGAACTGAGAGGGTGGACCCACAGAGGAGAGAGGGCTGACAGCCTTGCAATCCCAACTGGCCCATGTGGGGCCAGGGCCCAAGAGGAGTCAAAAGGCTGAAAGAAGCCACTGCAGAGCCAGGGGAGCCTGGAGATCTCAAGTGGCCCGAGGCAGGGCCAGGGCCTAGGATAGCCTGAAGGTCCATGTGTGTCCACAGCCAAGGGATGAAAATGGCTAGAGCAGCGTCGTCTGAGGTGAAGGGTTTGAGGGAAAGGGGTCTGCAACAGAGAGCTGGGTCCAGGGGGCCCAGAGGAGAGACTGACCAGGATGGTCTAGAGACCCAGGGAGGGTCTAGAGAAAGAGAGGCACCAGGAGGGTCTGGAAGAAACCAAGGAGTCGGGCAGCCCAGAGTAGGACCAAGGAGTCAAAAGTGGTCTGGCAGTCCAAGGAGGGGCTGGGTGAGAGACCCAGGGGTCTGAGGTACCCAGCAAGGGGTGTATGGGAGACTAAGGGGTCTGAGAGTGTGAAGTGAGTACATCGAGGATTGATGAGTTTTTGGTTGTAGCTGTGTTGGTCTAAGGACATAGGTAGGCAAGGTTCTTTGGTTAGATGTGATATCTTTTATTACACCAACTGAGTAGTTGGGAAAAAGTTCTAATTTCTACCCTTTTATATTTTCACTGACATCCTGTCACATTTTTATCTTCTCTTATTACAACCTGTCTGACATCTTTTTCAGACAGCCTCTTTTCCACCTTGTATTTTATCACTGTTGTCTCCCTGTGGTCTTTTTTCCCCCTCTTTCTTCCTGCTCTCTTTCCCCTCCCTTACTTTACTATTAGCCTTGCTTATTGCTACCTATTTACATTTTCACTGACATCCTACCACACTTTTAGTTTCTCTCGTTTCCTGGAGTCTCAGACCAGTAGAGACTCCCTATGTCTGAAGAAGGGTGATTGCACCCAAAAGCTTGCTGAGAACTTTTTTTCAACTACTCAGTGGGTCTAATAAAAGAGGTGATATCACATCTACCCAAAGAACCTTGCCTGTCAAGGATTGATGACATCTGTCTTGTGGTGGTGTGTAGGGGTGGAACAGGACCACACAATTGGCCCATAAGGCCTTGACCACAAATCTGGTGCTAATTACAGTAAGACCAAGGCAGCCTCCTATATTCTTCATAACAATTAACACCAAGGTGTGGTGGGAGAGGAGGGACTGACTGCCCCAAAGAGCATGGTAAAGGAATTTTTTTTGCCTCCAGCAGCTTCACAGCCACTCTTGGAGAAGGTACTTTCTGACAGAAAGCAAGGATGTATGAACCACATTTTATGTGGTATGATAGTGGTTAAACCATTTGATCAGGATTTGGGAGACCCAAGTTAAAACCTCTCTTGTTCTTGAAGGAATTCAAACCTGCATCTTGCAGGAAAATGCCCTTGCCACCCGGTTATACTATATTCTGGGTGATTTAGAGTTGTTGGTTGTAGCCGTGTTGGTCTAAGGACATAGGCAGATAGGGTTCTTTGGGTAGATGTGAAATATTTTATTAGACAAACTAAATAGTTGGAAAAATTGTTCTTTGCAAGCTTCCAGGCACAAATACCTTCTTTAGGCATAGGGAGAGTCTGTTGGCGTTTGTGTGTCGTTTGTGCCTGCAAGCTTGCAAAGAACAATTTTTCCAACTATTTAGTTGGTTCAATAGAAGATATCACATCTACCCAAAGAACCTTGTCTGCCTGTATCTGGGGCGATAGCATTTTCTACGTCTCCTATCGAGGTTATGCTATTGCGTAGAACAGAGATCAAGATTCACTGGGCCAGGCGGACTCTGTGAGCCTAGCAGTTAGGGCAGTCATTTAGGAAGAAGGAAACCTAGCAATGTTGCAACATGTAAGTGTTGAGCAGAATTGGTCTATGATATAAGCAAGGCACTATCATTTGAACAGTGGTTTTAGCAGTAAGTAAAATTTTGTTCCCAAATTACTTAGTTCCCCTTAGCAACTAGGCACAGCAGTCAGTGAGATGCTCATTGTAAGAGTACAGGTAGCTAATGACAACATTTATGCATCTCAATATAGTTAGCTCAGGGGTGACCAAAGTCAAAAGATAACTGCTGTTCTTTCACATGCTTCATTTGCCTTATTCTTACCACTGTATAGGTATAATTTTTTTTTAAATCCCAGATATCTCAGTAGGGCCATAATTTCCTTTGATTAATTTACTGACTTATTAACTCCAGTACTCAAGATGAAGAAGGTAGACTAGTTTATGCAATTAACGCCCCCACCAAAAAAAACCCCAAACAAACAAAGCATGCAAGATACAAGGTATACTATAGCTAAATCTGTAAATAATATTATTTTCCAAACAATTCCCACTAGATGCTTAGTAACAATCAAATAAGTGGTCTAAGTTTAGTTCTTATTAAGGGGCTGAAAACTAAAACAAAAATAACCCCGGTAATGAAAATAATGTTATTAGAAGTGCTTCAAATGGCAGAGACAAGGCGTTTTTACAGATTGATGGAAGTGATTCAAGAGGAAAAATACTTGAATCTCATCAGTACAGTAGAGGAACTAACCCAGAAGGAAATTCATGTGAAGAATCTCCCTTCCTTTCCCCACTCCCAACTAAAGTTACATTAATAAAATAAAGTCTGTGCTCAAGTCTTTGCAGAATCAGAACCTTAGTATTAAAATATAAATTCACCCTATTCCTTTTTATGCCTTTCACCTTAGAATTGCCAGACACCCTACAAACAGTTAAACAGACTGACACCACAACTAAGTGCAGTGGGTGTTATTCTCACTGTTTTACAGCAAGATACGTTCAGGCATAAAAGGGTTAATTAATTTGGTCAATCATATAAGAATTCTGCAGTAAAACTCAGAGGTCATCATCACCACAATGAGCTAACCACTAGACTAGTGGTTTTCAAACTTTTTTAGACTCATGGCACCTTTTGAAGAATTTCAGCTGTTACCTTTCACTTGGTTTTTGACTATCGAAAAATAATAGAGCAATTCTTCTGTTGCAAAGCGGAGACTGAGGCACTCTTAATGAGGCATGGATTCACTGGGCATTTATACACATGCTCCAGCAGGCAGGGAGTTTATATACATGCTCTTGGAGCTGCTCTAATTAAAGTACCTGGAGCATCTTGTGGATCAGCATCTCTGTGCTGAAAAATGGTGGCAGGGGCAGTTTAAAGCTTGTCGAACAAGCTTTAGTTAAAGTGCCCCCACCACCATTTTTCAGTGCGAGGACACTGATACACATGACGCTGGAGTCTGCTCCAATGCGCTGTAATTACAGTGCGTCAGAGCAGCTTTGATGCACATGTATAGGCATCCACTAAGACTAAATCATGCCAAACAAACTTGATCTTTGACAAGATAACTACTTGGCTGGATAAGGAAAATGCTGTGGATATAGTAATCCAGATTTCAGCAAGGCTTTTGACAGTCTCACATGAGCTTCTCATAAACAAATTGGAGAAACATGGGCCAGACAAGACTACTATAAGAGGTATAGACAACTGGCTCAGTAGCCTCAAGCAAAGGGTAGTTATAAATGGATCCATGGCAGAAGGTTTCAAGTGGAGTTTCCCAGGCCTGGTGCTGCTCAATGTGTTTATTAATTATTTGAATGCTGGAATATTGAGTTTCTTGAGCAAATTTGCAGATGACACAAAATTGGGAAGGATTGCAAACACCCTGGGAGGTAAATCTTTCTAGATTGGATCTTGACACATTGGAAAGTTGAGATGAAGCCAAAAAGATTAATTTTAATGCTGACAAATGCATGAACCTACACCTCAGGAAGATTAATAAAAAAATACAAATCTAAAATGGGCGACACCTGGCTGGATGGCAGCACTATAGAAAAGGATCTAGGAGTCTTGATGAATGATTGACTTTATGTATCTTCAGTATGATGTAGCTGTACAGAAGGAGAATGTGGTTTTGGGCTGCATCAATAGGAGCATTAGGCTCAAGACAGAAGAAGTGCTAATACCCCTTTACTTGGCACTAGTTAGGCTTCATCTACAATAGTTGTGCAGTTTGAGTCCTACATTCTCCGACATGGAGAATTTAGAGCTGATCCAGAGAGAGGTGACAAAAATGATAAAGGGCTTGAAAAGCAAGTCATATAAGGAGAGGATGAAGGAAATAGGTATGTGCAGGTTACAGAAAGAGAGGACATGATAGCAGTCTTCAAATATCTGAAGAGTTGCCATAAAGATAGAGAGTAGGGCGTCTATTCCACTGCCTCACTGTTCAAACAGTGAAGACGTTTTTCCTGATATTGTCTAAACTTACTTTGCTGCAACTTCAGGCCATTGATCTCCCTCTTCCTCTCTGCAGCTAGAGAGAAAAGGTGTTGAAGTTGTGGTCTCTCCATCTTTGGAGGTGTTCAAGAAGAGGTAGATAAGCACTGGTCAGGGATGATCTAGGAGTAGTTTTCCCTATGCTATACTTTGGGTATTTCTGATGATTCTGGGCTTCACTGGTTGCTGTGTGGGGCAAAGAAAACTCCAGCACCCCTTTCCCGCCCCCATTCTGCACCCCTATAGCATTTTCCCCACCTGCACCTGCCCCCTGCTCTCCTTCAGGGTTTGCCCAGGGCCCAAACACTGCTTGTTATGCTTCTGGGACTAAAACCTGTAGGTTCCTGGCTAGGGGGTCAAACTGATCTCCACATTTGGTGTCAGGAAAGAATTTGCCCCCAAGGTCAGATTGGTACAGACTGGTGGGTTTTCACTTCCTCTCTAGCAGAAGACATGGCCCTATTCCTTGCATCTCTAAGGCATATTTTAACAACCTTGCAGTAGATGAATATTGGCCACTCTTGTGGGACCTGGGGGTTCCAGTAGACCCCCAGGACTACTGTTGAATATGAACAGTGTGCTCTTGTTATAAAAAAGGCCAACAGCATTCTGGGTTGTATTAACAGAAGTGTCACTTGCAAATCAAGGGAAGTGAATCTTCCATTCCATTCCGCACTGGTGGAGCATCTCTGGAGGACTGTGTCCAGTTTTGGGCCCCACAGTTCAAGAAGGTCATGGCTAGTTTGCAAAGAGTCCAGTGAAGAGCAACAAAAATGATTTGGGGCATAAGAGGCAAGACTTAAGAGGAAAGGCTGAATAAACGAGGGTTATTCAGTCTGGAGAAGAGAAGACTGAGGGGGGCTTTAATCATGGTCTTCGAATACCTGAAGAGTAATTAGAGAGAGGATGGAGAATGGGCTTTTCTCTGTAGTTAAAGGGCACAGGACTGGGAACAATGGCCTCAAGTTTAAGCCAGGGAAATTTAGGTTGGAGATTAGGAAGAAATTTATTACTTTGAAGGTGGTTAAGCACTGAAATAGGCTACCTAGAGAAATTGTGGAATCTCCATTCTTGAAAGTTTTCAAGAACAGGTTGGACAGACACTTCTTACCTGTGATGGTTTAGTCAAGGCTGCTCCTGCCTGGAGCATGGGCTGAAGAGATGACTTTGTAAGGGGTCCAGCCCTACTTTCTTGTAAGCCTATGTCACCCTGCTTTACCTATGGCAGGTTAGGGCACTGTGTTTTGTGGTTGTATGGCAGGATTGTATAGGTTTAGTAATAGATTAGACAAGGATTTGCTTAGGATAGTTTGGAAAGGGATGATCCTGCCTGAGACAGAGGGTTAGACTAGATAACCTCCAGAGGTCCCTTGTAGCCCTTCTTTACTTTTCTGTGATTTCCTCATACACAATAGTATCTATCCGTGCTTGGTGGGGTTTCCTTTTAACAAAAAACCCTGTAAAGTTTCTCAGTTCTACTGTCAATCTCTTTCTATAAAGCTATCTATAGAGTTGTTAAGAATCTTTTTCTCATAAAATATTGTGAAATGTCATTCTCCTGGTGAATTTTACCCTTTTTGCTTCCTGGTGAATTTAACAAGGTCTTGAAATGGTCTGGATGCAAAAACACTCCAGTATGTTTTCCCATCACAGATCAATCATAATATTAGTGCAGATGCCAATACAGTGACATTCAGCTGGAAAACTTTAACATTTCTCTTCCTTCACAGCACGTCCTATCAGTGGACAACAAAACAGGAAGTATTAATTTCCACTCACCAGGTGTTAAGAGTCAATCAGAATACAACATCTCTGGTTTTATCCAGTTGCATTTAGAAGAATTCAGAGAACCCAATGCTTTTCAGCATTTTTTTCTGAATGTCTGCAGCTAGGTCATGGACTTGTTAGGACAACTAGAAAGATAGGGTTCTCCTGCATTGTGTCCATCCCCCTGCTATCACAGGCAACCATATTGCATAATCCTCTTTGTACATTTATCAAACTTCATCTTAAAAAAAAACAGTTAGGTTTTGTACATCCACTACTTTTCCTGAAAGGCTAGTGATATATCTTGGTTCACCCCTTTATTTTATATTTTAAGTTTTTATAGATTCTGGTAATTAAACTCAAGAGAGATTATTACCTTTCTCAAGATGATTTATTTAGTGCAGAAACTCCTTGTCTTTTGGTGTATTAACTTTAAGTACTTATTGGTAGCCAGTTTAGCTTAAGTTGGTTACTTGTGTAACACAGAACTACTAGGAAGGGTACCTTGTGCCAAAAAGCTTAGCTAAGATTTCTCTTCATTGTACAGCTGGTCCAGTAAGATAGCACCCAAAAACCCCTTCCCTCTCACAGACAGAAGAAACAATCCTTTTACTTTAAGTTGCATGTGCCTAAATAAAGATTTGCTTATGCACACATGATTATATTTTGATAAAAGACAGGTATGTTGTTCAGCAACCTCTACCAGCTATTATCTTGTTTCGTTTGTTTAGTGTGGAACAGCAAGTGTGTCTGTCTCTTCAGTTATTTCTCCCAAGACTTCTGTCTAATCCCATAGTTCTCAACTGGTTTTTTTAAAACAGTTTCTCTGCAGGCCTAGTAACATGAGAACAACAATTTAAGGTTTTCTGTCTTCTCCCTCACAATCTGTATTGCAAGCTGCTTTGGAGAAAAGAAGACTTCTTTTAGTTTCAAACTTTCTTCATGCTTGATAATGTGTGTAAGATAGATTGCCAGCAAGACAATTTTTGTATCCTGACTGCTGCCTGTGTTTGGCATTATAATACTAAAATATAAAAGTTCTCTAAACATATCCAAAACTTTTATGCAAGTTCTAACACTTCATCACTTCTTTTCGGTCTGTGTTAAAGTTGGGTGTGTTCAACAGTTGAACAAGACCTTAAAAAGTTGTGGTTTTGTACTTTTTATCTAAACTTGTGACTGTTGATATACACTAGTTTATTTTAGAGAAGTATTCCTTGTTACATGTATTTATTAGGATTATATTATTTGCTGGATATTCTTGTCTTTGGGTTAATACATTGAGGGTATGAACAGGTTAATAAATTGCACAGTTACAAGGGAGGGGATTTTCCTGAAGATTAGGTGACACATGGTTAGAAGTGGACACGTGAAACAGTTTCAGAAGAATGCCTGGTAAGAGTCCCCTTTTTTAACTTAGTATAATTTGTTTGTTTATCCATAAATAAAATATCTACAATTATCCTTTTGGGTTAAACTAAATGAATACTATGTCTTAAGAGTCATTGGTATCCGGTTGGTCTAGGTTTATAATACTACTTTTCAAACGGTCAAAATGGGGTTATATATCACATTTTTAGTTTACTTTGGGTTCTGTGATGCAAATTTTAATCCTGGTTTTTGATGATATCCATAGCGTTTGGTTATTAGTTGCTAATATTAGAAGTTGTGTTCAATTTCCTTTTCACATATAGTTCTTGTTTGTTTGCACAGTGGCACAACTTCAATAGGAGGGATGGATTATGCCCTACCCTCCTAGCCTAGCCACGGCACTGGTGCCCAGGGCATTTTTCTGAAAGATGAGCATTTCTGGATGTTAACCCCTTAAACTGAGAGGGGCATTAAACCTAGGTCTCCCACTTCCAGGAAAAGCACTCCAACTCCTGAGCTGCTGTACAAGATGTGGACACCACTACTTCCTCCTCTGTATTTTTAAGAGAAAATACTAAGCCCATGTTAGTTAATTGAAAGAAGGATTATAGGTCCCTATTCTCCAGAGGGGGTTCCAGGCTCTGGATCCCAAGCGATTGGAGATACCTCCCTATCTCCAGGAAGAGGCAGGATGACAGAAACCCTACTGCTTAGCTTTGCCTGTCAGCTAGCTCTCAGTGTGTGGACTCTAAACATCAGAAATGTGCAAACAGTGTCATAAACATGGGCTCTTATTAGAGCCAACACTTTTCTTTAATATTAAAGGATGCTCACAGGCTAAAGCTAATATCCAGGCAGTAATATCACAGAAGTATACTGTGTGCATACAGGAGACACACAAAGGACCTAATAACTTTCACCCAACCATCAAAGGGAAAACGTTTATTGCTGAAATAAGACATAGGCAGTATGGCAGTGTGGATTTTGTGGATCTGATTTGAGAATTAAGCAAATGCATACCAGCACAAGTGAGAATAACATCAAAACCATCACGTTGAGCCTCAACAACATCACTATATTTATATACAAACCACCATCTAGTACTTTCCAGGGGAGCAATCTACCTGACTGTGGCAGTCCAATGCCCCAATCACCATGATGCCGGCATCCAGCTCGCCTGTCTGCAGGCAGCTGGGCTGGCATCATGCGGTCAGAAGAGGGACTGCAGCTATGCTAGCCCCTCAAGGCTCCCATGATAAGAGGAGCTCGCTGGTGGTGTCTGGTGGGAGAGGAAAGCAGGAGGCATCACTTGCACCTCCAAAAGCCTTCCCCACTCTGGAGACAGACCCAGAGTGACAGCAGCAGTGTCAATTGCTGGGCAGGAAGGGCATTCAGACCACAGAGAGCAACTGAGTGCTTACTCACCTGCATCATTGGAACTGAAGACTTGTCCTTGGGCAGGGAGACCTGGTGAGCCAGACGACACCATGAACAACCAGATGCCAGGGTGAAAGGACCCAGGTATTTGCAAGGGAGCAGCCACAGAGGGGCCAAGGGGTATGGACCTAACCATGCCCCCACCTGCACAAAACCTTGCCAGCAGATACACCCAGGGCAGCCAGGATGGGACCTGGGCAGCCCAAGGGGCATCGGTGGAACCCATCCAAGGAAAAAGCTCATCTGAGAACCTATTGATTTGGGCTGCTGCGTTTGAGCAGTTGGGGGCTCAAATTCCCTAGCAGGCAAGCATCGGGAGCCCAAGGGTTGTGGAGGCACGAGAAAATAGCCCTTGGAACATTATAGCGCATGGGCAGGTGCCAGCCGACCCAGAGCATCAGCCCCAAGGAGCCAACTGACAAAGTGGGATCATGCAGGGGCTGAACAGGTTTTACTGCATGTGGTAAAGAGCACTGATGAAAAGCACCTGGTGCAGTGAGCATCGTTGCCCTGCTCACCAGCAGCATCTACATGATTTCATTTTGAGTCTAGTTAAGTTATCAGGTTGCCGGTCAGGCATGCCATAACCATGTTCCTGTCCAGAACTAGAGGCAGGCCTTCTGGGGGAGTAGATGGTGCCTGTGATACCATTGAAACTGAGTCAGACCACCCAAGTGGAAAGGGATGAGGTGTAGGGGAGGAGGAGCCTCACAGAAGAAGCACAAGCCAAGGCACCCAGGGTCACACAAAAACACTGGACAACACCTTCCAGTAGAAATTCAGGTAATATCAATTTATGGCAGGCGAGTTGACCCTCGTGCAGCACACCCAAGTAGGCGAGGCACTAGCAGCAGCGCTGTGAGCGTGGGTCTGCCACATTGACAGCAGCACACGTAAGTATAGCACTGTGATCAGTGACTTTAACTCCGCAAAGGATATGATAACAAGAACAATGATGGCATCCTAGTAGAACAATGGGCAGAGAGCAGTAATCTGACACTGGTACATGACATTAACTAACCCAAGTCATTTAACAGCAGCCACCGAAGAAGGGAAGAGGATACAATCCGGGCATCAGCTTTGTGAGCAATGGAATCGGCCAGATGTGCAAGAAAGCAGCTCTGGAGCCAATACCTCACACCCAAATCTTCCCTATAAGTATCAAGCTAGGGTCCCCAATAATGGTGCAAAACACTATCTTCCACAGACCTTTCAACCTCAAGAAAGCCAATTGGGCAGCCTTCACAGGCAACGGAGGAATCAGTCAGGGACATTATATGTACCCATGAGAATTATAATAATTTTGTGAGAGCTGTGAAGAGAAGTGCCTGCTGCTACATCCCAAGGGGCTGCCATCCAAGATATATCCCAAGTATGTTGAACTCAACATCTGACCTGTACACTCTCTATGAGAGAGAATACCATCTCGACCCCTTCTCAGAATCTACCACTATGCCGGGAGAAATCCTAGTAGACAATATAGGATTAGAGAGCTGCAATGTCTGAAAAGAAATGATCAAGAACACCAATTTGGCACATAACAGCAAGAAAGCTTGCGTGACTAAGAAAACTAGGAGGTGACAATATCACACTTCCAGCTATATCAAATGTTACTGCCAACCAGGTTGCATAACAACTGCTCAACAATGTGAAGCTCTCTCATAGGAGAAATACTGGAGAACACCATCACTGCATTATACCATCTGACAAGCAACCATTTAAAGACCTAACTTATCCATTTACTATGGAGGAACTGACAGTTGGCACAGGCCTACTGAAACATGGGAAGGCAGCAGGAGTAGATGGCATACTGGTTGAGATGATACAACACCTAGGACCCCCTGCAAGGCAATGGCTCCTTGATCTATTCAACGCGTGTATGATAAGTAAACAAATACATCAGTATGGGGGCAGGCAAGAATCATAGCTCTGCCCAAACCAGGGAAAGGCCTTTCATCACCAAAAAAGTTATAGACTGATCTCCCCACCTCAGCATCACCTACAAATGCTACAAACATCTGCAATGAATTTCACTCTTGGTAGATTCTAAACTTACACAAGATCAAAAGGGTTTTACACCAGGTCAGTCCTATGCAGGCCAACTATTAAACCTTATACAGCACACTGAAGATGGTTTCCAGCAGAAGTTGATCACCAGCTCAGTATTTGGGGATATATCTGTTGCATATGATACTGTCCAACACTGCATCATTAGCAACAAACTGTACCTCATGACTGGCAATTTAGATCTAAGCCAGAACATTCATAGCCTCTTGGAGAAAAGGCATTTCTATGTAGAACTAAATGGCTGGAAAAGTAGGTAGTGCTCCCTAAAGAATGATTTACTACAAGGCAGTGTGCTTGCCCCACTTTTATTCAACATCTACATTAACAATCAGCTGCTTCCTGCCAAAAGTCAGTGTTTCATCTATGCTGACAATCTCTGCATTGCCACACAGCAGAAGAAGTGTGAGGACACAGAGAAGACTCTGGAGAGGGCACTGAACGAAATGTCAGATTACCACCTAAACAATTATATCAAACCCAACCCTAGCAGAACTCAAATATGTGCTTTTCTTCTGAGAAACCAGGATGTGGAAAGCACCTGAATGTCACCTGGCATGACCAGAGTCTCAAACACCAGAAACATCCAATCTACTTAGATGGAAAACTGAGTTACAAAAGCACATGTTAAATACCAAAGCTAAGGTCATTCTGCGTAAGCTCGCAAATTCCAAGTGGGGGCCACATCCACCCCCCCTACGCACTACTGCCTTTGCACTTTGTTTCTCTGTGCCTGAATATGCCTGCACCACCTGGGGATGCTCAAGTCACAGTAAACATATTGATGCAGCCCTGAATGATACATGTAGAATTATAGCAGGCTGACTAAAACTCACCCTATTCGCTGCCTAGAGGCACTATCTGGCATAGCACCACCTTACATCAGGAGGAAAGTAGCAACATTGACCTAGCAGCTATAAGAGTCAAATGACTCACACCTGCTATATGGATATCAACCAGAGCACCGTCGTCTCTCATTGAGAAATAGCTTTTTGTCCTCTACAATACCATTCATCACATCACTGGAATCAGCCAGAATTACTTTATGGCAAAAAGAATAGGATAAACTAAGTGACATAGCTGTTGAGTGGAGCCAGCAAGGAATTACCCCCAGTGGGGATTTAGCATCCAGCTCCAATTACAAATGGCACACATGGTAGAGCCTGAACAGATTGAGAGTGGGTCTCAGCAGATGCAACTTTCTCATTAAAGCATGGGGCCTCTATGCAGCTGACCAATGTGTTTGTCGGAAGAAGCAAACAGTGGATCATCTTTTGAGATATCCTGTAGCACTGCAAGACACCCCACAAGATTTGGCAACTCTAACACCAGAAGCAGTGGTCTGTGCAGAATACAGGGAGCAGATGATATAGGAAGGGTGGACTGGAAACATGACGAAGAAGAATTAGAGCTCTGGGTTGCACCTAAAAAGTTAGGCAAGGTTCTTTCGTCAGATGTCATATCTTTTATTAGACCAACTGAGTAGTTGGAAAAAAGTTCTTAGCAGGCTTTTGGGCACAGTTAACTTTCATCAGGAATAGGGAGTCTCTGCTGGTCTAATACTCCAAGGAAAGAGAGACGCTAACAGTGTGGTAGGTTGTCAGTGAAAATGTAAATTCTACCTATGTATGTTCTCACTCACATCTTGCCACACTTTTAGCATTTCTCATTCCTTGGACTCTCAGACTAGCAGAGACTCCTTATGCCTGATGAAGGGTGACTGTGCCCAAAAGCTTGCTAAGAACTTTTTTCCAACTACTCAGTCGGTCTAATAAAAGATATCACATCTAACCAAAGAACCTTGCCTGCCTAGTCCTTAGACCAACAGGGCTACAATCAAAAACGTACCTAAAAAGTTAAGCATTGCAGCACCTAATTTATAAGTGCTCAGATCCTTTATTAGACCTAGTCTCTTGTGTCAGCATTGTCCCTTAACTTATTCAGGAAGTTTTTCTTCCCATTGTTCACTGCCTCCGAGATGTAATTATGGAGAACAGTCATACCCCCCCAACCCCCACCTTTATTTTGCTAGACTAAACTAGCCAAGCCGTTAGACTTTTTCACCTTACCAACTACCCTCCTGTAACCCTTTCCTGCACCTGTTCCAGCCTGAGCCTATCTGTCTTGAATATGGATGAACAAAATGGTGTATAATATTCTGGATGTCATCTTACCAGTGTTGTGTACAATGGCATTAATAATTCTCTATGTGTACTGAAAATCCCTCTTCCCATATATCCAGAGTTGCATTTGCTGGTTTGCAGCCATTCTGTGATATGCTAGTTCATCCAGGTCTGTCTTCCTCAGTCATTTACAATGAATGACCTCCCAGCTTAGAACAGAAACTCTTGCTTTAAATCTCTAAGTACAAGACCTTTCACTTGGTGCAACTGAATTTCATTCTATTCCTATCTGTGTATTTTCATTCACGTACCCAGCATGCATGCCTACAGGCTTATATCTCCTCACTTCAGGCAGTGTAAAATTAGGCAGTGTAGAAGACACACAATAGCAAAAAACACAACAACAAACAACCTCCCCACTCCCACCCTCCAAAAAACCCAGAAAAAAACAAATTTAGGAAAAACCATAAGTTCTTTGACAAAGTTGTTCTACCATTAGAGTTACCAGTAGATGGCAACAGCTCACAGAGATACTGGAACAGGTAGATTATAGTAGACCCTAAGATGCTTAATGCTAAGAGTTATTTGCATCTGAGTAACCATCATTACCTAACAGAGGAGCAAGCAAAATGAATGGTCAGGTGAGAGAACGTCACAAGGTGTAAAACCGTTTTATAGAACTTGAGTAAAATGCATGAACAAAACTGGAATAGAGGTTGCAAGGATGCCGTGAGTACATTTGTTGGTTGCGTGATAGACAGAGCTAATTTTAGACAAATTACATTGTCCTGGGAGAGAGTGGGGGGAAGGACCCTGAACTAAAAGGGGAGATCCATGGGAAAAAAATACACAGAAAGAAGAGGAAATAAACATAAACTTAAAACAAATAAAACACTTGCCTACAGCAGGAACTGCGGCACAGCTGGAACGGGGAAAGAAACCTGGTGATGACCTGGTGAGGGGGCTCGACCACCTGGGCGACAGCGATCATCGCCTACTGGAATTCATCATCCAGCGCAAGGTGGCAAAGGCATGCAGTAAGGCAGCGACCCTAGATTTTAGGAGGGCAAACTTCAATGAGCCGAGGAGGATAGTTGAAGAAGCGCTGAGTTCCTGGAGGGGAGGGGAGCCAGGTGTCCAAGGAGAGTGGTCGCTCCTTAAGGAGACGATCCTCCAAGCCCAAAGGAAGGTAATCCCAACAAGGATCAAAGGGAGCAGGAGAGCATACAAGCCTCCGTGGCTCACCAAAAGTATCCGGGAATGTCTCCTTGCTAAAAAGGAGGCTTACACCCAATGGAAAGAAGGGGTCATCACCAGGGAGGACTATTCTTAGTTGCTCGGGGATGTAGGGGGGTAGTTAGGCAGAGATGGAACTGGGACTAGCTTCCCAGATTAAGGACAATAAGAAGTCCTTTTTTAAATACATAGGGGGTAAAAAGAAGGTCCCGGGTAATGTGGGGCCCTTGCAGGACGCGTTGGGAAACTTGATTGTCACACCAGACGGCAAAGCTAAAATGTTTAATGATTTCTTTGCCTCCGTCTTCCTAAGTGGGGACCAGAACAGCCACCTCCCTGCTGGGCCCCCTTCGGGCCCCGGGGGAGGCACACCTGGGCCACGGGTTAGCGAGGATTTAGTTAGGGAGCTTCTGGAGGGGCTGGATGTATTCAAGTCAGCCGGTCCGGATGATCTCCACCCTAAAGTTCTAAAGGAACTGGCTGAGGTCATTGCAAGTCCCCTGGCACGGCTGTATGAGCACTCGTGGTGCTCTGGTGAGGTATCGGAGGACTGGAAGAGGGCCAACGTGGTCCCCATCTTCAAAAAAGGCAGGAAGGAGGACCCGGGAAACTATAGGCCAGTTAGTCTTGCCTCGATCCTAGGCAAGCTGTTCAAGAAAATTATGCTGGCACACATCCAGGAGGGGCCAGCAGGGGACTGCATGTTTAGGGGCAACCAACACAGGTTCATCAGTGGCAGGTCCTGTCAGACCAACCTGGTGGCCTTTTACGATCAGATCACCAGATCATTAGATGCAGGGGTAGCAGTGGATATAATCTTCCTGGACTTCCGGAAGGTTTTTGACACTGTCTCTCACCCCATTCTCATTAAGAAACTGGGGGGCTGTGGTGTAGACACCCACACAGTCAATTGGGTTGCCAACTGGCTGGAGGGCCGCACCCAGAGGGTGGTAGTAGATGGGTCCTTCTCAACCTGGAAGGACGTGGGCAGTGGGGTTCCGCAGGGCTCGGTCCTCGGGCCCGCACTGTTCAACATCTTCATCAGTGATTTGGACGAGGGGGTAAAAAGCACCCTGGTCAAATTTGCTGATGACACTAAGACGTGGGGGGACGTGGGCACACTGGAAGGGTGCAACAGGCTACAATCAGACCTGGACAGGTTACGAGGGTGGGCGGACGAGAATAGGATGGGATTCAACACAAACAAGTGCAAAATGATGCACCTGGGGAGGAATAACCGGCACCATACCTACAGGTTGGGGAACTCCCCTCTTGTCAGCACGGAGGCGGAAAAGGATCTTGGAGTCATCATTGACTCCAAGATGAACATGGGCCGGCAGTGTGGGGAGGCAGTTAGGAAGGCCAACTGCACCTTGTCATGCATCCACAGTTGGATCTCGAGCAGGTCCAAAGAGGTGATCCTCCCCCTCTATGCGGCACTGGTCAGGCCGCAGCTGGAGTACTGTGTCCAGTTCTAGGTGCCACACTTCAAGAGGGATGTCGACAGCATGGAGAGGGTCCAGAGGAGGGCCACCCGTATGATCAGAGGACAACAGGGCAGGCCCTATGAGGAGAGGCTTCAGGACCTGAACCTGTTCAGCCTCCAAAAGAGAAGGCTGAGGGGGGATCTAGTGGCCTGTTATAAACTAGTCAGGGGGGATTAGCAGGCACTGGGGGAGTCACTGTTCTCCCGAGCACTGCCAGGAGTGACCAGGAATAACGGTCACAAGCTGGCAGAGGGTAGGTTTAGGTTAGATATCAGGAGGCGCTACTTCATGGTCAGGGCAGCTAGGATCTGGAACCAACTTTCAAGAGAAGTGGTGCAGGCTCCTACCCTGGGGGTGTTTAAGAGGAGGTTAGATGAACATCTTGCTGGGGTCGTTTGACCCTAGTATTCTTTCCTGCCATGGCAGGGGGTCAGACTAGATGATCTGCTCAGGTCCCTTCCAACCCTAGAAACTATGAAACTATGAAACCCCTGTGGCTTGTCTTTCAGCTGAATAAAGCCGCGTCTTTATTCAGCTGAAGCCGGCCAGTGAGGTCACTAGCAATTACCGGCTGGCTGGAATAAAACCAGCTGCCAGTGGAGACAGGAAGAGAGGGAGCAGACCCGAGGAGGATACGGGCATAGGGTGCATCTCGGGAGTCCCTCAGAGAGGAAGGAACATAGCCCGAAGAGACAGAGGAGGCTCCAGACGCTGACCCTGACAGCGATGGTGAAGAACAGCTCAGCAGAGTGAGGGACGAGCCGGAAACAGCCTCTGCGACCAGCAAAAGCAGTAACAATAGAGGGAGCAGAGGGGTGGATGTGATGACCCACACTGCAACAGGTGGGAGCATCGGGGCCATTTGGGAGGCGAAGAAATCTCCCCCTTTGGGAGAGTCTCGGCGGGAGCAGTGCAAAGGGCCACGAAGAGGCAGGGTGCCTACCCGGGTTACATGGAGCAACCAGGTGGACAGAGAGGAGCTACAAGGTACCTGAATAACGATGCCACAGAAGGGAGGAAAGTGGGGCAGGACCGTACCCCAGGAAGAGCCGGATAAAGTGGGAAAGATGACCTGAGCAGGAGGCTACGGGTACCCGGCCCCATGTAGGGGTCATCCCATGGGGAGGGCTTAGGGAATGAGGCACCCAGTACCCTGACGTAAGGGATCAGGAAAGGGGCTACTCAGATTCCCCACAATATAGTGGAGGGTTATTTTGTGTTTTCTTTTGTGTTTCGCTGTTTGGAGAGGTTGAGGGACAGGAGTGGATGATACAGCTGAGGTAACCGGTACAGGGCTCATAGGGGCGTCACCTTTGGTTTAAGTCACTAGTGAGGTATCTTACTCTGGAGGGAACAGGTTTCATGGCTGGGATTTCTGACTGCAAACAACCTGAGGCGGGTTGAGTAAATCAACCCTCAAGAGCCAGTACCCAGGATGGGAGAGGACTTGCAACTGGACAAGAGCGGGAGTGTGGCCAGGAAGACCTGGTGATGATCAGGGTGGCGTAAGGTCAGGGTGTAGGGGTGGCGGAACCCCGCAGGTGACTGCTGGACAGATCTCACGTCGCAGAGGGACCCCAAGTAGCCACCCCACCACTGGGAAACATTCAAAGTTGTGGCAGGAGAGATTGAGGAAGGCCACTCGAAGAGTAAATACCTACTTGATGGCTTACTGGAATCTGTGAGGTGTACACCACTCGAACCATGACCGGATGTTCGATGCCCAGTGGTCACATACATCTGATATAGGAAAGAAGAATAGCCTCAAGAATATTAGTAATATTAGGAACATTTTCATTTTTTTTATCTGATTTTATGGGCTTTTTTGATATTTTAGCCAAGCCAAAAATATAAAAATCTGGTTTAATCTCTCAATCTTTGGTTTTCAGCCTTGAACTACTGTTCTGGATGAATACCTATCATGGAGATGAACTAAAATAAGAGCTGTTATAAAATTTAATTTGAAACCTAGATAGAAAGATCCTTTTCCTAATGGTTTGGCTACCTGTTAGAAGCTTTTTAAGACTTTAAGGCTTAGAAATTTGAAAATTAAATTGCTTTCAAATATTGATAAAATTGTTAGGCCTTGAGATAAATGTGCATTTTATATGTTTTATAAGTTTTAATCATTTACTTGATATGCCTTATCTGCACTATTAAGTCATTTATATCTTTTCCATATTTTGTTATTGAATTTACTATTAAAAATCTAGATAATCTTCTGTTGTGAGTATTTAAATTTGGTGGTACTGGCTCTTCAAACCTTCCTTGGTTTTTAGAATCCATCTGAGGGCCAACAAATATCAAAGGTAAATGAAAGCAAATAGGACTATGTTGTCCAAATACTAGTTTTATTTATTACCAACTTGACTAACAGTTTTGCAAGAACCTCCTAATCCCTAAAGAAGAAAAGGATAATCTGTCTTTTACTACAACTTTTTAAAAGCAGAACAATGAAGTAGCAGGTGTTTTTAGACTTTGTTTTTCACAAAGTAGGTTAATAATTGTTGGTTAATACATAGACACAGATTTCATGGTCCTGATTCTCCATTGCTTTGCACACAGAGAAAGTCTCTGAAAAAAACAAAAGTAAAACTTCCAAGTAAGTTTTTACACCTAAATTGTAGAGGTGGCAGTAGTTGATTGCTTTTCCACCTGAGACAACTTTCAGGCCCCGCATTATTAGCACTGCTAGATACCTTAATCAATCATTTATCATGGGAATGCAAATAGACCTCAATTTAGGTCCTGTGAAAACAATTAACATACTAGGGAATTAATATTTTGGTACCCAGTGCTTTTACAGAAAAGTGTTTAATAAACTCGAATTTCAAGATTTAATTCTGTCTCTCTCATTTGGGCAGGACGGTAAAATATTTTTAGTAAACTTTAATAATTTGAAAGGTTGGCAGTGGAGATGTCTGACAAAGAAAAAATGTTTCTCATTTCATCCTTAAGCCTTTAAATCTCCAACACAAAGCAGGAAACAAGAAGACAAGTACAAAAAGAAAATCCCCATGAATTGCACACCATTAGTTATGACATACCCCACTTCCCTGGGACCTATACAGAAAATCCTCAAACAATTGCAACCCATACTAGAAGAAGACCCAATTCTTAAGGAACTCTTTCCAGAACCACCCACCCTAGCTTTTAAGCAGGCACTGAACCTCACCAACCTCATCAGCAGAAACAAACTTCCTATAGCCTAAAGCACACTGAACAGATCTAGTCCAGGGGTAGGCAAAATATGGCCTATAGGCTGGATTTGGCCAGCCAAGCAATTCCATCTGGCCTGTAGGACCCATCTGTAAACTGAAAAAATTATCACGGGTCCTAGCGGTCAGCCACCCCTCTGAAAGCCAGTGCGTCCATGCAGGAGATGTGGCTCTGGTTGTTAAACAACCAACCCCCACCCCTGCCTGGCAGAAATTTTTGCCTAGAGACCCTGTAGTTTTTTCCCAGCCTCCCTCCATGCTTCACAGCCTTCCCTGTGAGTGTGAAAATTCAGGTGGGGGCCCTCCTGGGTTGGGGGCCAGAGAGTCCCATTGCAGGAAAGGGAGTCCAGAGTGCAGGGACCTGCATGCTATAGGACTGGGTCAGGCGGGCCCTGCATGCTGCCACTGCGTACAGCTGGGGACTCAGGCGGGAGTGTGGGAGCTGCACCCTATGGGGCCAGGTGGGGGTTACCCCACATGCTGCTTCCATGTGTGGCTGGGGACTTAGGTCAGAGCGCTATGGGGTTGGGTTGGTCTGGGCCCACATGCTGCTGCCATGTGTGACCAGGGATTTGGGCACACACATAGAAATGCATGCTATGGGGCTGGGTTGGACTCATCTTGCTTGCTGCCACCACATGCAGCCAGGGACTTGCTATAAGGCCAGTCTGGGCTGGTTCTGCTCATTGCTGCTGCAGGTAGCTGGGGACTCAGGCAAGAACATGGGAGCTGTGCACTATGGGGTGGGTCAGTTAGTCTCACTCACTGCCACCACATGCAGCTCTGGGGACTTGCACACTCCAGGGACTCCATCGGCTCACCTCCTGACACACATCTATACCCTCCCACACACCCCACCATACCCCCTCTACACATACTCCTACCCCCCACTATACCCACGCACACATCTCCCACTCTAGCCACATGTCCTAGACCCACACCCCCCACACTGACATTAACACCCTCGCCCCCCCCACACACCACACCTCTATCCTTCCCCCACACATTCATGCACACACTGCACACACCATACCTACACCCCACCCACACACACACCCCTACCATACCCCCACATCCCCTCACATACACCCCTTTATTCTTCCCTGTCCCCCTACACAATATACAAGAGTAAGACTGTATTTTGAGCTACTATGCAATGGCCTCTATATACACTATGGAAATAACACATAAATCAGGACAAACATATTTTTTTAAATAAAATGAAAGTAAGTTGTAATAGATGTTTGATTTTTCTAGTATATGATTTAGTTTTCTTTTCTGGTTCCAAGATGGTAACCTCCTCCCACAAAGGAGCACTTCTGGGGTAAGGGGTAGGACTTCAGGTGGCAAAGGTCAGGGGTTAGGAGCAGGACTTCTGTCCCAAGATGGCAACGAGGGGGTGGGGCACCTGTCAAGTGGTGGGGCTATCCTTGTAGCCCTCAGCAGTTCAGCAAAACTCATTAAGCAGCCCTCCAGCCAAAATAATTGCCCACCCCTGATCTAGACCATGCCAAGACAAGAAATGTAAAACCTACCGGCACATCTCCACCACCCCAACAATAACTATGCTCCGCAACAGAACCATCATCCTGAATCTTACACCTGCACCTCCAGAAATGCTATATATCTCATTCATTGCACTAATGGATGGAAACTATGCTGGAGAAAACAAGCAACTGTGTACAAGAATGAACGCACATCAGAAATCTATAAAAGATAGAAATACCCAATTACCTCTGGGTACACATTTCTCACAAGATAACCACTCTCTCCAGTCTCTCAGTTCTAATCCTCAAAAGGAATTTACAAAGCACCTTTTGTAGATAAGCCTATGAATTTCACTCATAAAACCACTAAAAAAAAGAAATCATGGACTAAATATAGATATTTGATTTATGGCACATTATAACCTGTTGGCCATCCGATAACCCCAGGCAACCTCTATATTTCCCAGCTGCGTTTTAGTACCTGTCAACATTTCCCTCTTTTGTTTCCACACCCCACCAAGCTGGCTGTCTCACACCTATTAACTCCTATTCCCTCAGATCTTCCTAAGCATGTATTTGCATTTTCACAATATGCATTTTGCATATTGGCTTAAGCTTCTATTCAGACCCTAGAGAGAAGACAAAGAACAGCAGACTTACCTTTGCCTGAAGAAGGATGTCTGTGCCCAAATGTTTGCAAAGAACACTTTTTCCAATTATTCAGGTGGTCTAATAAAAAATATCACATTTATCCAAAAAAACTTGTCTGCCTATATCTTTAGACCAACCAATACCCTCCTCCCTTTGAGTTTTTGCTTTGGTAGACAACCAATACCTCCCCCCACTTTCCCTGAGACAAAAAGTTAGCACTTCCAAAGGGAAGTGACAAGCCTATCTCTCCATTAGCCATGTGTAAGCCTAAGCTTTAAAAGATATAGCTTGTAGCTAAGTTAGTCTAAAAAGCAGAGGCAGACAAAACTAGAGGCTATACTTTTTATTAGACCCTATAATAACAGAAGTACGGAGCTCTCCTGTGTGGGCAGCTTGACTCACCCTTTCCTGCAAGACCTTGATGTATTAATTGTTGGAAAAATATAGATGGAAAGCTGCGTTAGGTCTGAGACCGTGATGTTGGATAGGGTCTAAGTACACGGCTCCACCATCCCTACACCGTGTCCGTCTCCACCCTCTGATCTTAACAGCACTGGTTGGTCAACAAATCTTTTAGTAAGGGCTTGTGAGGATCTTGTTTGCCATCTAGACCTAGATGTTCAGTTAAGGACAATTAACAGTCTCCACATCTTGTTCCCTGCATTTATTAAGCTGCCAGTGAAGGTAGTAACTTAGAGAGTTGTCATCACTCCTTATAAGAGCAACCCAAATCAGCAACACACAATGAGGATTTGGCAAACTTTCATCAATCTTCCTCTTTCTGGGGGTCCCCTTTGCCTCTTGGGCCCTGCCTGCAATGTCCTGGAGTCCCTTTGCTACAATCAAGGCTGTTTTAAGCCAAAAAAATCACTGGTCACACTCAACCTGCCTTCTTAGGGTCGCTGTCTCTTCAGGGGTGGCTTCTCATGCTGTTATTGTTCACAACATGGGTACAACCCTGTCTCTGACAGCAATTGAATTATCTCTTTACCCAAGGGCTACTGCCACTCACCAGTTATAGTCCTCTCCAACCAGGGTTCTCAACACCTGGGTCACATCTCACCATGTGCCCAGTAGCTTCTTACTTCCGTTTTATGCATGAAACCACCATGTCGCCGGTCAGAGTGATTAGCTGGCCATTCACCTAGGGAGAGGGGTGGTTTCAGCCCAAAATGGCCCCATCCCATGAGGAACAGTAGCCTGGGAAGGCTGGTGACAAGCTAAACTTACCTGCAGGTACTGGAGTGGAGAAGCAAGAGTAGCACACACTGCCATCATGCCATTTTAAGAGCATGTACTCCCTGCACATTGAAGGAAATGCAGGGAATGACGTAGAAAAGAAGTGCCCAGAGGCACAGGCAAGTGGAATGCTGGAGGTGGCAAAAGACCACCGGGAGCCAAAGCAGGAGGGATGCAGCTGCAAGAGCCCCTGTGCTTTGACTCGGACCCAAGTCTGTGCTGCTGAGCTGAGTGAAGACCATAGGAACAGATCCAGGCTCCAGTAATCCTAGAAGCAAGAAGCTTTGGAGTTCTACTGGGGAGCTTGTCAAGAGAGGACTCGGAGGAGTTCTCATTCACAGGGCAGATAAGCCTGAAGAGTTAAGATGACTGCAGGATTGCAGACCTGTAAGGAGCAGTCTGGATTAGTCACCTGAGTCTGAACCTTGCATAGTGCCAGACATAGGGTGCTGCAGGATGATGTTTACTTTTTCGGTTCGTGTGTTCTTTTTTTTTAATATTTAAAGAGCAGATATGCTGAAAGTGTATTATTATACATCAATCATTAGTTAAAATTAATCCAAGTTGAGAGTGGCAAGGGACTATTGGACTTTGCCAATAACGTTATCACTCTAAGCTTGACAATGTTAATGTGACTTTAAAGAGGAATAGCCAAGTTCTTGATACTTCCAGTTTAGCTTTACAGTCCTGCATATGGCCTAATAATGATGGCCACAGCCTATGTCATTGATTTGGCAGCAGGAAACACCACCTGTTTAACATCTCAGTTGGCATATGGAAGGAATGTAGGGGAGGTGGGGCCCCAAGAAATATGCCAGAAGGAGAAATCCCTCCATCAAAGGGAACAAAGCCATCCATTATTGGAGCCTCCCTTTTCATATATTTATTTTCTTGATCAAGTTGTGGTGGGTGAATGGAGAGGGACTTTGTTTCCTCCCTTCTGATAAAAACCAGAAGGGTCACACACCACTTTTGGTTCTTGCAGATCCAGAGAGTCTTGTGCTGTCAGTGCTCTGGGAAGCTCCCATGAGTCGTCTTTGTCTGGTGTTGCCTGCTGAGCCTGCAGCTCCAGAGTTTGCCCACCAACATTTCCACACTGGCACCAGTAAGTATTGTCCCCCATCCTGACCCCTGTCCTGGGGTTTATCCTCTATTCCCTGTGACTGGGAGTCTTCCCCACTTCCCTGGAGTCCCAGTGTCCCTTTTAAATTTTGCAAGCCCCTGATGTCACTCTCCTGCGTCCAGTTAAAAAGGGCCGCACTTGTGTTTATTTTAGCCTCTCCACTTATTTTCTGGCATCAGCTCATCTGCCAGGTAAGTGTAGCAGGGGTGGATTCCACCTCCCTGCTACAGACCAACTAAATAGTAGCAAAAAAATGTGTTTCTTTGCAAGCTTTTGGGTCCAAATGCCCTTCATCAGGCAGAGGAGAATTCAAAGATTGTAAAAGTTCTCCCAGGTAGAAAAGAAACTTCATCTTGCACAGGGGGGGTAAAGGATGGTGTGGTTTCCCTGGATTTCAAAGTCCATTTGTGAAACGTTGCCTCTAGCCCAAGAATTTTGTCTGCCTCTGCTTTTTAGACCAACATGGCTACAAGCTATATCCCTGAACAGAGAAGGCATTGTAATTAGCTATTTGCAAAACTAAATTTCATTGCTAACAGGAAATAAGCAAAATCCAACTCCCAGTCTGACATCAGATACCTTCAGTAAGGAACCTGCTGGAGCTTTGTCTCTGCCTAATGTGCATATTTACAGAGCAACGGCTCCGTGCACTGTGTCCCAGGCTGCAAGCCAATCACAGTGAGGGTTCTCTGAGCCTGGACATGCTCAGCTGCTATCAGTAAGCCTGCCACAATTGTGTTACTTTTTTAACGTCCCTCCTTCATAGACAGTAAAGTTTGCAGATGTTGGATGACCCTCCCAGGAGTATTCCAAAGGGGAATATAACTATTGGGTAGGGGAAATTCTATTACAGCCATAGTATCTTTTATTAAAATGGCATTTCCTGTTCCACTTTGATAAATGGGGGTAGTCTGATTGGTATTTTTTGAGAGATCCGTATTCCCCGCAACCTCTGGCTGGTCTGGGTTTCTATTATCCCTGTCATTCTTTTGCCCTCTAATAAAATTTCTTTTCTGAACAAAGTGCTGTTGCTCACTCAGGTTGTCCTTAGCCCCTCTTAACATTACTTCTAGATCTCCTATTTTGCAATATAACAATTCCATGCAAGAGAAGATCTGTTGAATAGCTTTAGCTGTCAAGGGGGCATGGTCTGCAAGTATAGAAAGAAAGACTCTGATCTTTTCAGTTGTATGTGAGTTAGAGTTGTCTTCTAGTCCAGATATGCCTTCCTGTAAAGGTTTATCCTTATGTAATAAGGAATCAAAATCAAGGACAATCTTGGCACCCAAATCTGAATGAGCAACAGAGTTTGATGTTGATATATATGCTTGTGGGCTATTCATATCTAAAGTTTGATTTTTTTATCAAATAAGGGTCAAGTTTACTTTGTTTTATAGGGGGCATTGCATTAACTGGAGATGTGCAGGGTCTTTTTGTTCTAGGAACCATTAAAAAAAAACAACAAAAAACTATCCAAGTAATAACACTAGAATCCAATTAATAATAACAGTAAAATGTTTCAACTGACAATAATAAAATAATAAAAATAAGTAATAATAATATTAATATTAGTAATAAATAATAACTATTAAAATAGTTATTTTATTATATAAAATAATATAATTATTTATATTACCTTATATTACCGGGGGCTGGACTCGATGATCTTCCAAGGTCCCTTCCAGCCCTAATGTCTATGAAATCTATGAAAATTTCATAAAAAACAAAAAGAAAGAAAAAAAGGTAAACAATACACGTCACAACTGCTTCAGTTCTCTGATAGCCACATATGTCACGAATGTTAGTTCTGTCCCAACACTCCCATTAAAACAGTTACCTCAAAGACATGGCGGGCAAGTAAGAAGGGGAGGACACCCTGGAGTTGGACCCAGGCAGGGATTCCACCTGGAACATGAACCTACTACACATCCATTTACACAAAGGTTCAAGGGTATTTCGATGACAGCAATGCTGAGATCCAAGCTTCTCTGAACTGGAGGAGAAGGGCTCATTCTGTTTCGCAAAATAACACCTTATCTAAGCAGAAGACAGAGCTCAAAGGAAGATCTGGGAAATCAAAAATCAGTGGTGGCAAGATAAAATCAAAGAAAGCCAGCTCTGTGTTGGCAAATATGACATGTATAGTTTTTTTCTGGGCCACAAAGGTCATCTACAGCCCAGTTTCCCATGGTGCTTCTTTCCTGCGATTGCAGGTTGGCTTCACCCTCCTCAAAGACAATGAATCTATCCAGGCTGGATGGAAAGAGCATTTTGAGGCATTCCTGAACTGTGAGTCCACCACCACTGAACCCACCCCACAACACCCTGAAAAGGGATCCCCTGCCAACCCTCCCATCCTAGAAAAAATGTGGCATGCCATCAAGGAAATGAAGAACAACAAGGCTACTGGCCGAGATGGTATATCTGCTGAAATCTACAAGGCTGCAATCTACTGAGACTCCACTATTTATTTTTACACATTTGGAACAATGAAGCCCTGGGGAACTGAGCAATGCTAACTTTGTGACTATCTTCAGGAGAGGAGATAAGTCTGTGTGTGGGAACTATTGAGGTATCATTCTGCTTTTGCAGCAGGGAAAAATCCTTGCCCTGAACCATCTTCTACCTCTTGCTGAGGAAGTCCTGCTGAAATCTCAATGTGCTTTCAGACTATCCAGTGGGGCAATTGACATGATCTTTGTTGCCAGGTCCAACAAAAGTGTTGGGAACAACACCAGGACCTGTATATGATCTTTATTCACCTCACTAAGGCCTTTGTTTCCATCAGTCACAAAACCTTGTGGCTAGATTTAGATGTCCAGAAAAGTACATTAAGGTCCTGAGGCTTTTCCATAACCAGATGACAGTTTCTGATTATCTCCAGATGATTGGAGACAGATTTGTTTGTCATCTGAACTGGGGTAAAGCAAGGATGTATCATCACTCCAATTCTGTTCTCCATTTTTCTAATGGTCATCTTGGTTCTCACTGAAGACCACCTTCTTTCTGGAACTGGCATTTGAATACTGAATGGATGGAGGGCTCTTCAATCTGGGGTGTTTTTGGTCAAAGTAGTCAAAACAACTGTCCTTGTGCTTCAATATGCCAACAACTGCACCATACTTGAGCACACTGAGGAAAACCTCCAGACCATGCTGGATCTTTTCAGATAAGCCTTTTGAACTCTGGGCCTCTCTCTCAACATCAAGAAGACTAAAGTTTTTATCAGCCTGATCTGGGCCACCAATGTGAACCCCCTCCCCAGATTACCATTGAGGGAAAGTTCCTGGAGGTGGTCAAGCACTTCCCCTACCTTGGTAGCCTCCTCTCTCAGAGAGGGAATGTTGATGAGGAGATCCAGGTCAGGATCCAGTGCACAAGTGACTCCTTTAGTAAACTGCTTCAGCATGTCTTTAGTCATCACGGTCTCGAGAAAGATACCAAGATCCAGGTCTAAAATGCAGTCATTACCTCACTCTCTTCTATGGATGTGGAATGTGGGTGACCCACCATGGTCATCTCAAAAGCCTGAAGAAGTATCACCAACAATGCCTCTGGAAAATCTTTCACATCAGATGGGAAGATCACCATACAAATGCCAGCATCCTTTCTGAAGCCAGTGTTACCAGCATCGAGTCAGTGATTCTCAAGCACCAACTTTCCTGGACCAGACATTGTGTGTGGATGCCTGACTGTCAACCTTCAAAACAAGTGCTCAACTCCCAGCTTAGTAATGGCCTGAGACCTTACAGTGGCCAGAGGAAATGCTGATGGCATACCTCAAGAAACCAGATGCCAACATCAAGACTTGAAAGGAGCTGGCTGCTGACTGACTCCAATAGCGCTGCAACTTCAACCAGGTGGCTGCCCATTTCCAGGTAAAGCATCTTGTCATTCAAGAAGGAAGGAGAGAGAGAGCAGAAGAAGGAAAAGGAGGAAAATCCTGGCCTATGGCCTACTTTCACCTGTGGAAAAACCTATGTATAGGTTGTGGTTCAAGGACTGGATTCTTAAGGGACTCTTAAGTCACCTCAAGACCTATCAATGAGCCATGGAGAGCATCGTCAAATCGAGGGATTGCTAACAATGACATTCTTTTGTTGAATGTTGTCCTCAAGTAACTTTGCTTTAAATGGGTACCTATTGCATAACAGAGTTACAGGTCGCTGGATGCGATGCTGCTCACATTGCTTCCCGGTGCAACAGTATTGGTTGTGTAAGCTGGTATGCTTTGACCATGCCTTCTTGATATACTTTTTATACTCAAATGGATTGTGCCTCTATGATTGATGTTCTAGCTTCCCATCAAACTCCTTAATTATATGCAGATATGTATATCATCATCTAGATGATTTTCAGAAAAAATTCAGAAAATTAAATACAATTTAAGTAATAGCCTTTACCATTGCTTTACATATAACTTAATGCCTAAAATTGGTGGCATGGCCACATTCCCTAATAAATGATTAATAAACTTCTGATTCAGGAATTGTGATCTATTAGTTAGAGCAGGCATTGTATATACTTGCCCCTACTTTATTGAGTGGCCTAAGGGAAATACATTTTTACCTCTTGATTCACTTAAGTAATGACTTACATTTTTCATCTTACAGAGGTAGTATGAAGCTGACTTAATGTTTGTGATGTACTTGTATGAATATATGGAAAAGGCCTACAGGAGTTTATAATAAACGAACACTCGTGCTAAATTCGGCAAACTCTGGGACTTTGGCCAAGTCACTTAGTCTCTCTAGGCCAGATTTTTAATGATAATTAGGTACATGAAAGTACCATGCTATACTTTGTAACAAACACAGGTGCCTAATCCTATGTCCATAATTGCAGACACCTAACCCTGGAAGTGCCTAAATTTCCTAGGTGACTTCCTGTTTCATTTGAGATTTCCCTACATGCCTGTGGTGATGCCTGTCTCTTGCTTTAGTGCAGTAAGCCACAGTATGCAAGAGGAAGTAGTGCAGGGGCACCCCCAGGGCATCTTCACTGCCTCATTTCTAGGTTTGGTGCATGTGAGCAGGAGTAGGTTGGGCAGGGTGTGCTCAGAGCATTCCTTCCCAAAGGTTCTGGGGACATAGGGTAGACATACTCTAAGAGTCCCAATCTGGTAGGCATGCCCTGAGTGCACACACACACTGGTGGGACTGGAAACTTCACCAAATGCCATTGCCACTTTCTTTTCAAAACACAGTTGGAGAAGGAGGGGATGGTGTCCAGCTTTTATGCATTATCTTAGTGGTTAGAGCACTCATCCAGGAAGAGGGAGGCCTGAGTTCAAGTCCCTGTATAGCTTGAGTGTGTTTTTACCCTGTTCCTGCCTCCTGGAAAAGGGCCCTAAGTATCAGGCTAGAGGCTAGGATTGGTGTGGTCCCCTCCATCTCTCTTGTTGAAGCTGAGCTACTCTGCAAAAACGAATGCAGGAATGGAGGAGGCCAGAGATAGAAAGCACAAGAGAGTGCATGCTTAAGATACAAGACAATATGGGCCCCAAAAGAAATTAATATAAACTGGCTACAAATAAAGTCAGGATAGAAATGAAGGCAGCAAGGCCATGGAACTGTATTCTAGTCAGAAACATGGGGGCAGATAGCCTAAAAACTTCTAAGATAAAAGAGTTCAGATTATTTATGAGAGACATTATATGAGATTATATGATTCAGTGCCTGGAGCAGCAGGTCACTTGGCTTCATGACTGAGGAGGTCACTTTCAGCCCTGTCACCCTCTACGACCTACTGATTAAGGCTGAGCAAGGCACTTAACTAAGGAGATGAGCTTTCTGGGTTCTGTACCCAGGTGTAATAGGGAGTGTAGGACTCTTTTACTTTCAGGAAGAAACAGCCCAGGGGATTCCCCAGGTACAGGGGAACGTTGCACCTAGTGAGTTGGCTGCAAGGAAATAGGCAGTCAGGGGCCAGATACTACGAGGGAGGGTCTGTGGCGCTGCACAATGCACACACTGTACATGCAGGTGTTCTCCGCACAGGTAATTTGCAGCATAGGTGGGGAGGGGAGTTGACACCAGGAGATTCTGGTGTCAACAACACCCATGCTAGAAAAAATCAGGGTAGTGCACATGGTAGTAGTGTGCAGTGCCCAAAACTGGAGCCTGGCTGGCCAGAGCCAAACTTCAGCTGCTGGCCAGGGTCCCTGCTGCTGGGTTGGCACCACTGGGACCCCAGGAGGCCCCTAGGAACCCAGGTAAGGCTGCTGGGGCCAGCCTAGTTGCTGGCCCCAGCCTCCCCTATCCCACCTAAGGCAACTTGCTGCACACCAGAGTGCACATGTAGGGGTGTTCCCTGGGGCTAAGTAGCAGTGGCACATATTTGTCCCTGGAGAAATGCACATGCTTGCTCATCTGGATGAGTTCTGAGTGCCTATTGTGGAGCCAGCTGCTCTGCAGTAGGACAATAGGACAGAGCTAGCCTGAGCACCAGAGTGCTTATTGTAGAGCAAGGGAGGGAGCAAGGAAGGGGCATATTTATTAAGCATAGACACTTACTGGGGCAAGGGAGGCACTGCTACAGACACTCTAGCACAATGGTGACAAATAGGGGGTGCATGTGCACCCGCTGAGAGCGCCAGTACATCCCCTGTTGGGCCATGCTCACCACTCAGGTAATGGACAGAGGGGGCAGGCAGGAGTGCTGGTGCCCACCCTGCAAACACTGACTAATCACTGCAGCAGGTCCCAGCCACTCCTGGAAGTGCCTGCAGCAACTGACCATTGTGTGATCAGGCATGGGGGATTTCCCCCCCCACCCCAAGTTGGTGGAATTGGCTATGGGGGACACCCATCAGTCAGTAGGACTGGCCACATGGGGGGGAATGTGCCCCCCTCCCCTGACTAAGGTAGCACCAATTCAGCAGCTGTAGGTTGCCTTGGGGACTAACCAGCAAACCTAAGCAGAACCAGCTGTGAAAGCTATGGGGGGGGGGGTGGGGGGGAAGTCACATGATCCAGATGGGCTGGGTTTAAGCATCAGATAACCTCAGGGTTTGAGGCTAGGAGGTAGTTGGACTTTGCAGGTTGCTAGGGAAAGAATTACTCTGTGGTGATTGTGGCTGAGACCTGGGGACCTCGCTGCTTTGCAGATGAAAAGTAGGGAATTGAGAGATTGCAGAATTGCTAAAGGTTGGTGTGGAGTCAGAGTGCCTCTAGTTTTAGTTACAGCCAAATGGTTTACCCTTTTAGTATAATTTAATCTGATGGACTGGATTAAATTATACTAAGGGTTTTTATAAGTGGAGATGGAGGTCCCAGTAGTGCTAGGAAGGCACAAGGAAGCTTGAACCTGCTGGGGCAGGGTACAAGCTACATTATAGCCCTAGAGGGAGCCCACAGCCCAAAAGGGGCAGAGATTTTAGAGGGTTAGCCCACGGAGAGTAGAGAGAGGGCCAGAGGTCCACAGTCCTAGAGGGGTGGGACTGGAGCCCTAGAGCCACAATGGCATGATGGCACAAAAGAAGAGCTACACTGGCTTGTAGGGTAAGGAAGCTGCTGGATTTATTTTCACCTGTTCCATGTATTGAACACCTCAAGAGCCCTGAATCAGTTCTTTTTTTTTATATACTGCATGTGTTTGAAACAAATAAGATTACATAATGAATGTGTTGTATGAGAAACCCGCTAGTCCTTCCTCAGGCAAAATTCCTATTAGACCCAAGAAGGTGTTACAGGAGTTGGTTTTTCAAGGGAATGTAGCAGTGCCTGGAGGCAGGCAGAATGGCCCCAGGAAGTCCAGGTGAGCAGATGCAGTGGGTGTTGCCGTACCTTTTACAAGAGCTTTAGCCTTATGGAAGATGATGGCTACCCTTGCACATGCTCCCTCCTCTGCCTTGTAAACTCAGGGAGAGCTGGAGTATATATTGTTGAATTTACCCATGATGTGTGCAGCCTCTGATGGAAGCTTCCCCCATTTCCCTCACTCCTGTATTGAGACACTGAACCCAATGCTTGTCTAAGCAAAACCACGATAACATGGGAGAAAAGCTTACTAAACATCTCCCTGGGATGATAGGAAACACCGAGTCAGCAGATCCAGCAAGGCTCAGGGTCTGAGGTCCCAGTTCTGTAAACTGCTGGAATATTGAATTTTAATCAGCCTTGAGAATAAAGTACAGATTCATTTTTTTGTGGGAAGTTTGCTTATCTGAAGTTTGTCCCCAATTCCACTTGAAGCATAAAATGCACTGCTGTTAGGTAATCTGGTGCACAATCCTGCAAAGTGCTTAGTGTCTCCTGTAAGAGGTAAAGTGCTACCAATACCTCTTATTTGTAATGGGAGTAGAAGGTAATCAGCACCTGGCTGGATCTAAGCCCTGATGAAACAGGCCAACCCAATTTTCTGCTTTAATAAGATAAGCTAGTAATAAAAAAATAAAGATCGGAACAAAAAAAAGATAGTATCTTCCAATCTATAAGCTATTGAACAATGACACCTCAAGTGACTTATGATTATAAGTTAATTACAATCATATAATATATAATTATTAACTTAATAAAAGAAGCCAGAGCCTCACAGTCTCTTTCTCTGCAAACACTTCCACTACCAGCACCAACATGACTGAAAGGAGGACAGCTGGCTCATCTGGTTCGCCCGCAGATCGAAACAAAGGGATGGAGACTTTAAGGTTGAAGCGTGAGGTCGGACTGATTAGTGCAGTGTCATTGATTGCAGGCACCATGATTGGCTCTGGGATCTTTATGTCTCCAGAGTGGGTGCTGTACTATATGGGTAGCCCTGCTGGCAGTCTCATCATCTGGGCTGCTTGTGGTCTGCTGGTGATGTTTGCAGCCCTGTCTTATGCTGAGCTTGGGACCATAATTAAAGAGTCCGGAGGAGAATACATTTACCTTTTGAGGAATTTTGGTTCTTTTCCTGCTTTCCTTTGTGCATACACCTCCGTCATTATGGTGAGGCCTGCCAGTGTGGCAGGTGTCTCTCTAAGCTTTGCTGAATATGCTGTTGCTCCATTTTATCCAGGATGCTCCCCACCTCAGGTACTGGTCAAGTGTACTGCAGCTACCTGTATCCTGCTGTTGACCATTATCAACTGTCTCAATGTGAAGTTGGCTACCTCTGTTATGAATGTGTTTACAGCTGCCAAACTCCTGGTTTTACTGGTCATTGCAACGGGTGGAATAGTGTTGCTCATCAATGGACAAACTCAAAGTTTCCAGAATGCCTTTCAAAACACAACAGCAGGTATTGGGCCGGTTGGAGTGGCATTTTATCAGGGACTCTGGTCTTACGATGGATGGAACAACCTGAATTATGTGACTGAGGAGCTTAAGAAGCCTGAAGTAAGTGAACAATGCTGGTTTTCAACGCGACTTCTTTATTTAACTTTTCAAATAATTCACATAAATTTTATATACAATATGTCATGAGAGGGGCAGTAATTCTAGTGGCTGGAGTAAGAGGTCTAGTCTTAGTTTGCTTTGTGATCTGGGGTAAGTTATCGAACCTCTCTGTGCCTCATGCTTGCCCTTCCAACTTAGGATGATAATACTGACCAAACCTCAGAGGCCCAGAGCTGTGAAAATGCAGCACATGCTTCGTACAAATGTCTAACAGAACATTTGACTGAAATATAGGTATCAGTCACACTGAATAGCAGCCTTTCCCAAATATCATGACTACTCAGCTGCATCAGGCTGTAGGATGGAGGGTGATACTCTTACGGAAATGCAGCACATCATTCAATCAGGAGAAACAAGACCTGAACTGCCACTTTCTTAGGACACATTTTGTATTCCAGCTAAATTGTGATAATCATTTAGTCAATCCTTAACTTTCTTAATCTTTCAGCTCTGAGAAGATAAGGGTTGCTCATAAGCACTCTGAAGATAGCCAAGACGTTAGCAACAGAAAATCCCTCTCTTGAGCAAATCTCCCTCATGCTCTCTAAATATTTACTTGAATGTGATTGAATCTTTTGCCTTGTTGAACGTGCTATGCCACAGACTGATATTTCATCAAATTCAGTGGAAAGCCCAGGAGATGTTCTAGCAATAACAATTAAGAATCGGGCAAGGGGTAATAATAATCCCAGACACTAGAACCTCAAAGTCTTTTGAACACATTTTCTTTTACAAAGCAGGGCCCATTAGTAGAAAAGGGGCTTTTCTGAAACAACCACACCACCAGCTCCAGTGACCAAAGCCCAGCCAGCAGAAGCCCTCTTTGTCTCATAGCTGCTTCCAGAATGGGGCTTTCACCAAATCTGGACTAGAGGTTTTGCTGTTAGCTGAGGGAAATGTCTTTTCCCTGTCAACGAAGCTATGCTGGCAAAGCTTGGAAGTGCCGACAAAACCTCAGCCCTCCCTCTTCGGGCCCTTACCTGATGTGACCTAGCTCCCTGTACTGTGACCTGGCTCCCCAGCAAGGGGATGACTCATAAAATGGGCTCTGTTTCCAGGCTGCAAGTCCCTTTCATACATACTAACATTGTTTAAATAAAAACTCTAAACAATTAAAAACACCTCTAGGACAAAAAAAAGAGAGAGGCTGCTATTCTTAGATGTATCAGTGCTCAGACAGCCTAGTTCTGAGGCCACAGACAGGTAAGAATGACTATAGCAGTAGAGACATTGTGGGGTAGGTATGTGGGGTAGGTACTAACACAGTGCAAACAGAGCTGCCCCAACCATCACTTCCCTCTGTTCCCTCAACTCCACTGCCGTCTCTTCCTTACCATCTCCTAGCACTCACACCTGAACTGTAAGCACAGGGTTGGGGAAGAAAACGGTTTATTCTTGTAACCTGTACCTGCACACTAGGCTGGGTGATGTGCTGGATTGTGGATCCTCTGGGTGCCAGTAGCCCTGGAAATCCCCCCAGGCAGGTCTGCTGACTGGAGGTGTCCCATGGAAGGGAGTGTGCCTCCCCTTCACCACCCAAGAGTTTACTCCAAACCCAAAAAACACATTGGTTTCTTTATTATGTACAATTATATACAGAAAAAGGAAATGATTAATCAAGAGTGTGTGTATAAACATATCAATAGTTAATAATACAGCCAACAATCTGAGTAATATTTACAGTTGCAACATTAGGTGAAGAGTTCCACTGCACTGGGTGGTCCCACTTGCATCAGACAATCTCAGTGGATTACGTTCATCTATCTGGTTATAACCCTTTAAAACAATTTCCTCCCCGTAACCCAGGTTGATTTCCCTCTGGTCACAATCCCCTTCCCATAATAATAAATGGCAACACAGCATTAATTAGGATTCACCACTAGATGGCAGAGGCTCCTGCTGCTTCAGGGAAGGTGGACTCTTCGCTCTTTCTTGGTAACTCAGCAAAAAAGAGTCTCTGGTCAGACATGGCAGGTACTGGGCTTCTTTTCTTTAGTTTCCTTCTAAAGAAAATATACCTCCTGAAAACATTAGGGGTTAAGTGCCCCCTCACATACCCATGCAGATTTGGGATTCTCACAGCCCGCTTCCTCTCTGGGTTCTCTCTCTCCCCCAGCACCCCCACATGCAGGCAGGGAATTCCCTCTGCAGGTCTGTTCCTGCAGTACAAGCCTTTCCAGCTCAGATAGAGGCCTTCTCTCTGTAGGTCCTTGACCAAGCAGCTTCTCCCAGCTCCCAGTTGGTTTGCCAGCCCCTCCCCATTTTTTCCCTGGCTACCCATGTCCCTGATTCCACAGCTCTGCCGCAGGTGAGGAATCAGCTTATCCTGGGATGACTCAGGCTCTCCATCCTGATGTCTGCTTCTCAGCAAGCCTCATCTCTGTTTCATAGTTTCATAGTTTCTAGGGTCGGAAGGGACCTGAACAGATCATCTAGTCCGACCCCCTGCCATGGCAGGAAAGAGTACTGGGGTCAAACAACCCCAGCAAGGTGTTCATCTAACCTCCTCTTAAAAACCCCCAGGGTAGGAGCCTGCACCACGTCTCTTGGAAGCTGGTTCCAGACCCTAGCCGCCCTGACCGTGAAGTAGCGCCTCCTGATGTCTAACCTAAACCTACCCTCTGCCAGCTTGTGACCATTATTCCTGGTCACTCCTGGTAGTGCTCGGGGGAACAGGGACTCCCCCAGTGCCTGCTGGTCCCCCCTGACTAGTTTGTAACAGGCCACAAGATCCCCCCTCAGCCTTCTCTTTTGGAGGCTGAACAGGTTCAGGTCCCGCAGCCTCTCCTCATCGGCCCTGCCCTGCCCTGCCCTGCCCTACCCTGCCCTGCCCTGCCCTGCCCGGCTGTCCCCTGTTACCTCCCTTCCAAACAATACTACTCTCCTCCAGCTCCTTCCCACTCCCTCAGCTTTTTATGCTCCACAGTAGCCAATCAGAGCCCGGGTTTTGCAATGGGGGCTCTGGTCACAGTTCAAATGCTTCAGTAAAAAGTGTGCATTGTGCACAGCATAGCCTGAGTTTGGAAAAGCTATTGTACCATCTGCAAACTTTTGCTGCTTTTTTTGCAAAGTTCTTAGGCACAACTCACCCACTCAGCTGCAACCAGGCAAGCCTTTGCAGCTGTTACATTCTGAATAGGCCGAGTTGAAGACCCATGTCTTACTCAAACTGCCCAGCCCATGGGAACGTGGTCAGGGAAAGTGATTTTCCAGATATCCTCCCATCACAGATCTTACATCACCCCCAGCCTGAGCAAGAAAAGACCTGTAAAACGGTGGACAGCTACAGTTATACTTATGCCTTCAAGGCCTGGCCTACACACAGGCAAAGCACACATGCACAAAGGGCCCAAAGAGGCTCAGATCCTCAGAAGTACTTAGGGGCATGATTCCCACTGAAATCAATAGGCATATGGTACCAAAAGGTTCCTGAAGATTTGGGTCTGAGTCCATCCTCCAGAGAGAGCTGGACAGCAGTGGGAGAGCTGTAAATATACTTTGTGGAGGTGATATCCTTAACCCTTCTTTCCCCTTTTCCTAGGTGACCCTTCCCAGAGCTGTGATGATTGCCATTCCTTTGGTAACAAGCCTGTATTTGCTAGTAAATGTAAGCTACTTCGCAGCCATGACACCAGCTGAACTTCTTTCTTCAGGTGCTGTGGCTGTCAGCTGGGGGTAAGCTACCTCTCTATTAACATAGCCAGTATGTCTCACTCTATCAAGTGCCAAGCTGGAAGTCATGAGGCCTCAGTTCTGGTTTCAGATCAGGTCAGCTCATTGACCTAAGGTAGGCTGTCTTGCCTCTGTTTTGCCACCTGTAAAATGGGGATAATGGTATTGCTCCTCTCTGTAAAAAGCTTTGGTATCTATAGATGGAAAAGGCTTTTATTATTTATACTAGCCAATTGCCTGGCATGAATGACAGAGCGTTTCAGGGAGAGCTTACAGGCCCCTCCACCACTCACCCTTTGGGGCTGGCCATATAAACCAGGGGCGGGCAATTTTTGCAGGTGGAGAGCCACTTACCAAGTTTTGGCAAGCTGTCGAGGGCTGCATGGGTAGCTCTGCCCCTTGGCAGGTGCCTCACCCCCTGGTTACTATCTTGTGACTGGAAGTCCTGCCCACTAACCCCTGACCTTTGCCACCAGAAGTCTATCCCCTTACCATCACCACCTTTGCCACCAGAAGTCTATCCCCAGAAGTACTCCTTTCAGCAAGGGGCTGTGCCATCCTGGAACCAGAAAAATACTAAATTATATTCTAAAAAGGAAACATTACAGCATTCATTAACTTGATTTCAAAAAATATTTTTGTCCTGATTTACATGTGTTTGTGTAGTGCACGTAGAGGTGATTGCACAATAGTTTAAAATGAAGTTTTACTCTTGTATATTGTGGGGCATGGGTATAGGTTTGTGGGGGGCTGTGGGTGTGTGGGGTGAGGGGGTATGTGTGTGGATATGTCAGGTGTTGGTGGGTATGGGATGAGTGGGGAAAGGGTGCCTGGGCTGTGTGAGGGTGTATGGATGTGGGGGTCTGCGTATATGGCAGTGCAAGGGGAGTGTGGGTGAATGTGTATGGTGGGGTGGGTGTTTGGGACTCATCCTATGAACACACACGCACAAACCCCCACACGCACTGCCCAGACTGCGTACCCACACCCACCCAAGCACAATGTCCCTGGCTGCACACCCACCCCCACCCATCCACTGTGCCCCTGGCTGCACAGTCATGCACACCCACCCAGCTAGTCCCTGACTGCACACCCACAGCCACCCTCCTACTCTGCCCTAGGCTGCCCAGCCACATTTACCTACCCACCCAGCCACTGGCTGAACAACCACAGTCACCGACCCACTCTGCCCCTGGCTCCACAACCACACCCACCCATGTACTTTTGTCCCTGGCTCCACAACTGCACCCACCCACCCACTCTGCCTCTGGCTGCACACCCACACCCACCTGCTCTGCCCTTGGCTCCACAACCACACCCACCCACCCACCTATTCTGCCCCTGGCTGCACACACAACTCACACACCCACACATACACACACTGTACACCTCCACATACTCCCGAGACACACACACCAGACGCACCCCCCCCCCAGTGGCTTCATGCTTCCCACTCTGGCTATGCAGCCAGACCCACATGGTGCCCACTGTGCTGGCAGGCAGGGAGTGCAATTGCCAGGGGTGGGCAGTTGGGCTGCTCAGTCCTGCTCACACTCCCCCTGGGTCTTACTGCCCCGGCATCTGTCAGCTTTGACAGGAGCCAGGCAAGTCAATACAGTTTTAAAGCCTAAGGGCTCCTCCGCCTCTGGCTTCCTGCCTGTAGCCGCCTGCCCTCTCCAGGGCGCATGCGTAGTTGCCTCCCAGCATTGGGGACAGACAGATACAGATGGAAGTACTAAGCCTTTTATTATATTAGAATTTTTATCTCAGTGCAAAGATTTCCAGAGTATCTCACAAGCACAGAACCAGTTATGTGCAGTCAGTTCTAGGTTTGGATAGTGCCACCTACCATGGTACAAAACAGATTTTATGGCAAGAAAGGGCCATTTTGATAAGCTATTCTGGTCCCTTCATACACTGCCCATGTAGATCCACCAAGTGATTCCTACATCTAGATTATGATTTCCAGCTGAGCCAGCACATCTGGTTTTGAAAGACATCCAGCCTTAATTTGGAGCCTTTAAGGACAGAGACTTCACCACAGGTAAGTTGTTCATAGGACAGGATGACAAATTTTGGTTTGAGGCAACCTCTGCTCTAATTAAATGCACCAGGCCCTTGACCTTCCATGAATATTAGACAAATATTAAACCTCAGGTTTTCAGAACTAATTTAGACACTGATTGTATTTCTGATAATAGCCCTTCATGTGATTATAAGTAGGAGTTTAAAGGACCAGTGAACACAAGTTACCAAAACCAATTTTGCAATCATGTCATGAACTTTTTTCTGCACTTCCTATCTCATTGCTCCAGATTAATGACTTATTTCTGAGTTTCCTCCTTTTTCACTTGCCTCCCTTTCCTTTTTGATGAACCTTTTCACCCCTGAGAGGACAGCCTCTGAAGAAGGACAGCTCAAGAAACCAGGAGGTAGGTCAGAGGAGGCATCCCCAGCAAATGGCAGGAAGCCTGTGGCAACCAGGAGATGATGAAGGCAAAATCCCTGTAGGGTAGAAGTGAGGCCTGTAGTGACTAGAGTAGCCCACCCATTGTCACTCATGGTGCTTGCAGGAAGCATCATGAGTTAGCAGTCCCCTGGACCCAACAGAAGTAAGCTGTTGAGTCTTGGGAGCTGGGTAATCCAGCTGCTGACTGCGCACCTGCAGTCAATTTCCCCTAGCAATGCCTCTCCTCCTCCCCAGCCTTGGTGCTGTTCTCAGAATGGGGGGGGAGGGAAGGGAGCAGACGGAGCTCCTCTGTGGGTTCCCTCGCCGTGCTGGAGGGTGGGGTGGGTGGATTGGAGCCCCCCACCTCATGGGGCTCCAATACACCTGTTCCACCCTCCAGCGCTGGCTGAAAACCCCCAGACCAAACTCCCTCCGCCTCTTTTTTATTCTGAAAACAATGCCAGGGTTGAGAGGCAGTGCAGACAGAAGTTGCTGAAACTGCTCTGTTTTGAAGCATTTTGATCTGAACCCAAGATTTTTGCAGTGCTCTGTAGCTGTGCATTTCTGTTTTGTCATGGCTGTACATCACTTTCAGGGGCCAGATTGGCAAAAACTTTCTTTTCTCTGTCTCTCAAGAGCCTCTGCAAGCCCTCCTGCCAGCTGTGGATGTAACTGCCTGGGGTAATGTTAACTGTGTGAGAGAGAGGCATTGTCTAGTGTCAGTATGGACTGGAGGGTCACGCGCTCCTGAGGTTCTGATCCTGGCTGTGACGATTAGGAGGGAATGTCAGAGATGTGGCATAATTTGCATTCACAGAATCAGCCAGTGCAGGTGGGAGAAACTGTGCCTGTAGGAAGCAACTCAAGCTGTACTTGCAGTGTATGTCCTGGGCCCAAACACTTAGGTGCTAATTCTGCAGGTACGAAACAAGCAGCATTGCTACTTGTTGTGATCGTCTTGCCAGTCTGAAGTCATACAGCTATGCAAAAAGGGACTTACTAGCCCCCCTGATTACAGAGAAAAAGCTGAAAACAATTTGGAGCCTAGAGGCTCCAAAACCCGGAAGCCAAATTAGAAAATAGTACATTTATTAATGTTTGAAAACTCATGAATATGAATGCAATCCCACGGTGTTGTAGAGGGGAGGTGTCTGAGTCCTGAGCTTTAAATTGCTACTGCTAAAAGAAGGGGACTGAGCCTTCAGTGGGCAGAAAGTCTGGTCTTTAATCTGGCCATTCCCAGGCTTGTATTTTTGGACCCGTCTCTCAGAATAATGAACTGCTTTGTGAATTGCCCCTGCAACTCCCCTGCCCACCTCTGCCCCATTCCCTCACACTCTGTTCTGCCACAGCTACTGCCACCTTTCCTTATTTGCGTCCTGTTTTTTCTTACCCTTCTGTTATACAGCAGTAGAGGTGGGCATAAGACATAAGATACAGATCAGGTCTTCAAGTATCCTGAACTCCGGGGTGGTTTGGATCTGAGGTGTTGGTCCATTAAAGATGCATGTGCTCACACATTCATTTCCTTGTGAAGCAAATGTTACTGCCTCAAATGTCGTGCTGTTGATTTTACGCTCTGTTTCCTCCTCAGTCTTCTCTCAAAACATAGAATTTGATTTTAAGTACCAGTTTGCCGGTGGGAAAAATAAGACATCCTGCCAGTATCTGTCCACAGACACACATCTACCAGCCTGACTTTTTGGGAGGGTGGAATAAAGCCACAATGTCTAGACCCTGTCCAGATTCAAAATTCCATTAATTTGACTTCAGATCCATTAATTCGAGCCTGCCTGTGTTTTCCTGGTTCTGACTTTCCTCTGGTTCATTTCAAATCATCATACTCCTATTGGCAGATGTGGAGTCACTCCTGATTTACCCTGGTGAAAAAGGAGAATCAGGTCCATTGAGTCTAGTAGCCTTTCTTGGGCAAGGCTCCATATGCTGTTTCCTGGACTCAAAGCACTAAAACTATCAGATGTCTTTGTAGAATTTTTTCTGTTTTAGCAGGACGGTTGTACCTAAGGCTGTCTCTACACTCGGACTGTTCTACCATCCTGTAGCTGAAAAGCACTGGTAGGGTGGAAACAGGTATATCATAACAGGTGTGTTTTGTAACAGTATAGTAAACCCACCTACTACAAGCAGAACAAGCTACTACAGTAAAAGCATATTGTTGCCTGGTAGAACTGCATTGACATGAATGACTTCCACCAGCCCAGTGCATCAGTCGGGGATCACCCCGGCACAGCTATGGGGGCAAACATCTGTAGCATCACGTGGCCTGTCACTGAGGGGCTGATAAATGTATGTTGATATAAATTTGACATAGTGTAGCAGACTTAGCTTTTGAGCTCTGGATGAGTCCTGGGTTCAAGATTCTGTTATTCCAATTGGTGGAGCCCATCTGCCAATCAGAAGCAAGCCAGGAAAAGCAAGGCCATACCCTTTCCCTGAAGGGAGGGGTCAAGGAGCAGTTTAGACCTGGTTCGAGACTGCACGCTGCCAGGTCTGGAGAACTTTGGGGGTGGAGCCGCTTAAGTGTATAAAAGGAGAGCGTGCTTGGCATGCTGAGAGGAAGACACGCGGTGAGGGATGACCGTCCTCAGGACCCCACCAGAGCCTCGACTGATGCACAGACTCTAGGAGCCACTGAAGGCAGCTTGAGCCTGTGAATCTGACACGTGGCTGGGTAGGTGGTGCATGGATGGGCGCATGGAGGGCTGGCCCTGGGAGCAGCTTGAGGCTGCTCAGGCCCCACATGGTGTACCGGTCAATGCAGGGAGAGTCACCCCTGGGAGCAGCTTGAGGCTGCTCAAGTTAGCCCCGGCTCTAGGCTGAGTAACCGGAGCCCCGCAGTGTGGCTCTGCATTAAACTAAAAGAGCCCCGGTGCCCAAAGCACGGCCCGGGAAAGGGAAGGGCCCCTGGTGTGAGGCTGGGGAACCGGAGCCAGTAAGGGCTTGGTTCCTGTGGGAGCTTCCGGGTGTCCAGTGCAGGGCACCAGGCCATCGAGAGGAGCTAGAGGCGCTGCCGGGGAGAGGCCCTCGTGGGACTGGCCACCAGGGGACGAGCCTTGGCTGCTTCAGAGCGGGAGCGCGAGTTGTTGGGGATGTGGGTCCCACAGGGGAGATGGGCTTGGGAGAGGAGGGTCTGCCGCCTTCACCCTCCTCCATTGTGGGAGGGGCTTGGCCACATCCTGGGGCCCTGAAAGTGGGGAGGGGCTCCACGGAGCACCCTGGGAGGCACTGAGTGCACCCCCTTATTTTGTGACTTGTTTCGTCTTGTGGAGGTTAATATAGTTATGTGTACTCCTTAAGGGAGTTTATATGCGTTTATCTGTCTTCGTTGCCTATATGTGTTTATTGCCTGTTATCAGAACATACCTGTATTGTTGCCTGTGTACGTCTATGGTATTCCTGCCTCAGCGTACCTGGGTTATCTAAGCTGATGCTCATATGTGTTTATTGTGTTGATGCCTTGACTTACCTGTTCCAAAGTGTTAATGCTTATTTTGTACAGGGGGGGGTTAATTATTGTATATGCTGTGAGTCACTCGGTTTATGTTTTTGCAGTCCCTTGAAGTGGTACAATATGTTGATCGCAGGTTATTGTATATGGTGTCACATAGTAATTTTACTATAAATATTTAATGTTTCTTATTCATATTTATTTATTGTAGCAATAAGTTTGTATATAGTTAAGTGCCTGGTCTTGGCCTGGCTCTGCAGAGAGGAGAGGGAACTGCTCCCAGGTGGCAGGCCCCTCTCTCAGCACTCTTGTCTGACCACCCCATCCTTTCCACTGGCAGCCAGGGCACACCCCTAGGTATACCAGGGTTACATAAAATATAAATATTTATCCAGAAGCGTGCATTTTAGTCCCGGGATGTCATTCATGGTGTTTCTTGCGTAGATATAGTTTCAGATGCAATCTTCTTCTTGAAAGGCATGGTTTACCATTGCCTGTGGAAGGCTCTGAAGTTGACCACCTCTGTTTGGCATAGGATTGAATCCTTGCTTAAAGATTAATTAAGGAAGGGAGGGTGTTGCAGTATATGAAAAGAGGGTATTACAATAGAAATTACCACATTTGCGGTGGAAGCAACACTCAAAGAGGACCTGAGTAATCTCTATCCTGGTATAGTGAAAGAACGAGCATGTAAATCCACTAGCAAAGAGCTTTAATCAATAAGGTGCAACTGGTACCATTGTCTTGGAAATCATCAAATGTAGTACCTCCCCTAGCAGACCTAGGCCTTATGGGTGGCTATGAAATCCCCTGGTGGCCAAGTAATTCCTGCACAACTCCAGTTCCTTGGGGTACCTCCCTTTTTACCTCTCCTGCTACATCTTGATGGAACTTTTATAGTGTTTAGGAAGGCTACCCCAGGGTCCCACAGTGAGCCCCAGTTCAGTTTGGGCAGCTGGTCTTGCCCCTTCGGGCACTAAGTTATGACCCACAGCCAGAATAAGATGAATTGAGGCTGGGGTCGGTGCAGAGAATGGTGATGCGAATGATAGGGTGCAGAGAGGGTTGGTCTTACAAGAAAACACTGGAAGAGTTTGGCTTGTGCAGCTTGGGAAAACAAAGGGTGAGAAAGGCTATCATTGGTCTCCTAAAAATACATTGGGATGAAATGCTAAGGAGGAAGAAAAACTGTTTAAGCAAAAGAAAATATCACAGGAATAAATAGAAATAAACTGGCCATAACTTCATTTCAGCTGGAAGTTAGACAGTTGCTAACCATCAGAGAAACAAGGATGTGGAGCAGCCTTCCAGGGGGAGCACCGGGGGCAAAAAATATAACTACTGCTGACAAAACATGATCACCTTGGGAACAGTTATCTGACGTAGCTGCCTGCAACAACAAGGGATTGAATTTGATGGCCCAGAAAGCCCTTCCAGTCCTCTGTGCCTCTGTGATTGTTTCTTCTAACTCGGGGTGGCTAACTCACAGCCCATGTGCCATAAGTGGCACAGGCAACCTCTGTTTGCAGCACATGGCAGCTGGGGAGGAAACAGGCAGCACAGTGGCAGACAGGGCAAGAAGCAGAAAACAGAGCAGCAGATTGGGAACACAAGAAGGAAACAGATAGCAGAGCAGCAGATTGGGCAGGGGAAGGGGATCAGTGGCACATGAGGAAGGTGCAGGGCTACTTTGTGGCAGGCCTGCCAGAAAGGTCAGTGCCCACTTTTCAAAATCACACTTAAAATTCTTTGCTCTCACATGACCTGTGACCTCACCTTTATATTCCTCTATCATTTTTCTTCCCAGGAACAAAGTCCTGGGCAGCTGGGCCTGGCTGATCTCCTTGGCAGTTGCCATCTCTACATTTGGGTCTGCAAACGGCACGTTCTTCAGCGGAGGCCGCATGTGCTACATTGCTGCCAGGGAAGGTCACATGGTAAGAGAGTGGAAACCGTCTGCTTAACTTTGCCCTTTACCCTTTCTGATGCCACAGGAAGCAGAACGGAAGACACTGCAGGTTTGTCTGAGCTCTTTGCTGGTGTATCAGTGCATCCTTGTCACTTTATGGTTCCCCTGAAGAATTTTTTCCTGCTCATTTTCACACGAGAAATGTTTGCTCCCAACAACCCCTCCTTTCACACCTATCTGTAGTGGGAGGTGACCCCAGGTGGCACAAGGAGATACCTTGCCTGCCTGGCTCATTAACTGATTCCTGGATTTGAAGCAAGGTAGGCACAGTAGTGTAGTGCTGCACACCCCCCCAGGAGCTCTGCTGAGTGGCCTTGCCTAGCCCCACACTAGCACAGTTACTCTGCTTCTGGTCGGCATGGAACAGCACAGCATGTGTTAGCATGGTGGTGCCTTGCACAGTATCCTTGCACCCACTGAGCCTTAACTAGTGCATTGTCTTTCCCAATAAGGCTGCTCACAATTAGCATTTTGGTACTTCAAGGAGTGGGAGAAATGCGATTCCACACGTAGCTGGCAATGGGTGCAAGAGGCAGTAGCACAGGCACAGCATAGGCTTTTGTACCCCACGTCACCACCAGGGGTGGTGCCCTGGCACTGTCTGGGCTCGTTCCCCACTTGCTGGTGCCGTACATAGATTGATTGGGGAATATCATCACAAGTGCTTAGCACACATATAGCCTCCAAGTCTTTCATAGTTTCACAGTTTCATAGTAGGGTTGGAAGGGACCTGAGCAGATCATCAAGTCTGACCCCCTGCCATGGCCGGAAAGAGTGCTGGGGTCAAATGACCCTAGCTAGGTGATTGTCTAGCCTTGTCTTAAAGACCCCAGGGTAGGAGCCAGCACCACTTCACTTGGAAGTTGGTTCCAGACCCTAGCCGCCCTGACCGTGAAGTAGCACTTCCTGATGTCTAATCTGAATTTACCCTCTGCCAGCTTGTGACCGTTATTTCTAGTCACTCCTGGTAGTGCTCAGGGAAACAGGGACTCCCCCAATGCCTGCTGGTTCCCTCTGACTGGTTTGTAACAGGCCACTAGATCCCCCCTCAGCCTTCTCTTGTGGAGGCTGAACAGGTTCAGGTCCCGTAGCCTCTCCTCGTAGGGCCTGCCCTGCTGCCCCCTGATCATGTGGGTGGCCTCCTCTGGACCCTCTCCATGTTGTCCACATCCCTCTTGAAGTGCGGCGCCCAGACCTGGACACAGTACTCCAGCTGTGGCCTGACCAGTGCCGCATAGAGGGGGAGGATCACCTCCTTGGACCTGCTTGAGATGCATCTGTGGATGCATGCCAAGGTGCGGTTGGCCTTCCTGACTGCATCCCCACACTGCCGGCCCATGTTCGTCTTGGAGTCAATGATGACTCCAAGATCCTTTTCTGCCTCTGTACTTATGAGAAGGGAGTTCCCCAATGTGTAGGTATGGGCCTGGTTCTTCCTCCCCAGGTGCAGCACCTTGCACTTGTCAGTGTTGAAACCCATCCTGTTCTCATCTGTCCACCCCTGTAACCTGTCTAGCTCTGATTGTAGCCCATTCCTCCCTTCTAGCATGCCCACATCTTAGTGTCATCAGCAAATTTGAACAGGGTGCTTTTTACCCTCTCGTCCAAGTCACTGATGAAGATGTTGAACAATGTGGGCCTGAGGACTGAGCCCTGGGGGACCCCACTGTCCACATCCCTCCAGGTGGAAAATGACCCGTCCGTCACCACTCTCTGGGTGCGGCCCTCCAGCCAGTTGGCGACCCAATTGACTGTGTGGGTGTCGACACCACAGTCCCCCAGTTTCTTAATGAGAACAGGGTGAGAGACAGTGTCAAAGGCCTTCCGAAAGTCCAGAAAGACTATGTCCACTGCCATCCCTGCATCTAAGGATTTGGTACCTGGTCGTAGAAGGCCTCAGGTTGGTCTGATAGGACCTGCCTCTAATGAACCCGTGTTGGTTGCCCCTAAGCATAATCTCCCCCGCTGGCCCCTCATGGACATGTGCCAGGATAATTCTCTCAAAAAGTTTACCCAGGATCGAGGTAAGACTAACTGGCCTATAGTTTCCCGGGTCCTCCTTCCTCCCTTTTTTGAACATGGGAACCACACTGGCCCTCTTCCAGTCCTCTGGCACCACACCAGAGCACCACAAGTACTCATACAGCCATGCCAGGGGTCCCGCAATGACCTCTGCCAATTTCCTCAGCACTCGGGGGTGGCGATTGTCTGGATCAGCTGATTTAAATGCATCCAGTCCCTCCAGAAGTTCCCTGACTTGATCCTCCCTGACCCTTGGCCTGGGTGCACCTCCCCTGGGGCCTGAGTGGAGCCCAGTGGGGGGGCTGATCCAGTCCCTGCTCAGGAAAATGGAGGCAAAGAAGTTGTTAAATAGGTTAGCTTTGTCATCTGGTGTGACAAGCAAATTTCTTAGGGTGTCATGCAGGGGCCCCACGTTACCCCACATACCTTCGTTTTGCCCCTTATGTATTTAAAAAAGGACTTCTTGTTGTCCTTGATCCGGGCAGCTAGTTGCAGTCCCATCTCCACCTTGGCCTTCCTGACCGCCCCCCTGCATCCCCGAGCAACCGCAGTGTAGTCCTCCCTGGTGATGGCCCCTCCCTGCCATTGGGTGTGCGCCTCCCTTTTAGCTAGGAGACATTCCCAGATGCTTTTGTTGAGCCAGGGGGGCTTATGTGCCCTCCTGCTCCCTTTGATCCGTGTTGGGATTACCTCCCTTTGGGCTTGGAGGATCGCCTCCTTAAGGAGCAACCACTCTTCTTGGACACCCGGCTCCCCTCCCCTCTGGGACCTCAGTGCTTCCCCGACTATTCTCCTTAGCTCATTGAAGTCTGCCCTCCTGAAATCTAGGGCTGCTGCCTTGCTGCAGGCCTTTGCCACCTTGCACTGGATGGTGAATTCCAGCAGGTGATGAGCGCTGTCACCCAGGTGGTCGAGCACCCGCAGCCCCCGCACCCGGTTGTCTTGTAAGAGCTTGTCCAGTGATTCTAGTGGACTGAGACAGGCTGAGACAGAAGACCGGGTCACCCAGGAAGAAGACGGGGAGCTCTTCCTCTGCCTTCAGCAGAAAGATATTCTTCAAATTGCTCACATAGAAAATCACTTATCCTATCAAAGACAGATATCAGGCTAGTCTGTCATAATCTACCTTTGGTAAACCCATGCGGAAAGGCTGAAAGAACTAGTGTTATTTAGTCTGGAGAAGAGTCGTTTAAAGATGAGTTTAATAACAGTCCTCAAATACCTGAAAGGTGATTACAGAGAGGATGGAGATGGGTTTTTCTCTGTGGCCATAGGGAACAGGACTAAAAACAATGGTCTCAGGCTTCAGCAGGGGAAATTTCAGCTCCTTTCTGTTCTTTCCCCCCTTCCCATTTCTCCTTTCAGCTGCCTAAGTGTATGGATTCTGCAGCCCCTGCCTTGTCACACTGCTTTGGCCATTGCAGACGAGTGGCTTTGTGGTTTCTCTACTGCACAGTTCCTTTTAGAAATGGAAGTTGGTAGCACCCAGGCATAGAGAGATGTGAAATTTAGCAGGCATCTGTGCTGAGCAGTTCAGGATCTGAAAGCACAGAGCACCTGAACACTTGCAGTAACCAGTTGCGCAAATTTTGAACTCTTACCCAGATTTCCAGGCACTTGTTCTGAATTTTGTCTGGGCACATGATGTTTGCAGGGCGGAGGGGAGTCCCCAGAAAGTAAGTAAAAAATCCAGTCTGTCTCGCTGAACTCTCCCATTGGCAGTGAAACAAGCCAGTGTCACTCCGCTTTCTGAAATGATTCTGGGTTTGTGTTAAATGCATGCATGGCAGCGGCCTATCATTTCTGGGTGGCTAGTTCCCCAAATGGTCCCACTAAAGAACCTGCTGTGGAGATAACTGAGGGCAGAGCTGGAGAACAGCAGGGGACACAGGTGTAACGAGGGGCAGAATTTTCTTTCAGAATCTTCTTCATGATCCACGATAGCGGGGGTCGGCTTGACTCACAGCCTGGATTTGTGTAGCCAGCAGCTCGAAAATGTCATCTTTTCCTTGCAGGCTGAGCAAATTTCAAAATGAAATCAGTGAGAGACAAAAAACAGTCTTGAGGAGCTCCGCATTTACATTCCTCTACTGCTTCTACATCCTGGTCCGGTTATGAGCTAGGGTTTTGTGCAAAACTCCCTCTGCAGTACACAGGAGTAAGCATTTTTGAACTTATGATTAGGATAGTCTGTTACTTTGTGCTTTGATTTCCAGCCAGATATTCTGTCTATGGCTCATGTGCAGTGCTTCACACCTTCCCCTGCTCTGATATTTACATCTGCAATGTCTTTATTGATGATAATACCAGGAAACTTCAGCAGCATTGTGAACTTTTTCAGGTATGTGGAGCATTCTCATTGCCCTCCCCAATCCTGTTTTTGACACTATTTATAAACGGTAATGCTTTCTGTAACCCAGGTTATTTCCCAGAAAACAGGTGCTGTAACAAAAAAAAAAGGAAAAAAAGTGCTTGCTAGCTGGCAGGGGTGTGAGGCGTGAATGTTGCTATTAAGATTTATTTGCTTGTTAGAGAGGCTTCAGATGCATGTACAAATGTATCTGAACCTGCTGCTTTAAAGTTCTGATCATTGTAATTGTGGGAAAGGGAGCACATTCCTGGGTCCAAGAAATGTTGGATATAGGAAAATAAAAAAGGGCTAGTTTATGGTAAATGGTTATGAAGAGCCCCCTTTTTAGGCAGTGCCTATTCTAAAAGATGCATGCAATTGGTGCCTGAAAAGCCAGACTCTCATCATCAGCCAATCTAATTCCTGAACTTGCTGGTATAACTTTATTTTTTGCTCAGTTTTATAGCTTGGATTTTCTATGGCACAACTATTGCCGGTCTCCTGTATTTAAAGATCAAGAAACCGGAACTGCCAAGAGCTTATAAGGTAAATATTTAAAATAATCACCTTTATTCCCTTATTCTTTGCCCCTGGAGGGGAGGATGAAGTGCATCCATTAAAGGCTTCATTTCATCAAGTGCTTTGTTTCATCCCACCCCAAAGGATGGAGCAGTGGAGCCTTATAAGAACAGATGGCTACCGACTTGACAGCCCACCTAGCACAGCAGCACAGAGCGTGTCTTCAGCTACTACTTCTTGCTAGGAGCACAAGAGAGGAAATGAAAGGCAGTTCTGATCTCTAGAGCTGCTGCTTCCTTCCCTGGCCCTAGTCACCCCACTTCCTCCCCCAGCCTGTCAGTAAAAGCTGAAGGAGGAGGGGAGCTCTAAAAGGACATCTCCCCCACCTCACTGTGGCACGGCTGGAGGACTCTCCTTGGTTTGCGTCGGGGGAACTGTCCAGCAGTGACATCCCAGACATTGCACAAGCCATGGCTTTGCTAGGAAGGCTTGTGCTGGAGTCCCACCATTTCCCTTCCTAGTATCCAACAGATGGTGCTGCAGGCCTTCTCCAGTTAGGCAGGCAACTCATCTGAAAGGGGAGTTCCCACACAGAAGAGCTGGCATTAAAAGGAATGCAGTACAGGCTGCATTCACACACCCGAGGCTTTTCCTTAGGGTGACAATGAGTCCTAAATCATGGCGGTCTTCCTGAGATGGGGGTGCAGAGACAGTCTTGAAAAAGCACAAGTGAAGGCCCAGTTGGGCCCAGCCACTCTGATGGAGGCTGATGGACTTGATGTCCTGCTGTGACTTTTCCACCTCTCTCTTCTGTGATTCTGTCTTGACATCATAAAATTACAGAATCCAACCTCCTGCTTGAGGCAGGATCATCTCTACACAAACCACCCCATAGCTGTCCTTGCCTACCTAAAAGTAAGCAATCAACCTTGCTGCACAAGGCATATGGCCCCAAGACACCAAAACCACCATAACTGCTGCAGGTAAAGCTGGGGGGACAAGAGCAGTCAAAAACCCCTGAATTCCACCTTGCTGGCTGAACTGGCACCAAGCAGTGGAGCTGCAACCCTCTGCTCAGTGTGTATGAAATACTATATTGGTGCTCAGGCCAAACTGCAGGAGCTATCAGCCTATTATGGGTCTTGTCTTGACAGCCAAGTTCATTAGTTCAGAATATAGAAGCTCATGTCCCTAGCACCCGAAGTCCATGTTCTTGTCTAAGGGGGCTGGAGCCATAGAAGAATCTGGCTGTGTGATGTGCCATTGTCTGTAAGAGACTCACTTTCACACTCCTGGTGGAACAGCAGTTTCGATTAGAACTGCGCCATTAGAGATGGGGCCCAAAGGGAAATTTTTGGCATTTCTGGCAGGTGGAGAAGTGCCTTCCAGCAGATAAGGCTGGGAAGCTCTAGGAAAGGTGTTCCCTGTGTCTCCACAGTGCAACAGGAAGAGCATATCCCTTGGCATAATTCAGAATCTTGTATTCAGAAGGGCATTCAGAGAAGTTAGGGATGAAAAAGACCAAATGGAGCATCTCATCTGTCCCCTGACTCTGGAGGATTGTTCCTCTTGTACATTTACCATCACTTGATGGAGCTGTTTTGAATCTTAAACATTCTTAAGGCCAAGCATATGGAAAGAATATCCACCCACCTGAGCAAACATGCCCTACTCCTAAGTGTCTGTGTACATGATTCATGCATACAAACGTGGGTGTAAGTGCAGCAGCGCTAGTGTACGTGGAGGAAATGAGCAGTGATGCAAAACTGGCTGGAATCCCGTGCACTGGGGCCCAGTCCTGCTAGGTGCTATGTCCCTTTTGCATTTCAGTGCTGGAGTGGGAGTGGCATTTGCCAAGTCCATGGATTTTGTCATTTTTTAAATTGATGCTTTGCCTTCACAGGTTCCAATTTTTATGCCGATAATTATGCTGATTGCATCTGTGTACCTGGTGCTTGCACCCATCATCGACCAGCCTCAGATAGAGTTCTTCTACGTCATCCTGTTCATTCTCAGTGGGGTCATTGTCTATTTCCCTTTGGTTCATTTTAAATGTTACCCCCGGTTTTTACCATGGGTCACTCTGCATCTCCAGCTGCTCCTGGAAGTTGCTCCCGCTGCTAAGAATGTGAACTGATTCAGTATTAACCGTATGGCACTGCTGGCTGCTCCCACTTAGTAGATTTTGCAAGACAGGTGTACAACAGCTTGTCTGTAGGGCAGTTGTTCCCAAAATAGGGGTTGTGACCCCAAACAGAGCTGCGGCATTTACAGACCAGGGTTGTGAATCTGACAGAAATTCAATTGTGCAGGTTAGGCTTGGACTGGGAGTGAGGACACAAACAGACTGGAAACTGCTGCTACAGGAGAAAAGGGTGAAAATGGCACCAAAACATCAACAAGAAAGGGGCAAGAGGGGCCAGCTGAAGACTTCTTATGCATTTACTTGGGATCTCTTTAAATGGCGGAGGATGCCTGATGACCTCCACACCTGTGCTTCTCCCACTACAGTTCCTGAGGCAGCAGACTACAGACTGTACCAGGAGGGATCGAGTCTTTCATGAGAGAAAACTATTCCCCAGAGAAGTTGGTAGTTTTATTTCATAAAGGCATCCAGCCTCGTGACTGGCAGTGTGCCGTTATTCTGTAGCAGGATGCAACCTCCATCAGTTTCCCATAGTTACTTGCACCACAAACCCCCATCCGATAAATGCAACCTGAAGGGAAAAAAAAAACTTTCATGACAAAGCCTCCTTTTCTGCCCCAGGGCACGGGAATCCAGAGACTCTTCTGGATTAAGTCTGGTTCAGGGATTTCATTTTCACTGCTCCTTATCTCAGAGTGCAGGAATCACTTTCTATACAGACACACATGGCAATTGTAATCATCGCTAAACCCTAACATCAAAAGCATTTGCTGCAGTTGCCAGGTGTTGCCTTGTTGTCTTCCCTGTTCTTAAACCCATGTGGTATATGGGGAAGATCTCAGACTAGATGGTCTTGTGGTTAACGTCCTGGCAGGCCCCAAATCTTCTCTTCCCAGCTCTGCTCCGGTTTCCCCACGTGGCTCGGTGCAAGTCTGTTGATCTGTCTGTCCCTCAGTTCCCCCTCGCTCAACATGGGGACAACATTGCCTTTCTGATGGTCTGTTAAGACTGGCAATTGTTTGGAGAAGTGGCTGCTTCTCCCTCTGCGTGTGTGCAGTGCCTTGCATGCTGGGATTGGGAGCCCTCCCTGATTATTTGATGCTCCTAAGTGAAGTTACAAATGGCTTTTATCTTCACAGCATCAGCACGAGGTAGGGAATTCTTACCACTGGTTTGTAATGGGGAACCACCGCCAGGCTGCATGTTATGGCCAGCTGAACATCACATAGGAAATCTGTGATTTTTCGGACAACGTGCTGCCATCTTCTGAGTCCTCCTCTAGCCTTGCATTCAATACCAAGCCATGATTTCTCCCTGTAAGCTACTTTAATACAAATGGTAAATGGTCTGGGCAATAATGATGAATAAGGCTGACACATCAGCACTGTTTGGATAACTAGCCTCTACCTTGTTTTAGTTTGTGTGGGAATGCCAGGGGCGCGGAAAAACCATAAGCATCATTCCTTTGGTCTGACTCTTCTCAGCAGCAGCCCGTATGCAGCATTACTAGTGTGTAATCATTTTTATTTATGCTGTCTGGGGTTTACAAGTTCACTAAAATGTAAATTACTAATGATGTTTACACAGCCAAAAATAAGTTGCTTCGTGCTCATAGCATTGTAAGATAATTACATTAAAAATAGGACATTAAAATGGAGTGAGATTCCTTTTAAAAGATTTGTTTTTTATTCTCAAACAAAGAAAGATAATTCTAGGGTAATTTCCAGCTTTCCCTCCCCGACAATATTAAATCTTCTTTAATATTACTCTACCAGCAAATTTTGCAGTTTAATTTTTCTCCTTCCAATCCTTTTGAAGCTGGAGGCAAGAGACTATGATTAGGATAGTATTTCTGTTACCAGCGTTTTATAGCCAAATAGGTTCCATCCCAAAGAAATTAATTTGAGCCCCTCTGGAATGATCTTTCTCTGATATCCATGGCCCTTTACATCTCACTCTGTTCCAATCATTTTGCAGTGCAGAGATATGACTAGCAGCTCCCATTGACTTCAGCAATTCATCTTCACTGTAATGTATATAGAGTCTCCTTGAATGTATTTTTTCTTTATTCCAGTGAGCAATCACCACTGCCGTATGCCACATCTTCTGGAGAAGGATGGCCTGTGACTAGGGCATGGAAGATCCTACTTCCCTTTGTAACTGTGGCATAATCTCATTGTGTGACCTTTGGCAACTGTCTCCCTGACCTAGTCTTTCTCTGTGTAAATTGAGGATAACAAGATGAACCAACTTCACCAGGCTGTTGTGAAGTGCAATTCAACCACATTTGCAAAGTGTTTAGAAAAGCTCTTATGGAAAGTGAGACAGAAAGGCAAACCATTGTTAATTAAGCTGGTCCTCCCTAAACCAAATGTTCCTCTGACCCATTTTCAGCATTAAGATTCGAGTAGCATGATGACATTTCTGTTTGTAATTCTAACCATATTATTAGTCATATTCAGCTGAATCGCTGGCTTACCCTGAACTGAGGCTTGCTCCTCATGGCCACTTGAAGAATGAGGTATTTTATAGACAAGATTACAGTGACCATAATAATTTTAGAGGAATCTGGGACAGGGTAAGGAAATCTGGGGTGGGAGTGCATGTGCATGCATGTATGCGCACGCACACACACATACCCCCACATCCTGCTCCATATGCAGACGCGCGCGCACACACAGCCCCGACCCGATGGCTCCCAGGAGCCCTGATGGCAGAGGGGTCTGGGTAGGACAGCGTAGAGACCCATGACCAGCTTCCATCCCCCATATGCAGAGGCTGGACCCAGCCAGGGACAGCCTCTGAGCCCTCTCCCCGGGCTCCACCAGCCCATGCTGCATGGCCACATGGCACTTCCCCCCTGCTGCCAGCAGCTGTCCAGGGCCACCAGATACAGCCTTGGCAGCAGCTGCAGCAGCAGGGCATGAGGGGGAGGCACTGCATGGCCATGCAACACAGGCTGGTGGTACCCAGGAGGTGCCACAGAGAGGCCGCTTCCCGGTGGGTCCAGCCTCTGCGTGTGGGGTATGGAGCCTGACCATGAGTCTTCCCACCTCATCCCACTCTGCCATCCCAGCTCATCCTGCTCAGGTGCCTAAGACCCAACCCCCTCCCCTGGCCTGCCCCAGCCTGCCCCAGCAGATCCCCACCCCAGGCAGGAGGAGCGGTGTTCAGCCCATCCCACCACCCGCCTCCAGCCTGCTCAGGAGGAGCTGGGCCAAGCATGTGTGGGCAGGGTGGCACTAGTCCGGGACTTTTGCTTCAATTCTCACCAACCAGCTGGGACACTGGGACAGCCTACGAAATCCAGGACTGTCCCGGCCAAACTGGGACATATGGTCATGCTAGGTAAGATGCAGCCATCCCCAAAAACTATCTAGAATGCTAGAAAGGCTCTAATCAATGGACATCGCCAGCTAGTGTAGCCCATAATCTCAGTGTGCTTAAAATTAAAACAACAAAATGGAGGATGGTTTACAAAGCCCTAAGCCAAAGGGAGTGTGCTTGTGAAGTAAAACAAATGAATGTTGGAAGCCCAGAAACAGCACTTCTGCACTGGAGCCAGAGGCCATGGTATTGCTTTGCTTTTAAAATATGCTTTAGAGACCCAGCTTTGTCTATCATTTTGGGTTAGATCATAAGGCCTTTCGGCAGGGATGACCTCTTGCTGTGTGTATGCAGGCTGTCTTGCATGGTGCACACTTATCTTCCTTAGAGTCTGTAGAAATCTATGATCATGCCAGAGTCAGCGAGCAAAACTGATCTAATACAAAGTGATTATGACCTGTTTCATTTCACTGTCCAGCCAGAGTGCAACAAAATATGCAAACAGCACCAATGGTGGAAGGTAAATTGCGTTTGTCTTTTCAACAGCCTAATGACATGGGTGAAAAATGGTGAAATGTATGTATTGTTTGTACCACAGAAGTGCCTAGGAGCTCCAGTTGTGTACCAGGGCCTCACTGCACTTGCCCCTGCACGCACACAGAAGATAAAAAGTCTCTGTGCTAAAGATGCTTTACTCAGAAGTGCAGAAAGCCCTGCTCAGTAGGTGAACAGTGCCAACAAACACAGGCTCCATTGTGAGTAGCTGACAGTTCAAGAGCCCAAGCCAAAGACTCCCATTGATGTCAGCGAGCTTTTGATTAAGCCCTAAAGGCAAGCGTGTACTGAGCAGTAAACACGGGGGTGGTGATTCTGCCTGGAGCTCCTTATGCAACAGGAGGGTTGTCTTTCAAACTGATTTGAAAGAGAAGAGTGAGGGAATTGGCAGAGGTCATTGCGGGACCCCTGGCATGGCTTTACAACCACTCATGGTGCTCTGGTGTGGTGCCAGAGGACTGGAAGAGGGCCCATGTGGTTCCCGTTTTCAAAAAGGAGGAAGAAGGACCCAGGAAACTATAGGCCAGTTAGTCTTACCTCAATCCCGGGGTAAGCTTTTTGGGAGAGTTATCCTGGCACATGTCCATGAGGGGCCAGCGGGGGAGATTATGCTTAGGGGCAACCAACACGGGTTCATTAGAGGCAGGGCCTGTCAGACCAACCTGGTGGCCTTCTGCGACCAGGTCACCAAATCCTTAGATGCAGGGGTAGCAATGGACATAGTTTTTCTGGACTTTCGGAAGGCCTTCGACACTGTCTCTCACCCCGTTCTCATTAAGAAACTGTGGGGCTGTGGTGTCGACACCTACACAGTCAATAGAGTCACCAACTGGCTGGAGGGCTGCACCCAGTGTGTGGTGGTGGATGGGTCATTTTTGACCTGGAGGGATGTGGACATTGGGGTCCCCCAAGGCTCGGTCCTCGGGCCTGCACTGTTCAACATCTTCATCAGTGACTTGGATGAGGGGGTAAAAAGCACTCTGTTCAAATTCGCAGACAACACTAAGATGGGGAAAGTGGACACACTAGAAGGGAAGAATAGGCTGTAATCGAACCTGGACAGGTTACAGGGGTGGGTGGATAAGAATAGGATGGTTTTCAACACTGAGAAGTGCAAGGTGCTGCATCTGGGGAGGAAGAACCAGGCCCATACCTACAGGCTGGGGCACTCCCTTCTCATCAGTGCAGAGGTGGAAAAGGATCTTGGAGTCATCATTGATGCCACGATGAACATGGGCCGGCAGTGTGGGGATGCAGTCAGGAAGACCAACTGTACCTTGTCCTGCATCCACAGATGCGTCTCAAGCAGGTCCAAGGACGTGATCCTCCCCCTCTATGCGGCACTGGTCAGGCTGCAGCTGGAGTACTGCGTCCAGGTCTGGGCGCTGCACTTCAAGAGGGATGTGGACAACATGGAGAGGGTCCAGAGGAGGGCCACTCGCATGATCAGGGGGCAGCAGGGCAGGCCCTACAGGGAGAAGCTACAGGACCCAAACCTGTTCAGCCTCCACAAGAGAAGGCTGAGGGGGGATCTAGTGGCCTGTTACAAGCTAGTCAGAGGGGACCAGCAGGCACTGGGGGAGTCCCTGTTCCCCCAAGCACTGCCAGGAGTGACCAGGAATAACGGTCACAAGCTGGCAGAGGGTAGATTCACACTAGACATCAGGAGGGACTACTTCACGGTCAGGGTGGCTATGGTCTGGAACCAACTTCCAAGCAAAGTGGTGCTGGCTCCTACCCTGGGGGTCTTTAAGAGGAGGCTGGATGAACACCTTACCGGGGCTGTTTGACCCCAGCACTCTTTCCTGCCATGGCAGGGGGTCAGACTTGATGATCTGCTCAGGTCCCTTCTGACCCTACCAACTATGAAACTATAAATTAGCGAACAAGTTTCCCATCCTAGAAGTCCCTTGGGAAGGAAAAGCCTGGAGTTTGTATGGAGACCTCCCTGCATCATTAGTCCAGGATTTCCCAGGGAAGATGCTTTGTAGAACTGCTAAATTGTTAGCCATCACCAAAGACATGTAATGGTGAACTTTCCCCATGCATTCGTATGACTCCCACAGGTTTCTTCTTGTTCTTTGGCTTGTACAGTAGCTGCCACGGGAATTAGTGCCATTCTTATAATTCTGTTATCACCTGGCTGGTTTCCAGTCTGCAGGGATGGGGGTGGGAAAATCACAGTGTCAGTAGTAGGCAGAGACAAAGGGCCATCTCTTCTCCTTTGCAGTGAAATAATAAAAATGCAGACAGGATAAAGATTTCAACAATCTCTGAAAAATGCTGCACAGATTCATCCTGTCAAAGCAAAGCATTAGCTGAAGTACTGCAGAAAGGGACTTGGGGTTTTCAGCTACAAGCTGAATACGAGTCAGTACTATGCTCTTGTTGCAAAAGAAAAAAGCCAATAGCATACTGGGCTGTATTCATAAGCATGTCACCTGTAAATCAAGGCAAGTTTCTGTTCACTCTGTTCAGCCCTGGCAAGGTCTCCCCTGGAGCACATTGTCCTGTTTTAGACACTGCACTTCAAGGAGGACATGGACAAATTAGAGAATTCAGCAGAGAGCAGCAAAAAAATGCTGCAGAGACTTACAAGAAAATACTGGAAGAGCTGGAATTATTTAGTCTGGAAAAGAGAAAACCACTGGCCACTAACTGATGCTGCCCTCTTGCTAATAAGTCAAGGTGGTTCTCCAGAATCTAGTGCACTGTCTGGCCTTCCTCCAATTGCTGCCATAAGACACACCCTGCCATCTGCACCTTTGAAGGTGTTTCCGTGGGAGTGTTCTTGCTGTGTAAGCTAGTATGGCATCACGCTGTGTGGGCAGCTTTGGCTTCTGCTCAGGCTTCTGCATCAGGGTTTGTTGTACAATTGCTGGCTTTTCAGTGTATGAGCTACACGAGCATATGGTTGGAAGAGAAGAGTCAAGAGAAAAGTGAGGGAGGAGCACAGGGAGTGGGCAGGTAGGTAGGAGGTGACAAGGCCAGAGCCACAGAACACTTTGGAAGTGCTTGGATTTGAGAGACTCAGTGCTGAGACTCAAAGAGGGGAGCAAGAGAAGGCAAATTAGGCACAGCAGATGCTTTGGTACAGAGGGGGAGACGGTTGCCAGAAAAGGATAGCAGGGACACAGCACACAGAGAGTCTGGGCAATGGAAGGAGAGAAGACAGGCTGGACTTTTCAGCTCCTACATAGAAAGTAGCAACAGAGTTTGGTGAAAGTAGAGGTCTGAGGAGATGAAGGAGAAGGGAACTGAAAGCAAGGTGCAAATGGGATTTGTATTACAACATCCTCTGAAAATGCCACTTACTGTTTAAGAAATGGAAAACTCTGGAACTCTTGGTTCAGAGATGATACCTTTTATTAGACTAACTAAGAAATCACAAAAAATTTATCTTTCTTTGCAAGCTTTTGGGGGGACACCCCCCCCCCCCCCCCCCGCTTCAGGCTGAGGACAAATCCTAGATGTAAAAATCCTGTTAGGTAGAAAATAAACTTCATTTTGCACAGAGGAATTTGCAGCTGGAAGTCTGTTCCCCTGGGTCTCTGAGAGTCCCCTGGGTGAGTTGCTCCTTGATGTGCAGATAAGGTTGTTCACATCTGTGGAGGTGTCAGAAAGGCAGGGAGGCTCAAAAAAAATCTTCCTTTTTTGTTAAGCAGCAAAGTTTATATTTCCAAAATCGGCTAAAATATGGCCTCTTCAGGGATGTATTTAGTATTAAAACATGAAGGGATTTGTGGAGTTTCCTATTCAACATCACTCTGTTTAGGATTATGCATTAACTCCATCTGAAACTGCTACCTTGTTTCATAGATTTCATAGACATTAAGGCTCCTGGCATTAGTGTACAGGCAGACAAGTGTGTTGTGACAGGTGTTGTACAAACACACAAACTAGGAACATAAACCAGTGTGGGAACACACTGCCCACGCTCCAAGAAAGGCCTGGGAGGGGGCCAGCAGAGAGAAAGGTGGTGGACCCCAAGAAGAAGCTTGATGGCCCAGGAAGGGCCATGGGTGCTGCTCACTAGCAAAAAGACACATTGGTGGCATCAGAAGAGCAGCAGATGAGCCCAGTGCCATCTCCTGCATGCTTTAAAAGCATGTGCTGGCTGCGTGTATGGGGGGCAGTCAGATGCTTCCAGTCCAACTGGAAGTGGAAAGCCGGCTTTAAAAGATACCCGGCGAACAGCTGGGGAAGCCAGGGAAGACTGGCAGCAAAGAGATGCCAGGGAAGACCAGAGAAGCCAGCCCTGCCTGCACACCGGAGGAGAATGGCAGCAGAGCAGGCAAGCCAGAGAAGACTGGCAATGGAACGGGCAGGCCCGGCAAGACCAGCAACAGAGAGATGCTGGGGAAGACCGGTATGAGTTTGAAGCCCCAGAAGTGGAAAGCAGCAGGCCGTAGGACTGAGATTGGTCTGGCATAAGCAGTTTAAGAGAGGGGACAGACATCAAGCAGTATAAGCCCAGTCTCTTGGAGAAGGGACTGGCATGATGGGATGCTGGGGCAGGACGCAGATCATAATGTCCCCAAGGAGTTACAGAATCAGAAATATATATATGGAACAAGAAAACATCAGATTGTGAGTCCTTTAAGAATACAGTTCCCTTTATAAATTATTATAAGACCTTACTAAATTAATGAAAGATTATTATTGACATGAAATTCACCTAAAAAGACTTGGAGTGTATATGATGCAACATGTGGCTGGTGAAAGGCTGGGGTGACAGGAGAGGTAGGAGCCCTGAGGAAAAAGCCATTAGTCTCACCTGAAATCCTTAACCTTAACCGGTGGAAGCCTCCCGAGATAAATAATTAAAATCAAAGTCGTGGCAGGTGAGAACAGAGGCCTAGCAAATAGCCATAGATATGAAGACAGACACTAGTTGTTAAACAAGCCCTAGAGGCTCGAAACTAAAATAATACTGTACCTGGTTGCACGTCGCCAAGGGGGCACGGGTTACAACCAGTTTAAGTGATCAGACACTGGTTTAAACCTGTAACAGAACAGAAGCTCAGTGCACATAAACCAGTTTCAAAATGGCTGAAACTGGTTTAAGATAAACCTGGCTGAATGTAGTAGCCAACTTCACTGATTTGAGGCAAACTGGTTTATGAAACTTCTGTTCCAGACCCCTTCCTTGTTCAAGTTAAATCTTATCTTATCTCTTTGGAGATCGCAAGCTGTGTGAGGAGCTGAATCTTCCTCACTATGGCTAGGTACAGACAGTCAAAAAGCCCAAGGCAGAATTGATTCAATCTTTGCAGGTTAGTCTAAGCTGCACAGATTAAACTGAAATGGAAGTGAACAGACTTTACCTTTGATTCAGGAAACGCAGCCACATGCCTGCAGTGGCTCAGGCCAGAAGCTGGGGGTGCTAGAGCAATGCCCACCACACTAGTTTAACCCAAAATGTTTTTCAATTTAGTTCCAAAGGGTAACGCTTTTTGTGGATACCACTCTGATGTCTTGGGCCTGGATTCTTCTGGTTCATGAAAAATAGGTGCAAGAACAGACTGATATAAGCCAGGCCACAAACACAGGATGCCAGAACTCAAATATGCACCAGCTTAACTAAATTAGCTTGAAATCACATCTTCAATTGAGCCAGTGCAACTCTGTGCAGCTCAGGCCTAAACTTCCTTTGCTGTGGCCTCATTGCCTGTACAGCCAGAGCAACACACCTTAGGGAGTGTGGGGCTCAGTGTAATCTCCCCCCCGGGGAAATTTCAGTCACCAGGGGGCTCTATCAGTCTGGTCTGCATAAAGCTAAGCTGAATGCAGCCTTGGGGCTTTTCCAACAGACTTCAGGCTATGTAAGGTGAGCAGATATTCTAGTATGTGGGCAGAGACTATGGAGAGTAAATGAGATCCAGATGTGTCCATCAGCAAGAAGCTTGTCTTCTGCAAAGGTTTCCCACAGCATTTCTCATAGATCCACTTACTCCGTGTACCTATACAAATGCCCTGGAGAGTGCATGTGGCAGAAGCAATAACAAACTTGCGTCAGCCCTGTATCGAGAACAGTAGCGTTCTCCTCTTCATGGGGATCTGTGTCTGGAGGTCACTTGAGCCTGGCAAGCTCCAAGGAGAACGTATCAGTTTTCACAGAGCAGCCAAGGCTGGTGCGTCCGTTTACTGAATACCACAGCACTTGCTCAGGCAGTGCCATCTCTGTGTGTCAAGTGGCCTGATATGATTTAAATTGACATTATACATTTTAAAATATCACTTGGCTCAGTGTAACTGTAACAGGTCGTGGCCTTCTCCTGGCACTGACATCCCAGAGTGCCCTAGGACCTGTACTACTCTGGCTCCCTGTGCTACTTTTTCCTTTCACATGCCATGACTTTGATGTTGTTAATTATAGTGAATTTGGGAGGCAAATCTCGGAGAGGTGGAATGACACCTTAGGTGCCTATTTCCCACTCCTCATCATTGGGCTGCCCCTATCTGGCCCAATCTTCCCCAGGCCTTAATTGTCTTGTCCACAATTCTGTATTTCATTTCCCCTAGAGACCCCGAGGAAGAATTTCATTATTCCTAAGGTGTGTGATCATCACATCTTCTAGGGGTTAGATGGTGAACAAGACACATTCTTATTCTAACCAATCTTCAGTTGTTTTTTTTGGCCCCCCTGCAATGGGATTTCCAGAATCAAGCAAAACAACAAGCAGATTCCAGTTAATTAATTATTAGCAGTATATCATTTCCTACGTTTACTCGAAGAGCTCAGATGACTCTTCATAGATAACTAAGAATAGCCAGGAAAGGAACTTGAGAAGGAATAAATTTGAAGGGAAATATCTGACTAAGGTTTTGAAAGGTTCCCATCTAAGTCGGCTTGAATAACTATAGAATTTACATCTTTTGATTTTCTTTTTGGGCATCTTAATTCAAACTGCTACTTAAACTGAACAAATTAGTGAAACAGCCTTAAACCCCCTGGGTCAAATTTGTCTTTGGTGCAACTCCAGTGACATCAGCAGAGTTACACCAGGCACAAGGAGTCTGGCTCAGTTCTGTTTTCTGTGCATGTTTGTTGTATCTAAGTCATCTGAAGCTTCAGGCTGAATTCATTTGTGGCACTTACTGGAACTTAGAGTTGCAATCATACGGAAATAAATTGTTGCCCAAATTTCTTAAGCAATTAGCAGATATTACCAATAATATATATATTTATGGAAAAGCAGTTAAATGCTGCTTAATATTGAACACAAATAATTCAGCCATTGCTATTTTTAATTCTCCTGATTTTTTTTCTTAGTTGGGTCCAGCCCAAAACTCTTGAATCAATGGGATTCCTTCAGCTTCCTGAGTACAACGAAAGCTGCCAGGATGCATTTTTGAAACCCAAGCGTGCAGCAGACTATATGTGAAGGCCATGTGACTAATTTTGCAGACTAATAAGTCTGTGACTTATTTTGCAGTCTACTTAGTTTGTAAACTCTTGTGGGGCAGAGGCTGTCCCTTTATTCTGTGTTTGTACATCGTGCCTAGCACAACTGGGTGCTGGTCAGGCCTGGGTGCTTCAGCTGTACAAATACACGGTGATAATACAATACATTGTAGAATCATAGGAAAGAGGGGCTGGAAGGGCTCTCCAGAGGTCAGCTAGCTCAACCCCGTGCTCAAGGCACAATCCCTCCTGCCTAAACCACCCTAGGCAAGTGTTTTTCTCACCAAGGGGCTCTCGGCTCCTGGTGTGTCGGCCAGGTCTTCCCCCACAGTGCCATGTGATCTAGCCTGTGGGGCTTCCCTCTGAGTCTGAAAATGTGGCAGCAGGGAGCGGGTGCCATCTGTGCACTGGACCAGGCATGCAGGGCACCAGGGGGCCGATCCTGACATGCAAGATTAGGCAAGGGTGGCACAGGGTCTGATCCCAGTGCACGGGGCTGGGCAAGGGTGGCACATGGCTTGGCCCAGTGCAAGATCCAATCTCAGCACATGGGGCCTGAGCCTGGTGCACAGGGCCAAGCAGGGGTGGTACAGGGCCTTAGGCCCAATCCCAGTGCATGGGGACCAGCCAAAGCCATGTGGGGCCTGATCCTGATTTAGGGGGCCAGATCCAGCCTGTAGGCCAGCTCCACACCACTCATCTGGTCCAGAGGGCCAAAAGATCAAACACCACTGGTCTAATCTGCTTTTAAAACTTCCATAACCCTGCCTATGGCCCTGTTTGGGGTGGACTGTGCTACTCCATGCTGCTTGTCCATGTGGGCATCAATGATGCTGTACGCTGCTGGAAAGGCACACAGAAGTCACAGTAGGAGGGAGCGTCTCACCCTTTCTGAGCATAGGCACAGTCATAGTGAGCACTGCGGACCAAGGCCAGAGACCTAGCTGAAGTTTTCAGCATAAGCTGCCCTAGCTGCTACCAGGGGTGTTCCAACATGAGCGAGTTTCCAAGCATGCTGCAGAAGTATTTTCAATCACCGGGAGCCTTTGAATGGAATCTCTGGGGGGACACTGGAGTATTTCACGAAGAGTTTAGTCAAGAGGTTGGTTCCTGCAGCCCTTCACCATGTGCAAAGGTGCCTGCAACTCGAGTGAATCCACAAGCTTTGGATCAGTGATATTCTGAGCTGGGCTGCGTTTTGTGCTATGCTGTAGTCCGATATAACCACTGGGCATTGTGGCTACACATTCAGGGGTACAGGGGTCCTATCATGGGGTACAGGGCTGTTCTATGGTGTGACGGTGTTTGCACAGATGGTACAGTAATGATTAACAATTATGAATTTGGTTTGCCAAGAGCCAGTTTATTTTCAGGAAGGATGACATATTTACTCCTAAAATAGTAGCAGTACTTGAGGCTCTGGATCACCCTGCCATCTAGTTTGAGAGGAAGCAGATATCAGTGCAATTTTGGAAAGTCTGTATTTCTCATGAATCCAAATGAGAGCCAACAAAATCTTTATAACCAACCCCCCTCCCCCCCAACACACACACACACGCACGCATGCGCACACACACACACGCACACACACCCCTCCCCAGTCCCATGTACTGCATGCCAGAACTGATTTTGAGTCCATCATAACAGCACTACTGGCACTTTGGAGTCCAAGATCGATGGGTCTGGTGGCAGGCAGAGAGGTTTTCTACCAACTCTAACATATCACCGGTTAACCCAGAGTCCTGCCTATCACCTGGGTGCCTCGGACTGGGGATAGAAATGTACAGGGGAAGTGACCGTGGTGTCAGCTCCACTGTGGAGACAGGGGCCCTTCCTTCTCCCAGTAGGCTAAGAAACTAGAATAGTCTCTAGTAGCTGTAATTTGGAGTGCCTTGGGTTTGCCCGGGTCTTTGTTTATGAATCAGTCAGAGAAAACCCAGCAGGAAGAAATGGAAACTGCAGTTGATGAGAATCAGTCATCTTCCACAGATGCTGTTCGCCCATGTGTGGACGGATCCTGTTGTTCCAGGTGCTGGACAAACACCTAACAAAAACACAGCCCAAATGCCAAAGAGCTTTTAGGCCACATCTGGCCCCTGAGGAGTTAACCTGCAGTCCTCAGGCTCCTAGCCCAGAAACTGCTCCTCCATTACCCTCCTGCTGCTGGAGCTTCTGTGATCCCCCTCCTTCCTCCTGCTTCTGCTGCCCTCACCCCTGGGGATGGTGCAGGACAATGTGGCCTTCAGGGCTGACAGAGCCTGTGGTTGGGGAGGCTGGGGAGCACCTTGGGGAGGAGCACCTGGGGGCACCAGAGTCATGTGGTGGGGGAGAGGCACACAGTGCAGTGGCAGGGGGCATGTGGCAAGGCATGAGGGCACCGACATGTGCAGCAGCAGGTGGGGTGGGGGGGCTTGTGGCATGACGGGGGGCATGTAGTATGGTGCATGCAGCAAGTGGCTGGAGGCCTTTGGCCCCTGGCCATCGAGAAGTTGGCCAGCACTGCCTTAGCTCAGGCCTAAAAGCCATGAGTTGGACAGCCATAAACTGAATTAAGAGCTAGATCTGCTAGGTAGTTTTGACAGTGAACTGCCACTCTCACCACCTGCGTCCCAAATTCAGTACCTCCAAACCCCAGGTTAGCTGTGGCCTGACTGCAGAGGCACCTACATTTTCTTGGCATCAAAGTCTCTATCACTGAAGTTCCCTAGGTGTCTAAATTCTTGCAGTCGGACGCCACCCTTGCCCTGAGCTACTCGGTGCCTACAGCCTAGAGGGATTCAAAAACTAAGGGCACCTATACACATGCAGTGAGGCTGCTCCGATGGACTGTAATTACAGCACATCAGAGCAGACTCAATTAATTGAGACTCCAGTGTCATGTGTATCAGCATCCCTGGCTTACTGAAAAATGGCAGCGGGGGTGTTTTAATTAAAGCACCCCCACCACCATTTTTCACTGCAGGGATGCTGATGCATGTGATGCTGATAGAGCCTCTCTAAGGAAAGCATGCCCCTCACTGCTAGAGCATAGCTATAAATGCCCTAAGGGCTTGTTTCAACTGCTGCAGCGCGTACCAGCAAGGATGGGGCTGAGCATGCCCTGCCCACACAAGTGTGTTGGTATGCTCCAGGTGAGGCTCCAGTGAGGCCGCTGCAGACCCCAGTGCCCATTCCTCAGTGCCCATTCTCGAGCCCTCAGTTTCAGGTGGGCCTGACACCGGGCACTTGGGAGGAGCCCAGCTTGGTCAACTCCTGTGTCTGGAGGGTGCCCAGGGATATCATTTTCTCTGCTCTCTCCCTTCTGGGACCTGCCACTGCAGTGATTCAGACAAGACCTAAATGCTCCTTGCAGCAGGCTGTGTGGCCAGAGGCTCCAGCCCAGCTACAAGTGGTGACACTAATTACAGGCTGCTCAGGAGGACTGGGCCAGCTGAGGAAAGTAATAAGTGGCCACAGGAAGTCAAAAGGCTCCCACAGAGGCAGACTGACAGACTCTGAGAGAGAATGAGAGAGAGACCAGTCTAGCAGTGGCAAGACTGAGCCCAGATACTCTTGTAGGGTCTGGGAAAAGGCCCCAGGGCTGCAAGAATGGAAGCAGCAGCAGCACAACAGGGAGCTGTCGCAGCCTGCTAAGAGACACTGCAGCAAGGAAGGAGAGGCAGTAAGCCTGAGGCACCTTCTCAGGGGCTGAAGAGGACACAGACCTGTGAATTAACCTTTTATGGACTGTGTTTGGGTCAAAGTTTGAGGACTGACTGATATAGGAGGGTGCCTGTGTGATGGCTGTGCCCTGGGAATACAGACTGCATTGTCTTTACAGCGTGTTTGAGCTAAGTGATATAACCCTGAATCTGCTATGCCCCACTATTGATTTCATACCTGGGGCCCCGTCTAGTAGACTTGCATAGCTTGTGTTCCTTGCTGAACTGTGGCCAAGCTTTAACAGGACAGTGGGAAATACCATCCTCATAATATGCTAAAGGCTGTTGGTGCAGCGATGCTTCTGGGATGCCTGCTGAACTGGGTCTCACAAGTGGGGTAAATGGGTTGAGAATCCTGCCAGAACTCAGCCATGAACTAGGACTAGGAGCTATTCTGCAGTGGCAGGACTTGGGTGATGCCAGTGCCCACCAGGGAAACATAGGGACCAGAGAGTCAGGTGTAGCTGAGTGGCAGTCCCAAGGATTTCATAGCTACCTAAAATACAACTGGGCATATACATCTATTTTTGTGAATTGAATCTCCAATCTCTTTACCTCTTTAGAATAAGTTTCCACAACTTAAAAGATGGCAATTCCTTGTATGTAAAAGCCATCTGAGTGGGCCATAAAGGTATTTGCTATGTTTCAAAAAAAGTCTACTGGTTTGCCTAGGCTTTTTCATAGGAAACTCTGCAGCTGATCCTTTGTGCACAGTTGATGATCATGGTTATTCCACATTATGACTTGGCCTTTTATTTCCATTTAACTACAGTGATATTAATTATTTGAGGCTGGAGTGGTGTGGGTGCTAAGGTGCATGGTTGATAGCCTAGCGGTTGCAAGTTTAAGGCCAGAGCAGAAGTACTTGTGCTGAATTCTGCAAATTCTGTTAAAACCTTGTAACAAGGATAAGAAAAAAGAAAGGAAAATCTGACATTGCATCAGTGTTTGATGTTATACAGCAGTGGGTCTCACCCCTTGGAAACTGGCAGCTCTTAGTTTTCACTTGTTTTTTTGCCTGCAGACAAATAACAGCAATTCTTCTAGAAGCTACAAAAATTCAGAAAGATCAAAATAGGCCATATTTTTTTACAATATAGATTCCTATTTGAAAACTTTGGGTTTGTTTTGTAAATCATGTCTTTGTATACTTAACAGTGCCAATGTTGTGTGACACCCTTAAAAAGGATCTTGCAGCACCCTGGGGTGCAATGACACCTTTATTTAAAATCACAGCCATGCAGTATAAGCCATTTATTGGCTTAAGAAGATGTAATACATCTTAACTGAATAATGAAGTTAATTGTCAGGTTATTTGGACAAAATGGGATTTAAAACACATAAAAGTGTTTTAATCAAATATTAGGTATATCATGGACTATGACAATTACATAGCAGATATACTGGTCACTAGAGGGAGCCAGTATTGTTCCAGGAGAGTAATGGAAATCTGAACTGTGAAAAGCATATGAAGCTTAAGTCTGTGATACAAAGAAGAAATAAAGCACTTCCGACCTCCTTGCTCACATCAGAGTTGCTACACATTCCAGATAGCCTACAAAAGAGAAATAGTTTCTGTATTTTTTATTTTTTATATTAAAATAAATACCCCCCCTTTCTCTTCAAAGTCATTTCTACATTGAATAATTTACTAGCATGTTCAACATCTGTAAAACACCAGTTAAGATTCCCTTTTTGTCAATGATGTGAAAGTTGCCAAGTTCTCCTGAATCTCTAAAGAAAGTTTGAATGTTTGCTGTCATCTCCTGGTTCCCCAGAAAATATGTAGACAGATATCAGACTGAAATTTCTCTTACACAGCAGCCTATTAATGCTATGTACTATTTTATTATTTCTCCCTGTTGTTTGTCTCTCGCATATTAAAAGACATGAACTAAATTTATTTACAGGACTGCCTAATCAGCTATTGTTAGAGCTGCCAGGAAAACAAGAGCATTATTTCACTCCAGAAGTTGCATTATTTTAGTGGTAGCTCTCCTCTACTCCCTCACTGGAAGCTAGTGCTTTTTGAGTGACAAAGGCTGTACATTTATGTAAATGCACAGAGTTTGAGTGCTTCGGGAACAAACCATATGCAGAAAACAAGCATAGAGAGGATTTTATTGCCCGCAGCTCTAGAAGAAGTGATTGTTCAAAAGGATCCATGGACTGGGCGCTCCACAGACTTTGAACTGCAACAGTTTAAAGTTGTATAGTAACAATTGATTTTTTGCTTTAGGTTTCAGTGCTGTCCACCTATCTTATACAGTCTTATAGGCCCCCTGCCCATTACCCTAGTATCTGAACACTTCACTAGCCTTTATTTACCCTCACAACACACACCATGAGATAGGAAAGTACTGTTGACCACATACACTGGGTATGTCTACGCTGCAGCCGGCAGCATACTACAGAGCTATTCAATCTAGCCTGAAATGAGAAACAGTTACCCCTCCCAAAAGCTTTGTGTTGCAGCAGCTATACTGTTTCTGGTACTTGAGATAGCTCATGTGAAGCGAGTTCAGGTGTTTTTATTTTTCTGTAATTTCTATATTATGTTGCAATCTGCAATGTTGACATAGCCAGAGAAAAAGTGACTTGCCGTGGTCACATAGGAAGTCGGCGGTGGAGCAAGTTCCCAGGTTTCAAGCAAGCACTCGAACCAGTGGTCATTATTTCCTTTTCTTTTCTGAAACCAATTCTTAAACACAAAATGAGTTAATTTTGCTCCAGTCTGAGGATTTTTCTGGGATCTAGAAAACGGACCTCACACATTACCAAAAGGAGGCCCTCCTATGAAACAGTGCGATGAGCCACATAAACAGAGAAATGTATTGTGTTTTGACAAAACTCCTTCAAGTGAAGCTTTGGTGATGTCATTTCTAGGGCACATGGAGCTGAAAATTGGAGGGTTAGATTTCTAGTTGATGTGAAACGTGACAATAGCCTGAGGAGTTACTAAAAACACTGATAAAATGTTCTCTTTTTCACTTACGTGAGTGAGCACAGTAGGAACAGATTGTATATATAAAATACCAGCTACCTAAAAGCTAATGTTAGGTGGTAACTAGCCGGCAGGAAGAAAACCCTGAGGTCAATGCAAGTATTGATTAATTGAAAGGTAAATATAGACAGAGAAACAAAGATGAAGCTACTCATAACCTGCAGCCACATACTTGTAGTTTTGGACTGAAAACCAATGCCAATTTACATCTTGTTAAACAGATTTAATTGAGAAACCAACTGATGTATCATGGGTAACCTTGGATCACTGAGGTCCAATTTTTTAGAAGCAGCCTTCAAATCTGAGTGCTTCTATTTTTAAAGTAATGGGAGCAAAAGATCCTCAGCATTTTTTGAAAAATAAACTCCATGTTTCATAGTAGACAGCCCAAAATTGAGCTGCTAAAAATACAGGCCGTATCAGAAAATGAGTAGACAGAAGTAACGGGGTGTTGACTACAGACACTCATTCTTCTCTGAACCAGTTAGTCTCTAAGGGCTGCCCACCCTGCCTTCTATCAGAAAATGGATATCTTAACATTTCTGCACCTATTTTCCCTCTAAGAGGAGTAAGAAAAGGGACAGAAAGGAGGAGAAAGATGGGGTAGATGGGTTTTCACAGCCATGATTAGAAAGTGACATTGAATGAAAGTAGCATATTTCATGTACTCAGAAACAGCAGTCATTACTGTATAGCAGACATGCCTTCTGTCTTTACATCACCAACAAAACCTCTTCTTTTCCAAGCACCTTTCTGATTTGTCTCTTTCAAATAAATCATTTCAGATACCATTTGAGTGCTTTTGTATATGGATGAAAATGGTTAGTACTGGCATCGTGTGTTGTGCCAAGTTTAACCCTCAGCATGAGAAAGAGCAATAAGAGTGAAGGAGAAAGAGGGAGGACCCATAACAGGAAAAGGAATGGAGCAAGAAACCCAAGCACTTCTCAATAATAATTGAAATCAAAAACAGGAAGTGAGTGCAGATTAAACAGAGAGAGAGAAGAGGAGACAGTTGAGGCACAAATAGTTGGCTTCTACTGAAGATCAGCTAGTGCATATGTTTAAGGAACAGAATTGAAGGCAGATCACTAATTTATGCTACTAATACCTACAAAAACAGTTCTGCACAGGGCCACGGTATTACACTATCCAGTGTCTGAATTACACCAGTACTGCTCCCAAGGCAACGTTATCAGTCAGAAAGAATGGGCGAGAAAAAATCCAATGCAAGTGCAACTTACTGGAAGAGCTAGTCTGTTAAATCAAGAATTCCTGACAAAGATTTTCTGTATTCTGCTTGATTATTTTTCTGAGTAGAAACCAAGATGCCTCAAGGACTGAGCCAACACTGAGAAAAAAAAGAGACCGACTCACTTCATGTTATCCTGCACAACAGGCCATAATACACTCAATAAATTGCTCTGTGCTTCTCTATATCAGGATTTTAAGATATTTATTGAAGTACCGTTTTCCATTCAGCTCATCCTGTATACAGCCTTTACCTCTGTAGCCAGAACCTAATGAAGGCATCCAACACCAGCCGTATCCTGCCACTACAGTTCATCTGCACTGGCTTCTTGAGAGTCATTCTAGCTGAGAGGTCTCCATCTTGCTCTGCCTAATTGATGTCATGGTCTCTGGCTTTCTCTTTACTTCATTGTTTTGTCCACAAATACTAGAGAAGGAGAAAAAGATTTAAGACAAGTGCAGAAATGTAAGGAGGTTTAGATGACATCAAGGCACAGTCTCAGAAGAGGCCTCAGATCTCTTCCTCCATTTATCAGAGCCAAATCAACATACAAATTAAGTAAAGAACTTTATTATTTGGCAGACTTGTGGTTTGGGGAAAGGATGGACACTGTTGCCTTCATAGCAGCAAGCATATTAGGTCTGTAATGTTCAGGATGCAAAGAGGGAGAAGGTTTGACCTTGTGCTACAGGCGTTGATCCCACTGGACACCTGGCAAAGATAATGAAACTCATGCTTGTATTTTGCATGTGGGCCCCTGATCCCATAGATACCATCCCATCTGTGGAAGCATGTGGAGGGGAGCTTCAAACAAGTGAAGCTTTGCCACCGTGTTTCCTTAACACCAAAACCACGCTGACAGGGTTGAACAGGGGCCACAGGATAAGAAGTAATAGGTGCGTCTACACATGCATTAATGTGCTTTTCCTAATGTACATTAAATTTAGTACATTTGATGTGGGATACTAAATGTGCATTAGGCTGCCCTAACGTGCAGTAGTGCAAGCACATGCTTTTTTAGTAACACTTAACGTGCAGTAGCTTATTTACTGTGCATTAGTGCAATAGCATGTGTTTTTTACACAATGCTTTAATATCCAGTAAAATAGGCTACTGCACATTTAAAGCACATGTGTAGACATGCCCAATATAGAATAATATTAATCACATAGCCTTAGTGGTGAATTTTGGCTTTGGCCTGCTCTGAGACCCATGCAGTTCTGGCATTTTTATCCCCAGTTGGTTCCTGAGGAGACAGGAGGAAGCAAATCCTACTTACTTCCCACCAGAATGGCTTTGTGGAGTTTCTGTTAGAGGAATACTAGATTTTTCTTGGCTATACATGTGCTTCCATAGAGGACAACTATCTGGTCCTATAAGAACATTTGTGCACAATTCATGGGAACTCCCACATACCTTTTCACTTCAAAGGGTTAAAGAGCAAAATAACTTTTGCTTTTCTCAAAGAACTTCACAGGATGTACACTGTGTCCTTGTTGGCTGTGCTCCATCCTGTACTGCAGCTTGGCCAATTACTTCCAAGAGTCTCTCAACACCTTCTTTTGTCTTTGCAGAGCACTCCACGTAGGCATATGCCCCAATGCTAGCAGCCAAGGCCTTTCCTTCTGCAGACCTAATTGGCTCTTGTCCCATCATGGCAAGTCTTTTCTGGACATTCTCATCATTCCTTAGTTCTTTCTTAGTAGCCACTAAGACAATGGGTGTTGTGGGGCAGAAATGTTTGACTTCTGGAACCCAAATATCAAGGATATTCTGCAGTGAATTTGGATTGTCCACCGAGAAGCACATTAAGATGACATCAGTGTCTTGATAGAACAAGGAGCGGATATGCTGGACATTGATATGTCGCTGCCCCGCTACATCAAAGAGCATCAGCTTCACCGGCTTTCCCTCAACTTCAATGTCAGTGACATAGTTTTCAAACACTGTTGGCTCATAATATTTGGGAAACTGCTCCTGGCAGAAAGTGAGCAAGAGGCATGTCTTGCCACAGGCAACATCTCCCACAACCGTTAGCTTTTTCCTAAGCGTAATCATCTTCTGGAAGATAGAACGGGTGCAAATGAATCCCTTCAGCTTCAAGCTTTCAGTGTTTAGCAAATACCTTTTGAGAGGGGAAAATTTCATACATTTAGCATTTTCCCCACTGTATTATTCTATTCCATTGCTAATTTTTGAAGTCCTTTTGTATCATTTGCCCTCACAGTTCCTCCATGTGTAGCATCACCTGCAATTTTCATTGACATGATTTATTCTGTCTTTTAGACCAAAGAATGAAGATGTGGACCTAACCCAGATCCCTGCATGGCCCCAATACAGAACTCCATTTCTAACTTAGGATATTGCCCCTAACTATATATATATATATATATATATATATATAATCTTGCTGTTTTCCTCTTCCCCTATTTGTAGTCATTTGGACAGTTCTCACTCCATGACAGTGTTCATTTTCTAAATAGGATGATTTCATTTTGAAAGTGTGATGGAGCTTGAGGTATTGTAGCTAAATTTCACCTCCTATTTCCCCTGCATCCACGAACAGTGATATTTTATTATCACTGGCCATATCTACCCTTTACAAATGTGTGTTCCTTAGGAGTCTGTTACCACTGCAAAGTGATTCTCCCCTCTTCATCCACATGTCATTATGTTACTAGAGAAAAGAGTAGTGAGACTTACCAGCTAGTGATTTCAGGTTTGCTCTTCTTTCCTTCCTCATAGATCAAGGCTATATTGATTTCTTGAATCTCATTATCTCCCAGAGGTTCTTTGGGAGACAGTTTCCACCACTCTTTAGAGACAGTCATTATCATTACTGCATTTAAAGGAATATGCTTGTGTTTCTTAATTTAGCCAGCCAATCAGCAAAGAGAAATGAATGAAATCATTGTTTTTAAAAGCAGACTTTACTGGTAATAATGTACTGAGGGTGGGGAATATAGGTTACACAATCTTGTGACACACCATATTGAGACCACTTGGTATACTTCCTCATTTCTATTGCACAAGGCTGCTGCTTTAAAGCCTCACTGTGGCTAAACAAATTGTGTATTATTAAGAGTTCCAAGATAAGATAATTTGGTTCTCTCTCATACGTTTCCTGTGCTTTTACATCTACTGCTTCTATTGCTTGTGTGCCTTTTCTCCGAGAATATGCCAGCCATGTTCATTGCCTGTTTTGAGCGCTTAAATCCCAGGAAAACGTCTAATTTATTCCTCTGTTTTCAAATATTTGCAAATTACATTTTGCCTTCACAGGGACCACTGAAAGCCATGACATAATGAAATGGGCATTCTGGTACCTAAAAATCCTATAAAAGCTTCTCTTCCATCAAATATCAATGTACTGATTATCTTGCCCTGTCTTCCTTTGGGTACTCAGAAATTTTGTAGCACTAGGCTGAAAAATTATTTGTATTAAGCCAAATGCTCCTTTACTAATTCACTGAGATTTTTGCATTCACCAAGTTCCTTCGCTTTCTGGAACTCAAGTGCGCAGAGAGAACTCAGTGTGCAAGTATTAGCACGTATGATTTCCTTAGCACATGTTACCCCACAGCAGGAAATGAGTTTTCTTGCCTAGTCATTGGCGAAGTGGGAAGGCACTGCCTTCCCTGTGGGCTTTTCACACTTTTGGTGTACATTTATACTTGAACACAAACTGCCTGGGTTATATAAATGCTTCTAATAAAACCTGTCAAAGGAAAGAACGGTAGGAACCAATATAATCTGAAAATGGGCTCTTGATAATTTCACGTGGGTTGTCATCTCTAAATCAAGCATGGCCAGTTAGAGTAAATCACTGAAATAAAAGCAGAAAACTGAATTTTTAATCATGAGATCATCACATAAGATCAGAATTGGTGCATACTGTTATCTCATGCTTTATCCATCTGCTGATCTTTCATCTTCTGCTTAAGCAGAAGGCAGGGAAGAGTGAGACCTTTTATGCTAATTCAGATACAGGTTTCCCTCGCTTTATGCAGGTTCTGTGTGTGCAAATTTACTCTTATGCGATGACCCTTTTTACACTAAAAATTCATTATATGCGAGGTAAATTCACTCTTATGCGATTGGTGTGACGGAAGCCTGCAGTCAGCTGCTGCGTGGGGTGCATTGTAGGAATGACGCGCACTGAAATATAGTCTCCTGTGTGGATCCGTGCTCCTTGCTTGTTGTCTGTGACTCGTGTTTCTGTAGTTGCCATCTCCATTACGATGTCTAAGCATCTCGCTAGCTTATCTCCTACCCCCTCCCGTGTCCATCAATGAAGTGCAAGAGAACTTCACTAACAGTGGAGACAAAACTAGAGATTTTGGACCCTGCAGAAGCTGGTGAGGGGCCCTCTGCACTTGGTGAGTATCAAAATTGTCTTGTAAAAGTGGTAGAAATGGGTCTGGGGGTCAGTACAGTCAAGGTCCTGGAACGTATCCCTATTTGTTACATTGTAAAGTAGGCGCCCTTTATGCGAATTTGAGTTATGAGCTGTTTTCCAGGAATGGATCTGCAGCATAAAGTGAGGGAAACCTGTATAATCTTTCAAAAGCAACATCTTACTTGGTCAAATGTTATGACCGGAGCCTACTTCAAATTACGGGCCCAGCTCACAGCATGATGGGCTCCTTTAATCTTGGCGTTTGGTAGAAGGGCCTGTTGGCCCCACTGCTCACTGCTTGCTCCTGATGGGCAGGAGGCAAAAACTGTGGTTTAAAACATGCTGTGTTTTTTGCCTCCTGTTCGGTCAGCAGCACGTGGACTGACAGATGCCTCCACCAATCAGCAGTGGCAGGAGCTCTATGATTAAAGGAGCCACCACGCCATGAGCTGGGCCTGCTATTTAAACCAGGCCCTGGTTATGACAAGGCAAGCTGCTGCTTATGAAAGCTTGTGCCTCTCTGAGTTAGTCTACTAATGCGGTGCTCCTCTGCCCTGCTTTCTGCCTTACTTCAGACTAATGTGGCTAACTACTTCTGTCTTCTATGTAAGAGTGTGCCAGATATTATCCCTTTAGCTCAGTTTCCAAACACGGATGGAGTTCCCTGTTTTCCTGCACTCGCACGGTTCTGATGCTGATCCCTCTTTCTATTATTTCCTTTGATGCATCGTTCAAACAGGAAATCAAAACATGTATACGTATTTCCACTTTCAATTGCTGCCTTCTTGAAACAGTCACATTTTTCAGGAACCACCTGAATACCTTAAGCTCCAAAGAAGCGTAACAAAAAGAAACATCTCTGTTTAGACATTGAGTCAGCTCAGTGCAGGTACCTCAACAGAGCTTCAGCATCTTCATCTCAGAATCAGATTCCTTTTATGCCTCAACCTGAAGATAATGTTTATAGGCTGAAGACTCTGATACACATTTCTGCTAAATATGGATTATTGATTTTTATTTAAGTTTCATGTTTAAAGGTACAGTATCTTTAATGATATTGACAGGGATGTTCCCTTTGAGAAGTAATACTGCAGCCTGCTCCTGGGGAACGGTCTCAGTGATGTCATTAGGAATTTTACCTACACCCAAAATTGTGTTAGATTATAAAGCTGCGTCTAACGCAATAATCTACCTTATTCACTGAAATCACTGGCTATCTGAGCAGGGGGAGTAGTAATTTTAGTGGCTACTGCACAGCTTCTTTAAGGTGTGAGAGCAGAATCAGGCCTCTTGACTTCAGTGGGACTATTCCAGTGAGAACAAAGCCCAGGGGTAAAGCTAAAGGCCCAGAGATAACCCCTGCTGGCACTCTGGAAGGAGCATAGACCTGTGTGCTTTGAAATTACTAAACCGCATATTTATATACTCCTTGTTTTAGCTGATCTGATAAATACATGTGACCATTCAGCTGCTTCCTTCACTCTCTTGAATGTAGTCCTTTGATGACAAAATGACAAATCCTAACTTGAATTAGGCTTGGAAATTAAGCAAGTTAAAAACCAACTAATTACCTAAAGAGCATTCCCATATTTTCTTTCTGCTCACCCCCATACAAAACTTTCCATTACTGACACACAGGAACAAAGGCTTTGACGTATCTGGACAAATTGTTGGATTTCCACAAGATGGCACTAAACCCTAATGAAAAAATCAAACCCAGTCTTGAAGAGGTTCAAGATAGACAACATGGTTCAAGATTTACCAGCATACAACAAACAACTTCAGCTTGTCTTTGAAAATGATGCTCATGTTTTCTACAAAAGTGCTCCTTACAGTACAAGCCGCAAGTGTTTCATCCCCTGCTAGGAGGATGAGTCCTCATGGGATGCAGGATCTTTGTTCTTCGAAAGTCGTGCTGACTCCTGATGAAGAGTTAGACATGTGGGCCGTTACAGCTGGTTTAGCAGGGTCCCACCAATTTGAAATCTCATCAGTTTAAGGTAAAAAGGCATATCTGATACTAAGGCAGGCAAGGTTTTTTGAGTAGATGTGATATCTTTTATTAGACCAACTGAATAGCTGGGGAAAAAAAAGTTCTTAGCAAGCTTTCAGGTGCAATCACTCTTCTTCAGGCATAGGCAGTCTCTGCTGGTCTGAGACACCAAGGGATGAAAGAAGCTAAAAGTGTGGTAGGATGTCAGTGAGCATGTAAATAGGTAGAAATTAGAAAGACAAAAGGTAAAGCAGGGAAGGGAGGCAGATGAAGGGGTGGGAGGGAAAGGCCAAAGGGAGACCTTACAGTGATAGAATACAAGATAGAAAAGAGGCTGTCTGTGAAAAAGGAAAACAAAACAGGATCATATAACTTAGAAACAAAAATAATCTACTAAATCATGAAATCCATCACCTTGCAACAACAAGGAAGTGCCCCTGGACAGACAACAGGAGAAGGAAGGGAGAGATCCTTGAAGATTAATTGTATTCTAATGTATAAAATTAAATGAACCATAACTACATCGTTGCCTTATTGAAAATATGCTGCTGTAATAGTGTATAACACAAGTAACCTGTCAACCCAACTTACATAATTAAATGTTTTTTTTAAATATGGTCTTGGGCTAATGCATGTTGAATCCTTGCACACAGGATTTATGCTCTGCACAGAGGTCTGTAACGGGTAGCATGTGGGTATTCTTTAGATCCTCTTGCAATGCAAGTGTCCGTGAAAGGACTAAGTTATGTGAAAGATTTATCAGAACAAGGCCTTATGGGTGATACTGGGCAAGGAAAATGGACTGCAGTTAACAGCAGGATACAGCAGAAGGGGTAACAGCAGATGACCCATCACCTTGTAAGATCATATTAAAGTTCCCAGCCTCATCCATCTGCCTGGCAGAGGATTTACTATGCCACCCATCGTCAAAATATCCAAATATCTTGCCCTCTGCTTCCATTTACATTCCACATTAATTTTCTGATTACTCTGCCTTCCAAATACCACTGTAAATTAAAACTCGGAGGGCAGATCAATTACAGTCTACTACTTGGAGGGTTTTATAATTCCTCAGTAAAAATACTGCTTTCAGGCTGAAACTTGACATCAGAGGGATTTATGATAAAGGAGGAAAAAAAATAGCATATTTGAGAAGGGAGGGGGGGAAATGGCTGATCTTGTTTTTATTCCATGAATCCCCCTGCTTTAACTGACCACTCTCAATAATCCCAGAGGATTCCAGTTCCATTTGGTTTAATCTTTAAGGATCATGTCTGGTAAACAGTGGAGATACATATATATATATATATATATATTTGAAATAAAATCTTCATATTTTCCCAAGCAGGAAGCAACTGTGACCACCTGAAACCTGAGACACTGCCCCTGTAAGGTATTTGAATCATCACAGAACCTCACAAGAGGTGGGAGACTCCAGACCAGCTATGAACTGACTGCCCCAAGGAGTCTTCTGTCTCTTGACTCCTCTGTGAAATCGTATGAAATATGAACTTTCATTTCTACCCAGGAGAACTTTTACAATCTTTTCTGTGATGCCTGATGAAGGGTGTTTATACCCAAAAAGCTTGCAAAGAAAGTATTTCTTTTGCAAAAGTCTTGTTGGTCCGTCAATCAGTCATTGTAGATGGGATAAACTTGGAAGACTTCATTAAACCACACCGGGATTCTCACGCATTTCAGCATAGACTCTTTTAATACATAAAAAACTGCATACACAGCTTATGTAACTTCATGTAAACATCATCTGTCTCATCATTTTTGCCATGTCAGTTTATTTTATTAAAAAAAGAAAAAGAAAACCAACAATAGACAAAACAGTCTTAGTACCACTGTCAAGGTGTGGCAGGGCGGAGGGGGGGACCAGAGAGAGTTAGACAGGATTGTTCTGTTCTCTGAATCATCTGCACTGAGTCCTGATTGCTTTATATACATATATATACACATACTTATGTCCCCTGGGTGGCCTCTTAAGACCGGTGTCTCTCTCTGTCACACGCATGCCTGCACATGCGCACCCCCCCCTCCGAGTTTTAGAGTAGCCAGGACAGGCCACTGCCCATCAGTTAGCTTTGGGCAGTCCTATCACAGCCTTACGATGAAGGGAGTTTCAGTTCACCAAAGCTTGTGCTATGCGTATAGACCCTGTGTGTGTGTGTGTGTGTGTGTGTGTGTGTGTGTATATACCAAGGTGCATGTGTGCATCTAGGAAGGCACCTATGCATGTAGACACCAAGAGGGGGTGCGTGTACACTGACAGGTGTGTGTATATACCAAGGTGCCTATGTATGTACATACCGAGGGGTGTGCGTGTGTGAACGCACGTGTGCCTATACCAAGGTGGGCAGTATAGATGTGCCGGTACCAAGGGGGGGAAGGAGGGAGGGGTGTGTGTACACCAAGTGTCCGTATAAAGTGTGTGCGTATGCATGTACCAAGGGGTATGTGTGTATGCACATGTCTACCCCCCCACTCCATAAGGTCCAAACCCCCCGCACTTGGCTCTCCCGGGCGGACCCCCGCCGGCAGGCCCGCGGCGCCCTCGTGCCCCCGCCGGCCACGGGAGCGGCGGAGCGGCCGCGCCTCTGCCCGCAGCGCCCCGCCCCCGGCCCCGCCCCTGCCTGCAGCGCGGCGCCAATGGGCGGCCGGCTCCGGCAGGATGAGCTCACTCGGGCGCTCGCCATTGGCCGGCTATATTAAGAAAGTCTGGCAGCCTTTAAATAGCGGCGCCGGGCGCCGGAGCTGAGGCAGCGCCTGCAGAGCCGGGGCGGTCGGAGGCGAGCGGTGCGGGGCCGAGGCCGGGGCCGGGGACGCGGCGGGCGGCGGGCGCGGCCGGCGGCGGCAGCTCGCCACGGTGCCCTATAAGCAGGCGGAGGGGGGGCTCCCCCTGGCCATGGCGGCGATCCGCAAGAAGCTGGTGGTGGTGGGCGACGGGGCGTGCGGCAAGACGTGCCTGCTGATCGTGTTCAGCAAGGACGAGTTCCCCGAGGTGTACGTGCCCACCGTCTTCGAGAACTACGTGGCCGACATCGAGGTGGACGGCAAGCAGGTGGAGCTGGCGCTGTGGGACACGGCGGGCCAGGAAGACTACGACCGCCTGCGCCCGCTCTCCTACCCGGACACCGACGTGATCCTCATGTGCTTCTCGGTGGACAGCCCGGACTCGCTGGAGAACATCCCGGAGAAGTGGGTGCCCGAGGTGAAGCACTTCTGCCCCAACGTGCCCATCATCCTGGTGGCCAACAAGAAGGACCTGCGCAACGACGAGCACGTCCGCAACGAGCTGGCGCGCATGAAGCAGGAGCCCGTGCGCACCGAGGACGGCCGCGCCATGGCCATCCGCATCCAGGCCTACGACTACCTCGAGTGCTCGGCCAAGACCAAGGAGGGCGTCCGCGAGGTCTTCGAGACGGCCACGCGCGCCGCGCTGCAGAAGCGCTACGGCGCGCAGAGCGGCTGCATCAACTGCTGCAAGGTGCTATAGGGGCGGGGCCCCGCGGACGCTGCCCCCCCCCGCCCCGCCCCGCCCCGTCCTGGGTGGGTGGGTGGGTGCGTGGGGGTTGTTTATAACGTTTCAGATGTGTCTCGAGGGGGTTAATTTAAAGGATTTTTATTTTCAAAAGAGAACCTTACTTTGCACAAGGCGGGGGTTTCGAGTTGGGGGTTTTGGTTTTTGGCTGCACTTGTCATCTGCATTGGACACTGTAGCATTGCAAACACTCTTTTTTTTTTTTGGACTCAGTAACCTCGACTAAACTACAGAGGGAAGAGGAAACGGAACCACTGTAACTTAATTTTTTTTTCTTTTTTGAAAAAAATGAATGGAAAGGAAACACTGTCTTGCTTGGGTTTTTTTGTTTCCCTTGTCTGATGCACAGAATAATTGTTCCTCTCTTTCTTCTTAATGCTAGAGGGCAGTTTTAAAGTGTTTTGGGTTTATTTAAAACTTATTTTCACGGGGTAGCTTGTACACCGATGTGAAAGTAATCTGTATTTTTTCTCTGATTCAGAGAACAATCCTGTCTAACTCTCTCTGGTCCCCCCCTCCGCCCTGCCCCACCTTGACAGTGGTACTAAGACTGTTTTGTTTCACTTATGTCTATTGTTGGTTTTCTTTTTCTTTTTTTAATAAAATAAACTGACACGGCAAAAATGATGAGACAGATGATGTTTACATGAAGTTACATAAGCTGTGTATGCAGTTTTTTATGTATTAAAAGAGTCTATGCTGAAATCCCAGTGTGGTTTAATGAAGTCTTCCAAGTTTATCACATCTTATAAAATGACTGATTGACAGACCAAGGGTGAGGGCTGAGACAGGGGCAAAAGACTTCTCTTGCGGGTACAGCAAGGCATTGGTTGCATCTTTTACATCATTTGGGGTAGCAGTCAGTGTGGAAGAGGTGCTATCTTTTTATTAGACCAACTAGATAATTGCAAAAAAAGGTCTTTTATTTGCAAGCTTTTGGGCTCACGTGCCCTTAAGCAAAGGAGAATGCAAAGGTTGTACAATTTTATCCCAGGTAGAAATTTGGGGTAGCTTTTCTAGGCTGCCACCTGTTTCCAAGAGGGAAAGGATGGGCCAGTCTCCTGCTGGACTTTCTCAAAAAGGGCCGTTGCCCTTTTGGTTTTATTTCCTCAGCAAGTCACCAGAAGGCACAAGCACAAAAAGCCTTTGTCCACCTTTCTGAGGTCAGTGAATCTCTGCTCCTTTCTCCCGGGTCCTAATGCGTTTGGCACAGATCTGTGCCAAGAGCAGGGGCAACCTTATGCTCCTTTTTTTGCCCTCCCCCCTCAAACAGAGGAGGGTGACTAGGACTCATGCAGATTTACTTGTGGGAAGCACAAACAATGTTTTCTTCTTGACATAGGAAGTAACCCATGGTAATAAAACGTACTTTTCTGTCTTCTCAACTGCAGGATAAGGTTGGTAACAAGTGCTCTTCTGTAATGGAGTCAAAACAGCAGCTCTGTAGCAATGAGGTGAGAGGTTAACTATGACTCACTGCTGCATTAACTCTTCCTCTCCTTCAGAGCAGCAGTGCCAGCCCCTTGCTCGCAGCCCCGACGGGTGAGCAGACCCTTGCAGCAGAGACGGGTTATCACGCAGTCTCTCGGGGCTGGCTTCAATTGCTTTTGGAGCTGTTTTATTTTAGCTTTTGTTCCTGGGGAGGGATCTTGCTGGGAGAAGATCATAGCTTTACCCTCCTGGCAATTGTGCTACTGCTCTGTAATTAGACAGTCGAAAACAGCATGATCAGAGCAGTACTGGGGGGTTCTAGATGATCCCTTAATTAGGCCCCAGTACCCCTTTGTGCCAGGTACTGTACACACAACATAAAAAGGCGGTCCCTGCCTAAAAGAGCCTATAGCTGAAATGACTCAAGGAGCAATGTGTACATCTCCTTTTTGCAAGACCCAGACAAAGCCTGGATTTAGTTAATTTTCTATTGGAAAATGCCTTGACTTGATGGCGGACAAGGTTTTTCGGGTGAATCTGATATCTTTTGTTAGACCAACTTAATATAAGGTATCAGATTCACCCAAAGGACCTTTCCTGCCTATGTCCTTGGACCAACAGCGCTACAACCTACACCCTTGACTTGATGGCGTTTTTGTTCTCTTCCTTAGCCAGGTGTGTGTGTTTCTGCAGGGCGCAGGCGGGAGTGGTCTGACATTGGACATAAAATATAGCTGCCTCCACCTTCAGAGAGTATAATCACATTTCATTCACTTGATTCTCTTTGTGATCAACTATACACACAATTTCAGTTTGGTACAAAATAGGCTGCATCCATGTGCCCTAATATAAGGTGCATACCTCATTGTCTTGCTCATAAAACAATGATCACAACGATCCTGGGGTTTCAGCAAAACTGCCAGTCAAGAGATACTACTTTGTACTAAGATTTTGGGCCCAACTTTCCTTTTTTTTACTAGTTTTCTACCCTAGCAGATCTCTCTGATTTCAGCACAGTTACCCCTGATCTCTATGGAAATAAGAAAAGAATGCAGCCCTTCACTTACACAGAATAGGAACGTGGGGCGGATTATAAATTATAATTACCAAAACAAGGAAAGCACATTGCTTCATTCACAGGCAGCCAGATCATTCTTTCCTTGAAGTCTGTGGGAGTTTTCCCATTATTTTGAGGAGAAGGAGGTTTCGCCCATTTGTTCTACAGATTTAAAATGCAATCAGAAATTACACAAGAATATTGCATTTAGAGTAATAATAATAAAAAAGCACATGATACCAAATTGTTGCGAGTAAATTGAATTGCCTTTAGTGATCCTTCCTGGCAAATACTGGCACTTTTTATCAAAGCAAAATTTTGGCCAGATTTTTCCAGACGTGACTAGAGATTTGTGGGTGCCTTGATTTTTATGTAACTATCAGTACGTTTAGGAACCCTATAGAGGTCTGATTATTGGAAGACCAAACCTCTTGAGTTTATATTAGACTTGTGGTTCTCAAGGTGAGAAGTCAATGGGAGGTTTGCATGAACAGCAAGTGCAGTTCCAGGCTCCTCTTGACTTTTAAATCCAAAGAATTGTACGGTTTGTGTGTGCCGCAACATAGCAGCACAGAGAAGCTCAGTTATTTTTCCCCCACCCAAACACAGATACAACAATAACATATTAGGATTTCTATAAATATTTCTCAAATTGATGTAGTGTGATTATAAACTGTTTTCACCAACAAGAGCAGAGAATAGAACTGTCTTTGGTGAGAGGTACGTGTTAGTGAGAGTCTCAAGAGAGCTTGGGTAGAAATCAACTTTGTTTTTGTTTTTTTAATATGCTCATTTTTATCTAGTGAAATAAAATGACAGATTTTTGCCCCTTTGGTTGTGGGTATACGTGGGAGGAGAATTTCACCCACAGGCTTTTATTGGCCTTTTTGTTTTTGCAGCACTAACTTATTTTAACTTCTTTTACTTTTTCTGTGCATTGAAAAGTTTGTAAATCATGTTTTTCAGGCGGATAAAGGGTTGAATATGGCCATGCCTTATTCTGAAAGGGAGAGAGAGACCTCCAGGAAATCAACAAAGATTTTCAAAATCCACTAACTATAATTCAGTCACTGATTTCAGTGCCCGGTCATTGAAGAGAAAATAAAATAAATCGTCTGGCAGTTAACTAAATACCATTGACCTAAAGCCAGTGTTTTTCTAATATGCTCTGAGAGCTTTTTAATATGTTCTAGGCTTGAAGATGTTTCTGTTTCAGCTACTAAAATGAACCCTGTTTCTCATTTTACACAATAACAAGACACGACTGGGTACATCACCACCCTAAAGCGGTAACATTTTCCCTTTAACACCCAGTGAAGACTCTTGTACTCTTTGTTGTAGTGAGGAATTCCATTGAAATCAATGTGACTACTCAAGAAAGCTTTCCCATGAATTTGTGGTATGTGGGGCTATGCCAGCCTGGTTGGATCTGGTTTTGGAAGCTAAGCATCTTGAGCCTGGCTAGCAGTGGGATGGGAGATCACCTTGGAATCCCACAACCTGCAGGTGTGAGCCAAGTTGTTGAATGCTCGGCAAATTCCAATCCATGCAAATCACACAAGTAACAGGAGTCGATTTGGCCCGTTGTCACTTTTGCAGTATGAAAGCTAAATCTCTACGCTCCATGAATATAGATAGTTTAGAGACATTAACAGGGCCAGGATTTGTTTTATGTGGGACGTATTTTTGTTACCTTGAATATGACTAAAAGAGCTTGATTCAAAGGTCAGTGTGGTTGGTGGGTGTCTTTCCATTGCCTTCATTGTGCTCTGGATCAGGTCCCAAATGCCAAAAGTAACAGGCCATGTACATGCTTAGGAAAATGTGAAGGGCACACAAGGGGAAAGGAGATTATTTTTTTTCCAAGTTCTTCATAGCTCATATTAGGAAGAAGGGATTTTCTTTCAAATTCACATCTAATGACAGAGTGGTAAGTCACACACAGCTTGTGATAAGCAGCAGACAGATATAATGGCTTTCCTGGTGACAGCTAGATAACTACATATGCTATAGGAAGGGAGTCTACTGCTCTGCTTTTACAAGGGCCATTCTTTAAGAGGTTTTGTAGTTAAATTCATGAGATGTATATATGTGCATGCAATTTATGATTCATGCATAATTCACAAGGAAGGAACCGTTTGCTATAAAAAATATCCACCAGAATATCTGTTTCACTTACATGAATGGAATTTCAAACTAGGGATAAAATAGGAAGGCTGGAAAGAGAGGCACTGACTACTGTCTTTACTAATAGAACAGCTGTATAGGTTTGGATATTAGGTTGCCATCATATGTTTAGCTAAGCACATCTATATCTTGCTATATGTATTCCCCTTGCCTGAATGTGGGGTGTGGGAACTGTATACTAAATCTTGGTTCCAAGTGAAGTGGGTTGCATTTAGCTCCCCATGTTTATTCCGTTGCTTTTGCACTATACATTCATTCGTTCATTCATTCATACTGTCTGCTCCTGTGGGTGAAAACACTGCATGTGGCAGTGCTGGGGATAAGAATTTGGAAATAAAGTGGGTTTCTTGGTGGGCTCATTTACATGATAATTCCCATAGTTCTCCTCCAGCTTACAACACTTTCATGACAGTGCTGGTGACTGCTCCGGGAACTGATTTTAAGCTCTGAGGATACATGAGGGAGCTCCGCAGAAGGGGAATGTTTATGAAATTGGATTGTGGAACAGGCTTTTCCCCTTCTTCTAAGCGTTTGTGCTATTCTCTTTTCAACCTTCAAGGAGATTCAAACTTGCAGTTCTTACTTCGGTACAGTTTCCCCTGAAGTCAATGTACGGGTTGGGCCCAGTAGGAATCAGGCCTTTGGTTAGGACTTATGCGGGTACAGCACAGAACCGCCCAGGCCTGCAAAGCATGATGGGATGCTGGGAGACTGTGTTTGAACTTGAACTGGGAAGGGGTCTGGGACAGAAGTTTCATAAACTGGTTTAACCCAAATCAGTTAAATCTGATATTACATTCAGCCAGGTTTATCTTAATCCAGTTTCAGCCATTTTGAAACTGGTTTATGTGCACTGAGCTTCTGTTCTGTTACAGATTTAAACCAGTTTCTGATCACTTAAACCGGTTTATGTGCAACTGCTGTCCTTGTTAGTAGTTCCCAGGACTTCCTCAGCAATACGCCCTTTGCATTCCCTCCTGCGCACGACTCCAGAGCTGTGTAGCACTTTTTAAAAAACAGAATACAGGTCCTGTCATGATGTCGCAGAGTTATTTGTGTAAAAAAAAATAAAGGCCTGATCTTGCATCACTTTGGCTTGTGAAAGTCCTGTGCAAGTTAATAGGAAGTTAATTTTATGTGTCCCCCCCCTCTACGCCAAGTGTGAGCTGGCCTGAAGATTTCTAGGAATAGCAGCAGCTCAGCCTTCACGAGCAGCCCACATTAGCATTAGTGGGCACTGTATAGCTGCCCTGAGAGAAGAATGTGCGTGGTTTTGATTATCACCCATTGAGAACAACCTTCATGCTTCAGGGCTTAAAGCAAGCGCTAACTGCCAGGTTTAGGATGAAACTTCCTTTTGAGGTGCAGGTTACTCTATACTTATTCACGAGGGGTTTTCTTACTTTCTTGGTCCTCTCTGACACTGGGGATGGCCCTGGCATGGATTGCCACTGGCTTTGACATGGAGGAGGCTGATGGGGAGAGAGCTAATATTACAGAGTTGTTTGCACAAGGACTTTCCTCACCCAAGGGCTGGAGCAGAAAAACCTGATGTCAGAGCTGTGCCCCTGTTTTCTTCCAAAACTGCTTGCTCACAAATATGTCAGCCCCATGACTTCTTTTGCTTTTTCTTTCAACCAGAAATACCCTATGGTTGTACATTTTATTGTTGATGATTCCAGGAGCTTGGACCAAAAACACATTGCCACAGGGCATGACAAGACCCTGTCAAACCCAAGACATGCACATGGGGTAGGGGTGGAGGGTGGGGGTGGGAGCACTGATCACTGACTTGCAAGGTAGAATTCAGCACAGGTATGTGTAGTATGTGAAGAACTGAGGTACCTACGAGTCTCAGTGCATTTCATGGTAGCGTTTAAAACATGAACTCACTGAATTTGAGGCACATCATACCAGGAGCAAAGGAGTGAACTACACTGTGAATTCTTCAAGGTGATAGCTCACTTCAGCTTAATGAAAGCAGCAATTTAAAGGTCAAACTCTGTCTGCAGGCACAAAGACATCCCATGGAGACCAATGCTGAGATCCTGCCGTTTTAGGTCTTTGCATGTATCTGTTACATACAATGCACCAAAACCATCCATGTCCTCTCCCCCTGCACCCCCTGCTGCACTCCCAGCTAGATATTACCCAATGTACTACAGGCAGAGGGAGGATCACAGCCACTGGAAGGCTCCATCCTCTTCCAGTAAGGCAGAACTGGAGCTTTACTGGTACCTAGGGATGCCGGAATTATTTCATGTGATACCTCATTTGCATAAGGAGAGGCAGGAAATAAGGTTACTCGATTGTTTAACCTTTTAGAGGAAAAAGCAACTAAAATTCCCGTGGTGTCCTCAGAGCTTCCTCACAGCTGCTCCATGGCCTGAAATGGATGGTGGTGAGGTTTTCTACTCTGGAGATTATTCATGCCTCTCCACCACTCCTTTTGAAACTGAGCCAGAGCCCCTTGCACCTACTAGTCATTAGATAAAACGGATGGAGAGCATTGCCATAGGGAAGATACTGCCTTGCTGGGAGCAAGGGGCCAGGCTAGACACAGGGGCTTTTCCCAGGGCAGCAGCTATCTCACTGAGCCACACACTCTGGTTTGCTGTCTTCCTCCTGATGCCACATATCTGCCCCTTTTAGCTGCCCAGAGGACCAGATTTAAAAGTGTGCTGGAGGGGCCTGGACACTGCCTAACCTGTGATTAGAGCACTATGCTGGGAAGTGATAGAGGCACAGGTTCAAAAACCCTAGTGGGAGAGAGGTCTGGAACAGGGGTCTTCTGCTTCCTTTGCAAGTGTCCTGCGCTGCCTTGGACTTACACTAAAAACACACACACATGTACTTGGCTAGTGTATATAGGCAGCAATAGCACGGGGTAATAAAGTTGCAACCTGTGTGTAAATACCAAAAACGCCCATTATGTGGCTATAAAACTGCCATTTAGGCCCTCACAGGGAAACAGAACTCCACCCTAAGCAATCAGTGTCCAAATATAGACTTCTAGTAACCGGGCTGGGTAGTGTTCCCGCCAAGGCGCATGTGGCAAGCCGGGTATTTCAGATGTGGTTCATTCAATAAGGCAAATGACTGTGTTGTGAACTGATGCAGCAGCGGCTGAGGAGGTTCACCTGCTTGCACAGCGGCAGTCCAACAGACCAATGCGGCGTGCAGGCATGTTTCTGTTTGCCTGGAATCAAAGGTGTAATGATACGTTCAGAGCTGGGAGTTACTGTTTGCATTAGGAGTGGGTGAGCTTCTTCAAGTAGGAAGATGGACTGGCTGGCTTTGCGGGTCCTTTTTGTCTTTGTTAGGAATGCCTGGAGTGCACAGCAATCCTGGAACAGTACGCCACTGTGCAGTACATAATACATCCCCCCCCTTCCCAACTCCTCTCGCTGAGCCCAAGATGTTGCCTATTGTTAAATGAAAGATTCTGGGGACCCTGGCTGAGTTCAGAGGAGATTGACAAAATACCAGGCACAACACAGAGTAGAGGAACAGATATTTTCCTTTGAATGCAAAGAGGTGGAGCTATCTGTAGTTGGAAAATTATCAGGTGGATGAAAGGGCAGTGGGAATAATGTTTATAACACACCATGTTACAGCACAGATATTTTTCTCTTAGATATGTCCTTGTAGTCTTGCTGACTCCAAAGGAAAACTTGAATAAGGTCCAAAATATCTTTGAGATTAAAAAAAAATAATAATAATAAACTATTTTGGGTCTCTATGTGCCTATTGGTCTCTGAGTCTTTAGGATTCACTGAGGTCACATTCTGAGATTTTACTTTGTAAATGTGCAAAAAATGGAAACAGTCTCCTGTGATCACATGAATCCAGGAGCTGAGGCTTTAAGAAAAACACCAAATATCATGTGTGACAAAAGTCATGCCAGAGGCAGCATTGTAGATGGACATCGACTCATATAGCTGTATCACTGAAAAGTATTGCAGACCCAGGAATCTTTTGTAAATGTACTGCAGGTGGAGCACTGAAGGACATATCACATCACATCACCACATGTCAAAGAATGACATTTTGCTAGGGTAAAATGCCCATTTTTTTGTGAGTTTGGGTTGGATTCAGGAATAAGCACCCCTAAATGCCCCAAGCAGGTTGAGGAAAGAGCTCTCCAAGAGCAAGCTAACTAACAAACATACCAGGTCTGGTGGGAGTCTGAAATGCTTCACCATCATCCACATTTGTCTATTTTGTGTCCCCAGTAGTCAGCCCCTGCTTCACTTGTGGGGGCTTTAGCTGCCTTAGGCCCACCACCTCTGGATTTAATAATCTCTAATTTTGTCTGCAAACCCTGGAGAAACCCACAGTGGGCTAGGTAGAAGGGCCATGAAGATGTCATAAAGCCAGTAGGGGCCTACCTCTACATGTGGGTCAATAATTTTTTTTTAATTAAAAAATTACAACACAAACCAGTTTTGGAAAAATATTTTTTTCAAAATGAAACAAATCCATAAATATTTCCATTTGGGGACCAACAAGATATTGCGTTTGACCCAAAGCAAAACAAGTTGTTTCCCGTTCCAGGAATTTTGAACAAAAACAAAGGTATTTTAGAGAGCTCTGAGGAGGGAGTGGAGGCGACATTCTTCCCTTTAACCAAGAGCTTAGTGGTCAGATCCTCCTTCCACTTATCTCATGAGACTGCCCCACCCATCATGCTATTGGGCATGCTGAGGTGGGGATTCTCCCTGCTGAAGTGTTTCAACTTTATATAATGCTTAACTCTTCACAAAACCAAGTTTGGAAGCTGGATGTTCTCAGTGACTGCCTTAATCATTTGCCTACACTAGCCGTGCCCAACCTTTTTGGTCAACAGGCTAGGTGAGCAATATCAAATCTGTCTGCAGGTTCTGGCCCACCCAGGGCCCCATCCAGCTGCACAGGGCCAGGACATGATTCAGCCATGTGGGGTTTGATTCAGCTGAGTGGGAATCATAGAAAATTAGAGCTGGAAAGGACTTCAGGAGGTCATCTAGTCTAATCCGCTGCTCAGAGCAGGACCACCCCAACTAGATCATCCCAGCCAAGGCTTTGTCTAGCAGGTTTTGAAAAACATCCAAGGATGGAGAGTCCACCACCTCTCTGGGTAACCTGTTCCAGTGTTTTGCTACCCTCCTAGTAAGAAAATTCTTCCTAATATCTAACCTAAACTTCTCTTGCTGCAACTTGAGACCATTGCTCCTGGTTCTGTCATCTGCCATTACTGAAAACAGTCCAGCTCCATCCTTTTTCAACCCCCCTTCAGGTAGTTGAAGGCTGCTATTAAACAGGAACAGCTTGGACAGGGCCTGATCCCACACAGATGCATCTGGTCCTAGCAGGCCCATTTTCATGTGGCTGACCCATGCGGCGGGATTGAGCCCAGCTGGGTCGTTCCCACCCGGCTAGTTTAGACCTCAGCTGGGTTGTTCCTGAAAGGCTAGATCAGGCCCCAGTTCAATCTGGCTAGGCAGGAATGGGGCCTGATTCCTCCTCACAGAGCCAGCCTAGCTGAGGCCGATCCAGTCACGCGGGGCATTGACATTTGGTGGTGGGAGCAGTATTACTTTCAACCACTCCCTCACTGCCAAATTTCTGCACCCCTGGGGAGACCCATGGGCCACCAGGTGTCTGATAATTTTTCATAGCACTTTAGGCCAGATCTGGCCCATGGGCCAAAGGTTGAGTACCCCTGGCCTCTAGACTCATTCTCATTCTCTTTCTGGCCTAATGAATGTTTAAATAGTTTATGCAAAGTGGAACAGATTCAACAGGAGAGTTTGAGAGTCACCAACCTTTTAAAGGTATGGGGTTCAAATCACCCCTGGAAGAGGAGGAATTTGAACCCGAGTATTCAACAGTCCTGAGTGACTATCCCAACTACTCACAGTAGGTAAAAATGGAGCCTCTCCCCCACCCCCCAATCTCCTGCTTTGTGAATGCTAACCACCTCCCCCTTGGGAATCTATTCTCAATAGTCTTCAGCCAGAACAATGGGTGAACTTGATCAGGATTTATTAGTCATGTCCAGTTAACCAAAATTACAACTTTTTGGCAAATACAGGCATTGGATGAAAAAATTTCCTTGGTCCTCAGAGCTCTTTCTGCCTTGGGTTGTGCTACTTTTTCCACCAGCACAGTTCAGAATCTCAGCTTCTGAATAAAAAAAATAAGTGTTCTTGAACTTTAGGAGTTTTTTATGCTAAAACATTAGCAAATGACACATCAGACTGGAGAATGCCAGCCTATTGTTTTCTAAGAGCAGCAACCCTTGGCGAAGGAGCATGAATTGCTGGGAATCAGTCCCAGAAAAGTCATAAAGCACCATAATAACAAGAACATTGATGGAGCTGGCTGTACCCTTGAACGATTCCTTTTGTACTTTGAGGCAGTTATTGAGAAATAAAAAGGTTCTTGGAGAACTTGGATGTTTTTCTCAGGAGGTTGGGTTTTTTTTCCTTGTGGCATTTTTCCCCATGTAAATGGAGCTTATAGTGAAGTCTGAAAAATAGGTCAGGGACACTTTTCTGAACTTTTTCTGACAGAAAAGTTCAGAAATTCTATGTTGCAGACTTGGACTACAAAACCTATGGGCAATGCTGGGCCTGTCTTTATTATGGCTGAAAAATAGTGCTAACAAAATCCATTTTTGCACATGGTGTCCCTAAAGTAGATTTTCACTAGAACAACACTAACCTGACTGTGGTTATCATGGTTACAACAGCAATATGGACAGGGCCTTTAATTTTCCAGAATATGTGTGTTATACAATAAGTCCCAAATCTGTGCCAGCAGTTTCCCCTGACTCAGAGACACAGAATAAGATTAGGTCATGTCTATAGAGCAAAGACAAAAAAACACACTTTATGCTGAGGACAGACGTCAGACTCACAGTACAAAGCAGTTGTGAATAGACCACAAAGCCACTGAGAAAGTCAGAGGTCAAAACTTGTAGGAATGACCAACTAAGATATGGAATAGAAAGATTCAAGGTCACACATGCTCTCACAAAACTCTGCACATGTAAATGTCTAGTGACAGTCCAGTAATTACCTTAAGTAGAGTCTGCTTCAGTTTGTTCATGGCTAGTGTATAGCCAAGTAACCTGCAAATTCTCATACGCTAACACTATGCTTCAGTTTTTTATTTGCCAACACTGCATGGCTTATTTTTTGGCCAGCCTTTTGAAACAGTCAGCTGATTCCTCTGCAAGTTAAACATGGAAGAATGTCTTTGTTTCTGGTACAGAAGATTTTCTGATGCGCAAGATTAAGTTTGGGCCAACGTGAAGGTGCCCCTTTAAACAGCATGAAAGCTGTAGTCTGGGTGACAAAACCAGTGCATGAATATTTTAGGAAATGGGCATCTAGAAATGTGCAGCATGTCTGAATACTTTAAATCTTAAATCTGTGGATGAGTAACTAAAGACCAGGTCAACATAGCCCTTAGTCAGTGTTGGATGCCACATTTTGGTGAGCAAGGATTCCTGAATGAATTTACAGTGTGTCCTTCTGGCCCGTTGCATGGGAGTTATTTCATGCAAACTGAGTTTGTTCCAGTTTATTTCTCCTTAGGTTCCTATCATTGACATTCTCAGCAACATTAAAAGTGAGATCTTTTGGAGGACACTCTCAGCCACCCCAGAATGAGCTAAGTTTCCATTTAAACATTTTTTAAATCACTTATGGCTTATCTTCATGGGGAAACTTACTGAAATTATTATACCAATGTAATTATTCTGTTATAGTTATGTGACTATAACTATGGTAGTGGGTACTCTTATTTGGGAGAACAGACTTTTTCACTTTCACTATGCTGTAAAAAAGTCACTGATATTCCAGCTGTAGCATCCACACAGGATGCTAAAGTAGTATAACAATACTGGTATAATTATATTGCTTCAGTCAACGTGGATACATTTCCCTGCAGAGAGAAGCCCTAAACATTTTGCTTCTCTTAAAATGCATTCCTGATCTACATTGTGTAATGACCTGAAAGCCTAATGCAGGGTTTCTAGAGTCAATGTTACCTGAAAGGAATAATCAATAACTTATTTGCACTGTTATTGTAAGGTAATTGGCAAAATCCTGGCGTCACTGTTAGCAACATGGAGAGGAGAAGGTGGGGGAAACAGAAGGACAATAGCAATGGATTTGATCCAGTACATAGCCTGTCGTGCATGGCAGGATGCTTCAAGATGACCTAACTGGGGAGTGTCACACTGCTGGGCAGGAGAAGGGGGTGGCATCCAGCTAATCTGTGCTGCCAGATAACACAAACAACACTCTCTGGGTGCCACAATGTGCCAACAGGCTTACAAGCTGACTCCCTTCCCTCTGAGTGCACTGAACCAGGGCAGCTACTTATGCAGTTGCTTGGCCTCCAGCACACCCGTGCAACACAGTAGGATTACATTAGCACTAATTCATGTGGGCAGCAGGCGCAGTTGCAGGAGAGTGAGCTTTATGGAACATGCATTGAGGCTGAGTTTTCCTCATAGTTGGCATTCCTGAGCGGCTAGTGTCACACTGGTTGCCCCATAGTTGGCATTCCTGAGCGGCTGAGTTAAGTAGCACCTCCTCCCTGCCAAATCTTGACCTTTATTACTAGTACCATTGATCAAAATACAGCCTATTTCCTTAAATACCACTTGCCCTATGGACAGCAATTTGTTGGTTTCTCTTTATATTATTAAAATAAAAAAGGAGGCAAGGCTTTTTGCTATGCTGTACTTTGCTTGTTCTGGTCAGATCTGAAGAAGAAAGTCTTACATTCAAAGGTTTTGTCTAACTCTTTCTCAACTATATAGTTGATCCAATAAAATATATCACCCTAAGAAATCTTTACCTCTTGCATAATTTCTGGACCATCAGAGCTACATCACCCTTACACTACTAAAGTACAAAAAAAGTCTCAGCTTCCATAGGAATTCCCATTACACTCCTAGTCTCTGCTGGTCACTATGGCTAGGGACAGAAATTACACATAAACCAGTATATTAGAAACTGGTTCAAATCTGTAACACAACAGAAGTTCAGTGCCCATAAACTGCTTTCAAAATGGCTGAAACTGGTTTAAAATAAACTTAGATGGAAGTACTATCAGACTTAACTGATTTAGGTTAAATCAGTTTATTGAACTTCTGTCCCAGATCCCCTCCAGATTCAAGTTAACTGGCAGACCTCAGTATCCCAGGATGCTTTGCACCTCCACCACAACCCTCCCCTTCTCTGATGGGCAGGATAGCCTTGGCCCAAGCTGTCTGCTCCAGTGGAGCAGGGTGGCTTCTGGCCTGGGCCACTGCAGGCATGTGACTGCATTTCCGGGATCAAAAGTAAATGTCTGTTCACTTGCTTATTGGTTCAGTCTAGACAGCTTAGGTTAACCTGCAAAGATTGAATCAATTCAGCCTCAGGCTTTGCAATTGTCTGTATTTAGCCTATCAGTCCCAAAGCATAGCTGGAAAAAAATCAACTGGAATTCCCAATAGTGTTGTTTTAACATATAATTTTCTCATAAGTATTTGTGAAGGACGCATGTTGTAGAGGCATCAGGAGATTTGCCAGAGCTCAGAGGAAGGATAAGGTATGAGCAGTTTCTCCTGTTATACTTGTGTAAGAATTTGGGTTTTATATTATAAGGGCTAGGAAGTATAATTTTTTCTGTGCTTGCCCAGCACTTAGCCCAAGGAGGACCAAACCTGAAAATGCAGTAGGGGAGCTTTGCCAGGAGCAAACCTGGAAAGAGACATACCAGAGCTTTCAGAAGTAGCTGTTGGGCATCCCTAAGCAGCTGCTCATAAGACTAATTTGGTGCTGGTCACTCAAACAACTCTGCATGGAAGGCACCTCTCCACTGAACACTAGGCTCCTCTGCTCTCTTTAGTCTGGGCGATCCCTTTATGTCAACCCTGAGGCAAATCAGAAGAGTGATACAGAGCCCCGAGGTACTGTTGTGTCCCATGGTGCCCTGCTTTGTGGCTGAACAGCCATTTCCACTTTCCATTGCTGTCACACTTCATAAACCATGTTTAAAAAAACAAAGCCAAACTCAAGGAGAGACTAATGGCATTGAAAGACTGCAAACTTCACTCAGTTATGACAACTGCTTCCTCTGCTTGCACCTGTGAGGTGTCTGTCCAGGCAGGCCAACTCACCCTTGAGGCTTCCACCCAGGTCCCGATTTGGCATTGTGGAGACTAGCTTGAAGGGTTCTTCTAGTGACAGCCAGGTAGGGGAAATGCCTGCGATGTGAGCGGTGCCTCCTGGCAATGTCCCTCAGGAAGCAGGCAAGAGAGTTACAGGAGGAAGAGTCAAGGCTCCAAAGTATCTTCCACCACGAGGACGTCATTGGATGCTGAAGGAAACCTGTAGGACTGTGGAGGAAGGACTGCCAGAGGTAGTGCTAGAGAAGAAGAAGACTTGGATTTTCAGGAAGATGGAAGCTGGAAGTTTGTGACCTCTGTCAGCAAGCAGAAATCTTCATCTCCACCTGCAATAGTTTTCCTGGAGAACAGATATGAAGCCCTAGCAACAGAGGAGGAGGAGCACATTTTGTTGGTGGAGCAGACCAGACCTTGCATCCCCAAGGTTGTTAGGATCAAGACCACTGCCACCAAGAGGAAGTGATGGACGGTGGTGGTTGGAGACTCTCTTCTGCAGAGAACAGAGACATCCATCTGCTGGCCTGACCTGTTGTCTTGGGAAGTCTGCTGCTTGCCCAGAGCCTGGATATGAGATGTCACGGAAGGATTACCGAGACTTATGGAGCCCTCTGATGAGTACCCCATGCTGCTCATTCATGCGGGCACCAGTGATACTGCTGGGGTGATCCTGAGCAGATCAAAAGTGACTACATGGCTCCAGGTGCAAAGATGAAGGGTGGTATCCTCATCCACCTTTCCAGTTAAGGGGAAGAACCTGGACAGGAGTGGACATATCCTGTAGATCAATATAAGGTTGCATAGATGGTGTTGCCGACAGGGCTTTGGCTTCTTCAACCATGGCATGTTGTTCCAAGAGAAGGATTGATAGGAAGAGACTGGATCTGCCTAACAAAGAGAAGGGAAAGCATCTTCGCAGACAGGCTTGCTAACTTAGTGAGGAGGACCTTAAACTAGGTTTGCCATGGGGTGGATCCCAAAGCCCTGAGGTAAGTGGGGAAATGGATGACTTGGAGGAAGCACATGCAGGAGGGGACAAGAGCAGAGGCCTTCTCATTCTTCCTGAGAAATTAGGGCAATGGGCTAGTTACTTCAGGTGTCTGTACAAAGTGCACGGAGTGTGGAAAACAAGCAGGAAAAATTGGAAAATCTTTCACATCCACAGAACTGCGATGTGATTGGAATAGCAGAGAGTGGAATAGCAGAGAGGTGGTGGGAGCTCGCATGACTGGAGCACTGTCATGGATGGGTATGAACTGTCCAGGAAGGACAGGCAGGAGAGACGAGGAGGAGGAGCTGTGCTTTACACAGAAGAGTCGTATGATTGCTCAGAGCTTTGGTATGAACTGGAGATGGGCCTGTTGAAAGTCTCTGGGTTAGGTTCAGAGGAGAGAGTGACAAGGATGATGTGGTGGGGGTCTGCTAGGAGGGTGGTGAAGCACTGGAAAATGATCCCTAGAGAGATTGCAGAGTCTCCATCCTTGGAGCTTTATAAGACCTGGCTAGACAAAGCTTTGGCTGGGGTGATATAGTTGGAGATGGTCCTGCTTTGAGCTGGAGGATGGACTAGAAGACCTCTTGAAGTCCCTCCCAACCCTCATTTTATATTATTTCTATGATTCGATGACTGAAGGAGCTAAAATGCACTTTATTCCTCCTATACTTTCAGTAATTCAGCTCTGTACTGTAAGATCAACAAATGCCTCTTTGGAGCCTGGGCTGTCAAGCTTATGTTTCCTCTTCTCACTTGGGTTGTAATAACTATCATAATAAAACAGATACTTCCTATGCCACTTAATAGGTTAAGTGCATGTAGGGGATGGTTTGTTTTTCAGTTTTGCCAGTTTAATCAATTATGGAAACATTTTACAGGAGATACTTGTTTATTTTTTAAAGAAGTAAGCATTGGGGACTCGTATGCTCTTTTTTTGTTCAGATAATCCCTGCATCTTTACAAATCTTTCTCTTTAAATGTTACTGGCACCAGGCTCTGGAAATTATGTGACACTGTCTTCCCTTCTTTGCTCCCTGCTATGAACTGTCTTCTTTCGCAGCTTCAGATAGTGGTTACTCCAATTCTCCCCCCACCAGAAATTTGTGCAGCAACACTGCAGCAATAACCCGGATGTCCATAGACACTGAGGACTGATCGTGAGGGCGATCTGCTCTAGTTGTTGTTCCATTAATCTTTTACAAGTCTCTGAGCTCTCCAAAATATGGGCTGCTTAAGTAAGTCTGTTCCTTCCTATTGTGCAAATGTCTATATCTGTTCCAGAACATTGTGTCTTGGAGATACATTTTTTAATCTGGAGAGGGAGACAGACAAATGTTTCATCCCTGTCTGAAGCATGTGCTCTGCTCCACCTCTGCAGCTCAGGCAGCGTATGCATTTGCTGCCCCTTGTGCTGGGCCACTTCCAGGACTCCCCAGCAGTTGGTTTTTCAGTCTGTGAGGTAGAGTGCTCTGACCTAACTCTTTCGAAATACCAGCATCAGCTGCAGAATTCAGTAACCCTCCTTGTTTTCCTTAACTTCTGACTCCCCAGAGCCTCTCACAAACCCTTCCTCACTCTTCTTCCATTAGCCCTGGGTAAAGAATGGAGTCCAATTAATCTACCACAGCTGCCTGTAAACAGCTTATTAACAAAACCCCCGAAGATGGCGACGTTCCACTCTGAATGGGGAAATTATCACTCATCTGCTGCCGTGCTTCACCATGGAACAGTTAATGCAGAGGGATTTGGAGATTCTTTTCTTTTCACATTGAAAACATGTCTTCTTTGCCAAGTTCCATGTCCTGGTCACTGGACAAGAAAGAGCATCTTAATCTGCATCTTCACATGGCTCTTATCTAGCTAGAGATGTAAATTTTGTCACATTTGCCCTTAAACCACATATTTTTTTCTTTAGCTGAGGAAACTTGATTGTTCTTGTTCATGTGATTTCTAGTCTGCAGATAAGAAGAAATGCATGCGGGCCAGAGGGTTCCAGTTGTTCCACCCAAGCCTTCTTTCTTTTACTCATGTTCCTTCGGTTTTCTCCTAAAGGTCTTTTTCCTCCAGGTATTTCTTCTTCCCTTTTTATCCTCCCTGAAAACAAAGAGCCTGCTATTTGCGGAAGGCCCCAGCAAATAGGAGGGAAAAGCTGGCAAGAAATGAACAGGCTATGAGGACACCCCACACTTGCCTACATTCAGCTGTGCTCCATTCTCTTTTCTTTGTAGCCTTTTTCTTGCTTCTATATCTTTCCTGTCCTTTAAGCCAGGCACTCAAGTTCATTATCACGTACAGTACATGCAGAGCCCACTTTCTCTGTGATAACTCCAGCAAGCATCTGAGAACGTAACAGTTTCTCAGTATGTTTTGCATAATGCTTTTTTCTTACATTTATAGGATTTTTTTATCCTGTTAAAGTTTTCAACCCCCAGCTTCCCAGAGCTGGGGTCTCTGGGCAGCTTTCCCATCCAATGGTCTTGGAATCAGGGCTCTGGAGAGGGCCTGATAGTAAATGCTTTGTAAGAAGGTGTAAAAGCTTAAGATGTAAAAGAATAGACATCTGGGAATAGAATAGATGGTATCAAGAATAGATATCCAGGAAAAGCCTTTGCCAAAAGGTAAGTTGATTTCTGTTTTCAGGCAACCAGTTGTTCTTTTTGCCCTGATGCAGAAATGGCAAGGATATTTCACATAATTTCTGGACTTTTATAGCTACAATATCACTTATACACTACTAAAGCAAGCTGATAACCCTTGTGAACATTTGTAATTACAAAAGTGACCATGGATGATACTATTTTTAGTGGGCACATCTACATGAGACACTAAATGTGCAGTAGAATAATTTTACTGTGCATTAATGTGGCATGGCAAAAGCTGTGCTATTATGCTAATGCACAGTAGAATTAGTCTACTGCACATTAGCATCACTTAAAAGGCATGCATCAGTGCTACTGTGCAGTAGTATTGGTTACTACACATTTAGTTAGTACCTATTATTACCTATTATAATAACCACAGTGCATTAATGCATGTGTAGATGTGCCCCATCAGGAGTATCTTATTTTAATTGGAATCAAACTGAGGCCTGGACTATACATGTTTTTTGACCAGTATAGTTATTTTGGTTAGGGGGGTGATTTTTTTTTTAATTGAAATAATTATATTGGTACAGTCCTAGGATGGACAGTTATACCAGTATAAATGTATCTTATATAGTTTAATCACTTTCCTGTGAAACAATTCTGTCAACAGAAAGCACATTTATATCATTATAACCATGTCTACACATGGGGTCTGTATTGCTATAACAATACTGGCATAATTTAAGTGGCACAGATTTGACACTTAAGACAGGACTGAATTCCCTTATTTCAACTGCCTGGAGAAGCGCTGGCTCAGAGGTGACTCGGTGGCAGCCTGTAAGTACATAAGGGGTGTGCATCAGGAACTGGGGGAATGCCTGTTCACCAGACCACCCCAGGGGATGACAAGGTCCAACGGTCACAAACTCTCCAAGACTGTTTTAGGTTGGACATACGGAAAAACTTCTTTACTGTTTGAGACTCCCAGGCCTGGAATGGACTCTCCCCAGAGGTGGTGCAAGCATCTACTCTGGACATTTTAAAGAAAAGTTTGGATGCTTATCTTGCTGGGATCTTGCTGGGGTCTAGCTGACCACATGCCCCGTGGGCAGGGGGCTGGACTCGATGATCTTGTGAGGTCCCTTCCAGCCCTAATGTCTATGAAATCTATGAGCTCTATGAAACAATCTTGTGGCAGGAAGTTCCACAGGTTAAAGTGAGCAGGGGTTCCCTTTGCTCTGTTTTAAAGCATTACGCTTTCAGTTCATTGTGTGTCTTTTGTTCTTGTATTATAAGAGGATAAATAGGAACACAACTAATTATTGCTTGACTCAGCAGAGACAGTTTCACTTGGAGCTGATCTTTGCCAGCTTTAGGCTTAAGTTTGTTTTCAGCAGTCACTAAGTCTGACGAGAGGACACATACTTGGAATTGGCCATTGCTTAGTTTTATTTTTTATAAATTGTTCATTAGTTGGGAAGCAGCGAGGTCTTGTGGTCAGTGCTTTGGATGGTTCAGGACTCCTAGGGCCGTAGTTCAAGCCCCTACCATGATTTGAAGTGCAGGGACGCTGATACACAAGACAGAGGTGCTTTAATTAGAGCAGCTCAAAATAGTGGCTGGAGTGCTCTCAGAGCCACTCTAATTAAAGCACCGCCCCTCCCTTCACCCTCGGAGCACGTATAAAAGTGCCCCTAGGTTTGAATCCTGGCTCTGCCGCTTGCCTGCTTAGGCAAGTCACAAGCAGGCTCTGTTCTCCATACCTCTGCTTCTTCTCTCACGTCACTCGTGATGCATTTGTGCCTGACACAATAGGTCCCTAGTCTCATCTGGGGCCTCCAGAGTCTCCTGCAGTACCTAGAATTAGAAACAATGAGGAGCAAATATGGCCGTTACTATCTAAAACAAGCAGACATAGTAAAGGTTAAAGAGTGACAGCACAGTCCTTCCTTTTTCTGTGCATATGCAGTCTTGTAGACCCATTGCAGCCCATTTGTATGGGAGTCTCCAACAGCAGCAAGGTGTGTCCCTTTGGAGGACAAAAGCATGTTTTTCTTTTATGACATGTTTTAGAATATTGGCAACTTGCTGGAATGTATTTGGGATCTTGCTGCTTCCTGTGAGGAAGGCAACATTATTTTGGAACAGTAGGGAATAAAAATAGAGCAGTCCCCAAAGGAGAAAAGCCTGCCATTTGGCACTCGTTGAAGAAGGGACAGGGGACGGGTACAGATCACTTGTTCTCTGCTGCCTCAGCTCACGCTCTCTACATGACACTGGGGTCAGGTACAGCCACTGTCACTCAGACTTACAATCTTTAATGGGATTAATCAGCATGAATAAAGTATTGACGGTCAGTAGGTAGAATTTGTCTCTTAATTTCGGATTTAGTTCTTCCTTTTTACATCTGACTATATTTCCAGTGGGTCCAGGATGTTTCTAGGGAAGACATTTGGAAGTGCACTGCATTTTACATTTCATTTTGATGCAAAGTGATCAAGAATGCAGCTTATGATCAGAATAAAATATGCAGTATTTTATTATTGCTTCTCATTGCATTGTGTGACAGGTGATGGCATGAAGACTTGAATACCTGCTGGCATACCATTAAGCTGGAATGAGGAGGGCTTTAAAGAAAAGGCTGTTTGCCTTCTTTGCTATTCTGGATTTTAATAATCACCAGTTTATAAATTCCCCCTTCAGAGCTGAGCAGCTTGGAAAGCTTTCCAAGGAGCTGACAGAAGTGCTTTATAGGAGAAGCCCCTCTTTTCTCCTGGGGAATTATGACCCTATATGTCTTCATTTTCCCTGACATTCCAATTTGCAGCTTCCATGCCACAAGAAATCCTTTGGATTTCAGTGTATTGATGAAACTTGGGATATGGCAAGTGTAACGGGAACAACTAAGCACAGCAGTACCCTACTTAGGCCTTTTTCTTTGTTAAGGCAAATAACTAGAGAAAGGGCAATTAAGGCCTCATTTCAGCAAGGTATGTACTAATAATGAGCAGTCCCATGCTTTCAGTGCTTAAGCCTGTTTTCTGTGTTCCTTTCTTTGACTGATTTGGCCACAGATAAAGCAATTAGAAAGCTGTATTGTTACTTGGACTCTGTGCCAGGACAAAGAAGTAAAAACTTGGCTTACACTTGAGCACAAACTACCAGGCCTTGGAGTCTTGGCATAAAGTATAATCAAATTAAGTGTGCCTCTTTAATTTCTTCCCTAGGATGGCCAGTTGGGGAGTGGGCAGGGATGACCTGGAAAGGTGGAGGCTTTACCCACACATTTGCTGTCCAACACAGCTGCACCTCTTCAGGATTCAACTAATTTGCCAAAAGGAGGGGTGTTAATGCCTTTGCAGTGGGCAAATATCAGCAGTGCAGGTAAACCACCCTAGCAGTTTCAGCAGGAGCCAGTGTTAAGAGCAACAATTTCCCACCTTGCATTGTAGAGAAGTGTCTCCATGCTCTGTTAAACAAGAGTTGTGGTTGTGCTGGAACGGGGTAAAACCATTCCTAGAGAGGAATGGGCCTCCAAGGACTTTGAATCCACTCCTGTGCATTTTCAGGCAACCATTTATTCAAACACTAGTTGTGCTTTGTGCACCAAGAGGCAGAGGGGAAGTGATAGGGGCGAGGGGAGGAGGGCTGTCCCTCTTCAAAAAGGCTGTGCTCCAAAGCCTGCTGGATTTTTTCATTTGCCCTCTCAGGCTCCCCCCACCCCAAACCCATCCCCCTGTCAAATCTGAGGACCTTCCAACTGTCCTTGGAAAGCGCGACCTTCACTGTTTTCAAATGTAACTCAGGAGTGCAAGTGTGTTACAGCCTGGCAGGGAAAAGCCTGGTGGAGATTGATCATTTGGTGCTAGGTGTCTTAACAAACTAGTTGGTTTCAGCTGGGGTCAAGCAAGGTTTACCTGTTAACTAACTTGCCTGATTGGCTATGGTCTCACATTTAAGGGAAGCTGCGAGGCAGCAAGAAGCAGACTGCTTGCTGTGCTTTGCCTGTACAACACAACCTTTTTTTCTTTCTGAAGCAGGTCCTTATGCCTGCATGCTGCTAGCCGTGGTATCCAGTTCTTGTCTGATTATTGATGTCTGGTGTGTTGGCTCTGTCCTCAGTTTGTGATTCTAGGCTAGTCCCTTGTTTCCTGTCTTTGGTCCATAAATTTTAGGTGATTGTGACTGGTCCTGACAGTTTGTGTCAAAATCTCAGCACTACCCCCTGGGTTGGACTGCTTATACCCAGTACTTGGCACAATGCAGCAGCACCTGAATTACATTCTGTACTAGAGACAGAATAGCTATGGTAGTGTGGTACTTAGTCCAAATAAAAAAAGACCTTACTTCTCAGTAAAGCTAAACACCCTAGGTGGGCTGCTGTGCTAGTGTTGGCTATACTGCTTCTAGCACCTGAGCTAGCTGGGTTCTCTGTTTCATAGTTAGTAGGGTCAGAAAGGACCTGAGCAGAACATCAAATCTGACCCCCTGCAATGGCAGGAAAGGATGTGGTGGTCAAACAACCCCAGCAAGGTGGTAATGTGTTATAGTGTTGACCTTGGGCAAAGGCTCTCAGCTAGGCCAAAATGCAAAATAGTGCTATAGTCCTCAAGCAGATTCAAAGCTATATTGCTGCTTGAAACTGTGTGTGTGTGTGTGTGTTTTGAAGGTGACAAATGGACTAATGTAACATGCATGGGGGAACATGAGTCTTAACTAATGTCACAGTGGTGACAAGAAATCTCAAGCCATACCTGGTATTTCCTGATTGTTCTCTTGTGATGGATTTTTTTTTTTTTTTTTGGTCTTGTCTTGCTATGAAAATGGCAGGAGGTTTCATAGCACCAATGCTTCCCTGAAACTGGAAGGGTGGGGGAAAGGCTGCCAGATCTAGAGAGCATCTGTGTGTGCAAGCCTTTGTGCTACATCTGCTCCCTTCCCTTACACTTCTCCTCTTCCTCCCTCACAACACACGGACTCATTAGCAAATCGTTGATAGCCCAGCTTGTGCCCAAAGACTTTCCTCAACATGGGGGTGTGAGATGGGGAACCAACACGTATTTCATTTCACTTCATTTGTGCCTATTTTCCCCATGTACCCAGTGAAGATGGTACTGTGGGGTTGTCTCCCTCCACCCCAGTCTGCAGCTATTTTGTATAAGGTTTTCCTGAGGGTTTCAGGGCACCTTCTGCCCATACATGCAGAGGGAAGAGTTTGGGTCTTTAGGGTACTATCCTTAAATTTTTGTGGTCTCTCTTGGTGGCCTCTGAAACAGCACAAAAACTGTTCAGTCTCAGCAGCATGTCTGTAATTGGGCATTGTACACTTGTGTGCATAAGTAAGCCTCTTACCTGGGAACTGCTGCGCCCAGATCATCTCCTTGCTTCTTGTAAATGGAAGAAAGCACGGTAGCTTCTAATCTGACCAACTCGAACTGAATGAAGTTTGGACAAACAGGCTAAGGACTGGCATATCCACATGCAAGTCTTCCTGGGAGAAGCTAACCCTAAATGCCATTTACTTCCTGGTGCTTCCCATGACATTTATACCATGACACTTGTAAGTGGACCTCTGCCCTTCCTCAGAAGTGTGGAGTGAGTCAATGAACCACTAGGAGAGGTAACTTTTCATTGGGACCTATTTTCACTCCTTTTGACAGCTTTCCTGTCCAGAGTATCTGGCTCTGGTGCCCAGGCCAGTGCTGGGAGTGGCGTTCTTGGCTAAGAGCCCACAGCTTGTGCTGCTAGCCAAAGGCTGGCCTTTTGCCTGTGCCAGTCATTGTGCTGTTTCCTTCCACTAACAAAGGCCTTTCTTTTTCTATTGGTGTCATTCCAGTATGCGCAGCACAACTCCCATGTGAGGGGAGGCTGTTTTTTAAACGGTTCTGACACAGCTGGTGACTGGCTTGGCCGTGCTCAGATGCACCCTATGCCTTGCTAAGTGGGCATGCCTCGGCTCCAAAAGCTGCAGGAAGCAACAAGCAGAACTCTTGCTGAAATTATTTCTACAGCAATTAGTGGCACTAACTTAATTCCCTTTAAAATGGGAATCTAGGTGATGCTAAAGTAATGTTTCTCCCTTTGCCCTTACAATAAAATCCACCCTTTCCTCAGATACTTTTATGACGAGATTGAAGCTGGTGCATTTTTCCTTTTGGCATCCTCTTACCATATAGACTCAATGGTGTTTCAGCCCTAGTATTTTAAAAAGTGCAGTGTGAGTTCATTAACTGCTCTGGTACTACTGCTCCTATAACCTTTAAAGGGTGGGGGTGAGTTTTTTTTTTTAAAAGATGTCTGGGTAGTAATTAACTTGATCATACCAAGAGAACCCTGTGGCAGGACACACAGGGGACTGACTTCTGTGATTTGAACACTTTCAACTGGCAGCCATGTAATTCTGATATGCACTATAGCAGTGGAGGGCAACCCTCCCAGCAGGTGTGCCACAAATTAATATCTGCAACAACGTCCTCACTGGAAGCTGAATGATGGGGATGAAATATACATCCCCTTCATTGAGGAGATTGTATGTGATTCATGCCTATAGAGCCAAATGCCTGTCCTTGAAGACCAGAGGGAACAATGTTCTTGCCTATTCAACCAGGCTTAGCTGGTTTGTTTTCCTGTATGCACATGAGTACAGTAGCACAGACTGTGGTTAAATGGGGTTTTTACATGGGGCCTGTCTAGCCCTGTTGAATCTCTGCTACTCTCCTCTGCTGAAATATTCCCATGCTACACAATACCTCTTTCATGCTACTTGGCAAACTTGATTCCTGAACCAAGTTAGAGAAGAGGTGCTTCCTAAGGTCTGCTTGTAACAGAACTGAGGTGGCTGGATCAGAGCAATTGAGCTATATGGTACGTATGTACTCCTGTGACTGCAGCGGTGTAGCCACAGTACCATGGAGCACAGTGCAGGGTGCAAATCTCAGCTGAGAAACCCAGATGACTGGCAGGAAAGCCCAATTACCTGAGTCAGCTGGTTTAAAGCTAGCTTGGGCATAAGTTACTTTAGACTTCAGGGCCTGAATACAGCAACTACCTGGCAGCACCGTACCTAGACTCCTGGCAGCCTTTTAGTATTGGGGGCCCCACTTTGCCAGAGATAATGGTAATAATAATTTTTAAAAATTACCATTTTGGGGCCCCCTTTCTGTCCCAGCCCCGGGCACCTGCCCAGTTTACTCTGTCTGGCCCTGCTGGCTGGTTTGGGGGACCGGTGATGGCACCTAGGGCCATGTGCATACAAAACAAGGGGCATGTGTACACAACACTTTAAAGCAGGTTCAATGCTCTTGCACCTCTTTAATGGTGTTGGTGTTTGCATGCGTCGACACCATATTGCACAGTAATTCCAGCCGCTGTAGCAAATTCAGTGGCGTAATGCGCCTTAAGTGACTTGGGGCACAGCAAACTAAAACTCCAAGAGGCAGGTTAAGTTCGGGGGTGTGCATGACACTGGGATATAAAGGGTCCTAAATTGAAGCAGTGTTTTTAAGAACCCACCCACCGCTTCAATTTAAGGCCCCCATTTTGTCTACACATGCCCTAGCAGTGTAGCAATTGGAGCCATCTGAGGACTGCCTGCTCATATATGTTGGTGGTCAGTTCAGTTACCAATGAACCAGCACCGCATCCCAGGAGCTGCCAACACATCAGTGGAGAGAGCGGGGAAGGACTGGACAGAGACTGACCTACCTCTTCAGCTCTGGAAACAGCTTCTTCCAGTTTGGCGTGGGCTGAGGCAGATGTGCTGGCTCCCTGAATGAGCTCCATTTTGCAAGGCTGCCAAAATGGCAACTTCTATCAGTTCTGAATGCACACAGAAAAGCTGAAACAAATAACATTGACATTACTGATTTTCTTGAGATATCAAGTGTTAGGTACCTTTGTTGCCATGGGAATGCTACAAAATAATTTAGCTGCTGTAGCTCCCCATGTTGTTACTCCGGCTGCCAAAACAAGTTCTGTGGGTGGGTTTTTTTTTTTTACATGTAGCATCATGTGATCATATCACCTTGCAGGCAAGAATCGCATTTTTTAACATCTCTGTTTGACTTAATTAGTGCATAACGATACATTGGCTTGTGAACTTCCGAATGGCAGCATGTGGGGGGAAAACCACGCTCAGTGGATTAAAAAAATATTCTCTTAATTAAAGTTCCGATTGCTATGCTTTAGTGGGCATATATGTCCCTCAGCTATGCATCTGTGTCTAGGCCTGTTCTCACTGTTTATATCAATAGATAGATTGTTAGATGAACATCACAGGATGAGATGCACAGGAACTGGATCTCTTTTATAAAGAAGTAATGTCAGATTCTTCTACAGTACAGGAATATTTTGTGCCTTGCAATACATTTGGCTTTTGCAACTGCAGGTCAGGCATTATTAGCTGTGTCCTTGAAACATACCTGAAGCATTTCAGATGTTCAGCCCTTGTTAGGGATCACTGCCTCTCCTTTCTGCTCCTTGGCCATAAATATATCTAAGCAGTCCTCTCTTCTGACACCAGATATTCTTTAAATGTTCAGCATTATTGACGGGAAAACTGGATTGGAAAAAATACAACCTTTCTCTTTTTAATCCCCTCACCCTGTCCTTGGCACCACTAGCAATTTTTAATGTAGAGCTGTATCTAGACTTCACATTTGACCCACAAAATGCCTTTGAAGCTGTGAAATGGTCAAATAGCATGTGCATTTCCCTTCTGTCTGCCCCGGTAGACTCCTAGCTGGGACTGCAAGCGTGATTGCCAAACTCATGCTGTAGAGGTCTTACTCATGATGTTTCTAGCCAGCCTTGAGCTGTGGTGCCAGAAGCACTGCAAAAAAGCCTGCCCATGTAAGATTGTTGGCCTTAATTTGTAAAGTCAGGGTTTGGATAGTTCAGACTGATATCCCAACCATTACACCAAATCCTTTGACGTTCATTTGTCACAAAATTAAAAAATCTTGCAGGCAGCAGCCAATCAATTAGGCTAACACTGCAACTGCAACTGTTGTGGACTCTGTCTTGGAGTTGGTTTCCCCCCCCCCAATCTTTTATTTATTTATTTATTTTTTGGGGGGGAGTACTTGGTGAATTATTTGTAGATGTGCACCTTGTGTGTCCTAGGTATAGTTGTAATGATCTAGGCTGGACATCACTCAGAGTTTGAAAATACAAAGAATGGGTTGTCCCATATAGGCTTCACTTCTAACTTTTTCACATTTTCCTAAAAGTCTCTTGGACGGGTCTATCTGTGGGATTGTTTGTTTTCTGTATAGTCTTGATTATCATTGTCTCTGCGTCACTAACGATCATCAGCTGATACCCAAAGATTTTCCCAAAGTCTCTCATTTTGTCTGGGTTCCTCCCCGCCCCCGCCATTAATTGATAGCATCTCTGAAGCACCAGCTCTTGAGTACTAAAAAACTAAGTGGATAGTAGTACACACAGTATCTACAGCACGTGTTACAACTGCCCAAGGTTGAAAAGTGCTTTCTATCTCCTGTCATACCACCTCTGCAATCTTTGTAGGTCCTTTACTGAATGTATATGGTTAGCACCTCCTTCAGTGCTCTTGTGAAGCACTTTTGTCACTTCCTATAAACAGCAGAAACAGCAATGTAACAGAATTAATGCTACATATTTTGCCTTGGGGCTAGACCCAAGAAGAACTGGTGCCTAAAGTTGTAGCTTAATTTATTTTGGACACTTGAATCCCAGATGGCAACCCTCCCCTGCTCAGCTGCTTCCTCCCCCTGGAGGTGTCTCAGTTTTTGGCATTTAAAGTTACTTATGTGGCTAAATATCCAGCATGTGGGCAGCTGGAGACCCTCTGCCACCTCCTGTCTCGCAGTTCAGTCAAGCTTGGCCACAGAACACCCTCTAGTCACGCTCCATGACCAAGTCCAGGGTACCACATCAGCCACCCCCTTTCCCTGGTCTCCTCTGCCCCTACAGGCACAATCTGGCCCTCCAGTGGAGCGAAAGAGGGAAATGAATCCCCCAAGATACAAGCACCAGTCCCAGTTCAAAGGAATGTCCTGTACAGGTTCCCTGCACCCCTTGGTGGCAGGCTCCACATAGAGAAACAAAAACCAAAACAGAAAATGCCCAGGGTGCTGAACTGGCTTCCTATGCAAGTGAAACAGAAGCAGCAATAGCATTCTGCTACTTTGACCCTGCAGAGCCAATGGGAAATATAAAATACAACAGCAGATCTGAAGAAAATTCCTGTTGCTAGCTAGAGGCCACCTCTGTCAAGGTGCAACCACACTGAGCTTGCAAGCAGAACGGAGAGGCGTGTGAAACGGGTGATGTGATGTGGCAGTTTGCAGTAGCAGGGGCTGGACTTCAGGATGTTAATGCTACATATTTGCTCCCTGTCCTATGCTTTGATTGTAAATGAGATTTCCCTCCTCTTCCCTCCTCCTTCCCCCCCATGCCATCAACCTTGCCATTTTCTGGCTGAAATAATAATTGGAAAACACAATCATGGCAAAAAATAATATATATAAAAATATTATTAAAAATAATATATTAATATTATATTTTTCTCAGTAGAATAACAGCAGTAGCAACAACAAGAAAATCAGGTAAGAGTACATTAACTTGCCTGAAAATAAGACACTTTATTCTGTTTTTCTCCTTTAAAAGTTAAATCTAGATACATTTTGATAAAACGGTTGTTTAAAAAACATTCCACTCCTTTCTTTCTCTCTCTCTCTCTTTTGCCCCTCCTCCCTTTTTCTTCCCACTTTTGGCCAAACCTATTTTCAGCATTCAGTCCCAAGGTGTAATGAATCCTGTCTGAGAGCAGGGCAATAGAGTGGCTGACCTCTTGGTGTCCTTTCCAGGTCTGACACTGATTTTGGCTGACCTGAAATTGCATTTCTTAGCAATAAACCTAAAGCATTGGAATTCTGAAGGTTTTTTTTTTTAAGGTTGTGGTACAGTTACATCAGGGCAAAAAATGGATAATGCTAATATTACTTTTATAATTTCAGTGATGCCACCCTCTCCTAATGTGAGTGCTGTTATGTTATTAGAAATACTGGTATAATCTCTTGTGGTATAGGAAGTTTCCTGGTATAAGGCATTTTTATGCTGCACTTGGACTATGGGTTATAACCATTTAGCTGGTTTAGCAGACGATCCAAACCCTAATGAAAGTAGTGAGGTGATTCTTAAGGCAGGCTGGAGCAGAATGATTTCCAACCCCAGTGAAGTGACTGGAGTGCTTTGGAAGGCACCCAAGCGCGCCAGAGTGGGAAAAGGTCGTCAGAGCTTGAACTACAACTGAAGTTTCACTGGGTCTCTGGGAAATGTATCTGCTGCTGCCATGGGTGCATAGCGACATGGATTCTTCAGAACTGGGGTGGTGGGGACAGGGAAGAGGGGGGCAGCACAAAAAGCCTGGGCAACCTGGCAGAACAGAGGGCTGAGCTATTTAAAGCAGAGAGGCTGTGTCTTGTTCTTATGCCAAAGGTTTTATGAAGACAGTTGCCTGGAGAACACTCTCAAGTCAGCTTAGGCCAGCGGTTCTCAACCTTTTTGGACTCAAGGCCCCCACTACATAACTTTTTATGAATTGAGTGGCACCTGATTTCAGAAACTAACTTTATATAACAGTGGGTATGTCTACATGTTCGTTAATGCACCATAATTAGGTGTATTAAGTTTAGTACCTGCAATAACAAGTGCTAACTTAATGCACCATAATTGGTGCTACTGTGCAGTAGTGGTGGCACATGTTTTTTTGTGACATTAATACACAGTAGACCAATTCTGCTGCATGCTAGTGCATTAGTATGGCTTTTGCCTGCTGCACTAATGCACAGTAGTATTAGTCTACTGCTCATTTAGTGTCTTGTGTAGATGTGCCCAGTGCTTACTTCCTTACACGGGGGCTGGGCAGTAGGGATAAGGGATTGTGCAGGCAGGGAGAAGCCTGAGGCTGGCTTATCTGCTTATCTCCTTGCACCTCATGGCACCCTTGAAAGGATCTGGTGGCACCCCAGGATGTTTTAGTGGAATCACTGCCTTAGACCCTACATTTCAGGGCCTATTCCGTTACTTCTTTGTGAGCAGTAGTTCCTTCTCATACAATTAGCTTTGATTTCCATGAACTATCTGCATGAGAAATTACTCGCAGTTTTGCAGAGACCCTTGGTTTATAAATTTATTTTTTCCACTCTGCTTTCCCCAACCTTCATAACTGTAAAGTGGGCAGACCTCTAGCAAAAGTAATATTTTCATGCATCTATTTTCACTCACTGTGGCTTTAGCTCCACACTTCTGACATTTTCAGTAAGATGATCACCTTGCAGACTCAGGCTCTAGGCATCGCAGAGTCATAGTACATAGGGTGTTAATGGACTAGCAGTTTGGTAAAGCTACATATCATGACCTGATTTTTTGTTATGCCAAGGCAGGAAGATACCTTCCCAAGATGCTCATGCATATACTGACTGTAGAAAGAAGCAGAAGTATCCAAGGGAAAGTCAGTGTTTTTTATTTATTTATTTAAAAAATTTTTGGAAAGGTTTCTTGCTGTATAAAAGCAAGGTTTGGCTTTGTTGTAGCAGCCCATTCTCTAAGAACTTCCCCTTGGTTTTCTTTTTCTTTCATCTCTCCTGCTTGGAACTCTTTCCTCAGGGCAGCAGGCAAGAGCTCTTCCAGGATGTGCCATGCGAGTCACGGGGTTGCTTCAGGCAGCCCACTCCCTTTCCTGTGCAGCTGGGTACAGTACATTAGTTCATGACACATCCAGGACCAGAGGCTGTACTAACAGACGTGCCCTTGGGCGCACATCTTGTATGTCAGCACTAAGCACAGCAGCTCTTTGCTTCCAGCCTTGCATCATTGCCAAAAACTAAGCCCTATCTGCACTGGTATAATCTTTTGGGTTTTGCAGCTGAAGTTGTAATCAATTGAGAGCAGACCCTGTGTAGACTGGTGGTTCTGGATTTAGCTGGAGTTACTTTAACCTATTCCTCCCTCAATCTGAAATGTGTTCAGGCACGGGGTCGCTCTAGTTAATTAGATTTAAAAAAACTGATTTACATTAAACCGTTGCACCTTTCCCATGGAAATTAAATCTAAGTTACCGAGGAAATAGAAACGAAAAGAATCATCCGTTTCAAAGCCTGCCAAAGTCAACATCGGTCTTTCCACTGAGCCTTTAGATTGGGCCCAAATAGCCTATGTCTGCCTTGATTTAAATCTGAGGCAAGGCACCTATTGCCTTCAAGGAAACATTCCTTGTTCTGCAGTTGATGAGCACTGCACAAAACCCCTTTACAGGATGCAGTCCAGGTGGGTTTCTGGACCACCGGAAAACATGTATTAGTGTTATAGTATGTTCTTATTGGGCAGGGTCAGCAGTAATATGTGAAAGCTTTTCCATTTTGCAAGGCTCTGTACAACTATGAGAGAAGTCATGATCTCTACATTGAAGAGATGGTGCTTGAGCTCAGATCAACTGCTTTGAGTTGTCTGACACAAATATATGACTGTAAAATGGGCATCTAAAACCTCTGCTCATATCACTATTAGAGAGAAGCAAGTGTTCCTCCTCCAAAAACACCTCTTTCAATGAATCCCAGTTAATTTATATGGCTGAAATCATGTGTCACATTGTGCAAGTGTTGTCAAGGTAAATAATTTCATCCAGTGGAGAAGGTACCTGACTTTAAAACTTGCTTCATCTAAGTGAGCATATATGGGAATTCAGGATGTTTTTCAAGGACTTGATCAGTGGGAGTTCTGCCACTGATTGCAGAGGGCTCAGATTCAGACCCTTTATTCCCATCTCCTGTGATCTTAGATTGAAACACTTTGAGAGATTTTTTGTGAGCGAACACAGGAAGTGTGTGCTGAGTCAGACCTGTGTTCGCTTCATTCAGCCATGTTTACCACCCTATGCTTTAAAGCAGGGCATTCAAGTGGCAGCCCCTGGGCACCCACCAGGCTGCAGCTTTCCTATTGCTCTGGCTGCAGAAGCAACTGGGGCTTCATGCTCCTACTCCCTGGCCATGTCCACAAGAGCAGGGGTGTGCATTTGCAGCAGCACAAACAGTAGGGGCACCAGTGGTGACACGGGGTGCATGTGCATCCCTCACTGCCAGTATTCCCCACTTAAGCTACGGGCAGGGGGGGCAAGCGGGAGTGCTGATGCCCACCCTGCGAGCACCGGTCAGGGTGGGGGTGCCAGGAGAAGCGCTGCTGGGTGGGGGTGCCAGGAGAAGTGCTGCTGGCACTTCTGGGTGCCCTGCTTGTGCTTCCTGGTTGGTGAGAACAGCTGTGGGGGTTGCTGATTGGCTGCTGGGGGGGGCACGGGCCCCCCTAACACAAGAGGCATCAGTCATCCATGAGTGGCACAAATTTGTGGCCCTACTTTGTGCCACAGTACATGCTCATCCCCATATGCTTTGCAGCAGGATGCACTGTGCTGCTGCTCCATGTGCTGTAGGGGAGGCTGGCTGGGGGATAGGGTGCCTCAGCATGGGGCATGGGACTAGCTGGCAGGCAGCTCCCCTGCTGAGGCACCCTGTCCCCCAGCCAGGTGGGGAGCAGTACTGGCTGGGGTGCATTGTGTCTCAAAATGGGGGAACAGGCAGCCCTGGACTGGCTGCTCCCTTGTCTCCATGTGCCCTAGCATAGGGGGCTCTGCTGTGGAGCTGGCTGGGTCACACTGGGCATATCTCCTCATTTGCCTCTGTGCGTGCCTCTTTGGTGTGCTTTGTGCTGCTTTCCTTCCTTCCCCGCCGCCCCCCCCCCCCCCACCTTTTTTTTTGCTACTGGAAAATCCTAGCACCAAATTTTGCCCCAGCACTGGAAATTAACAGCACCATGCATGGCTTAACACATGTATGGTTTATGGCACTGCAAAAAGGCCTTGTGGCATCACAAACTGCATGTTGCTGTATCATAAACCACATGTGCCTGCACATCTGGATCTGGCCCCTCTGCCTTCCCCTTCCTGCCTTGGGGGCAGGATAGTGCAGCATGGTGCAGCCTGCAGGGGAGTCCACAGCCCAGGGTGCCTTAGTAGCAGGGTGTATCAGGACAGCTTGTGGCCAGGAAGCTAAGGGTGAGCCTAGCTGGACATGGGAAGCGGCAGAGGGGCTGTTGTAGAGAGCAGTGGCAAGGTGAGCTGCACAGCGCAGCAAGGAGCAGCAGTAGG